>NC_041385.1:201679385-201759256 GCF_002162155.2 Triticum dicoccoides
CCGCGCCTCCTCCTCCCCGACCGGAGCCAGCCGTGGGAGGGCTAGATCCGCCTCCGCCGGCCCTTCTCCGGCCATTCCCCGCAACTCCGGCGAGTTTGCTCCGGCGAGCCTCGAGACCCGTGCCCGATCTAGATCTGCAAAGGTTGTCCCCAATTTCGCCCGTCCCTAGTTTTTCACATTATCGTGCCATGTTCGTCACATCATACCTCCCTATGTACTGCTCCGTTTCGTGCGTGTTATATGTCAAATTGTTCGCCTCAACGAGTACTTCATTTCATTCCATTGCATCATGTTCATTTGAGTTCATCTTGATGCCCGAAATGCTGTTGGAAGTGTGCATGTTGATATTAATCTGCTGGAATTGTTATAACATACTCATTTGTCATTTTTGCCATGTTTGATGTGTACATCCTATGAGGTTGATGTCTACATGTGTTTTGATCTATGCTATGCCATCTTTCCAGTGGTGCTATCCATGTTTTTTTGTGACTTGTGTAGTGAGTGCATCGAGCTTGTTAAGTAGGGTACTTGTTGTTGCTGTTTTCCTGACTGATTCTGTTATATTTTGTTGCTATGTAAACCTGCTGCTACTGGTCATTCTATGCATATTCTGGAGATGTTCACTAAGGATGTTTTGTTATACATTTCATGCTCTATCCATTCGTGCCCCTGGTTGCATTTATAGACTACTGTAGCTTGTTGTTATCTTGCTCCAAACTTGCTAAATAATGTTGCTATCAGCCTGTTAACATGAAGTCCAGTTTTGGCCATGTGCTTTTCTAGTGATCCATGCACCCTATGATCTTGATCTTGCCATGCTTAGCTTCATAAACATGTCTTCTTACTGTTGGTTTCCTTGCCATGCCATGTATTGATTTGTGGTGAGTGGTTCAAGCTCACCAACATGCCTACTTATTGTTGTTCCTGCCATGTTTGAATCTGTCATTTAAACTTGCCATGTTTACATGGGTGCCATCATATTTTCTGTGCCTTTTTGGCTCATGGTCAGTAAGGGACTTTTGTTCTATGCAATTAGTAGAGTCATGCCATGCCTTTGTTTTCCATGATAAGTTCCTGTAACATGTTGTTTGATAGCTCTAAACATTGCAACCTGATGTTATTTCTGCAAAGTCTGAAACTGTTATTATTTGCATTCTTACCATGTCCTTTTGAGCATGTTCTAGTCTTTTCTGGAGATAGCTCAGTGTTCATTTTCGTCATGCCTTACCTGTACTTCATGCCCATGCCTTTTGTTCTTACGTTGGGGTGCTGTAGCATGTTGTTTTGATGCTTGCTAGATGCCTAGTTGCTGTTATGGACAGATTGTTGTTATGTCTTGTATAGTGTATGTGTTAAACCGTTGCTCCGTTTTGAGTGTGCTCTATATGAAACTTGCTTGATTTTGCATGTAGTTTCATATTATCATGTTGCATCCTTGTTTTGAGGTGTTCGCTTGATGTTTGTATGCATTTTGCATCAATACCATGCTTAACTTGTTTTCGCTCATATCTTCTAGGCCGTAGCTCCGAATCTAATGAACTTTATATGTAACTTGACTAGAATCTCGTGTAGATCATATTGGTGCATCTTAACTTGCTGTTTAACAACTTGAACATAATGTTTATTCAGATCTGGACCAATTTCGAAATTTGCATATGAGGACTTACTGGAATTGTTATATGTTGTTTCCGACCTCATTTAAACTTTCCTTGATGTGTTGTTCTTGTTTGCATCATCTCTTGCCATGAGTAGCTTCATGTAGCTTTGTCATGCATCATGCTTGTTTGTGCATCATGTCTTGTCTATGTGTGGTGTGTTTACCATGTTGTGTGCTTCTTCTCGATAGTTCCCGTTTCGTTGCGATCGTGAGGATTCGTTCGTCTACGTGTGGTTCGTCTTTGTGGCTTCATCTTCTTCATGGACTCGTTCTTCTTCCTTGCAGGATTTCAGGCAAGATGACCGCTACCCTGGATCTCACTACTATCATTGCTATGCTAGTTGCTTCGTTCTATCGCTATGCTGTGTTACCTATCATTTGCTCTTCAAGCCTCCCCAAATTGCCATGAACCTCTAACCTTTGATACCCTTCCTAGCAAACCATTGCTTGGCTATGTTACCGCTTTTGCTCAGCCCCTCTTATAGCATTGTTAGTTGCAGGTGAAGTTGAAGATTGCTCCATGGTGGACAGGGTTATGTTGGGATATCACAATATCTCTTATATTATTAATGCATCTATATATTTGGTAAAGGGTGGAAGGCTCGGCCTTATGCCTGGTATTTTGTTCCACTCTTGCCGCCCTAGTTTCCGTCATACCGGTGTTATGTTCCCGGATTTTTGCGTTCCTAACGCGGTCGGGTGATTTATAGGACCCCCTTGACGGTTCGCTTTGAATAAAACTCCTCCAGCAAGGCCCAACCTTGGTTTTACCATTTGCCTCACCACCACCTATACCTTTCCCTTGGGTCGGCCAACCCGAGGGTCATCTTTATTTTAGCCCCCCCCCCCCGGGCCAGTGCTTCTCTAAGTGTTGGTCCGAACCGGGCAGACTGCGGGGCCACCTCGGGGCAACTTGAGGTCTGGTTTTACTCGTAGGCTGACCTATCCGGTGTTTCCCTGAGAACGAGATATGTGCAGCTCCTATCGGGATTGTCGGTGCATCGGGCGGCTTTGCTGGTCTTGTTTTACCATTGTCGAAATGTCTTGTAAACCGGAATTCCGAGACTGATCGGGTCTTCCTGGGAGAAGGTATATCCTTCGTTGATCGCGAGAGCTTATCATGGGCTAAGTTGGGACACCCCTGCAGGGTATAAACTTTCGAGAGTCGTGCCCACAATTATGTGGCAGATGGGAATTTGTTAATGTCCGGTTATAGATATTGACACCTGATCCAAATTAAAATGCATCAACCGCGTGTGTAGCAGTGATGGTCTCTTCTCGGCGGAGTCCGGGAAGTGAACACGGTCTTTGGGTTATGTTTGACGTAAGTAGGAGTTCAGGATCACCTCTTGATCATTACTAGCTTCACGACCGTTCCTTTGCTTCTCTTCTCGCTCTCATTTGCGTATGTTAGCCACCATACTTGCTTAGTCGCTGCTGCAACCTCACCACTTTACCCCTTCCTTTCCCTTTAAGCTTTGCTAGTCTTGATACCCATGGTAATGGGATTGCTGAGTCCTCGTGGCTCACAGATTACTACAACAACAGTTGCAGGTACATGTTATGCGATGTTCATGACGCGAGAGCGATGTTGCTTGTTTTGGAGTTCTTCTTCTGCTTCTTCTTCGATCAGGGGATAGGTTCCAGGTCGGCAGCCTGGGCTAGCAGGGTGGATGTCGTTTGAGCTTCTGTTTGTGTTTCATCCGTAGTCGGATGTTGATCTTATGTATGAGATGATGTTGTTTTCGTGTGGCACTGTATGCCTCTTGTATGTATCCCCATCTATTATGTAATGTTGATGTAATGATATCCACCTTGCAAAAGCGTTTCAATATGCGGGTCTATCCTTGGTGGGACCTTCGAGTTCCTTTTGGATAGGGTCGCATATTGGGCGTGACATGGGGCCTCCACATCGGAAGTGAGTACTGACAAAGCGGAGCCAGCTGATGCTCCAGGAACTCCCTCAGCAGCGATGTGCCACTCAGCTTCGCCGCCGCCATGCTGGCCGGCCTCAGATCCGCGTCCATCTTCTCCAACACCAGCCTTGCGCGGGGGTCCACAAGCTCCACTCGAGACCAGTCGTCGGAGCTCAAGGGGTGCCCCGTAGGCAAGATCAGCCGGGGGTGGACGCGCCCAGCATCTACTAAGACCCACTTGCTCCTGAAGCCCTCAATCCTTTTCCTGGGGTTCGAAATGGCGATGGAGATGCCGTACGCGACGAAGCTCGCACACGCAGAGACGGAACCACGAGACGTCCGGAGGGAGAAGTAGTGGCGCAGCAAGGCCACTGAGGGCTTCACCCCTACTGAGCCTCGCAATAGTAGGCGAAGATCGCCAGAAGAAGGACAGAGTTGGGGTGGAGGTGCAGAGCTTGAAGATTATAATGGCGGAGGACAGAGAAGAAGAACTCAAAGAAGGGAGGCACCAGACCGGCGATAATGGTGCTCATGAAGAGCGGATAGAAGGTGCTCCCTTGGCCCTCACGGAGGGCAGAGCCGGCCTTGAACACCTTCGCCCCGTCGATGCCCTGCGCCGCCGCCATCTGGCGCACCCGGGCAAGGCTCGCCTCCGACACGTTCGGCGAGTCCAAGGCGGACGAATACCAAGCTCCGGCCGGGGCCTGGCGAGGCGCCATGTCTGGCTAGGGCATGCTGATGGAGTAGATCTGAAGATTTCGAAGGCAGGAAGGAGAGGCGCAAGAAAGGGGATCTGAGCAGCAACTGGAGAAAGCAAAGGAGGCAAAGGGCAGATGCCGCTCCTTATCAACTCGCGCGGTTGCGGAGACGCCCATGTCCAATCAACCGCCAAGCAGCGCCCAAGGCCGCAGGCTTTTAGGGCCCGCGACGCTTCGCACTTGCCCTTTCGCCTCTCTGCTCGGCCAAGTCCGGGCGTGCCTTGGGCCCGGGGGCTACTGTTGGCGTTCTGGGAACGGGGGTCCCCAGACTTGCCTGCCTGCGGCCTGCAGCGTGGCTCAAAGGGGGCCCAGCACGGCCCATCTTCATCAACACAAGCTCAAGACCCTCCCGAGGGGCCAAGCCTCGCGGGGCGGACGACAAGGAGCTTCCTTAGGCACGGCCTCACCAGGCTGGCTCACGAGGAGGCAGAGAGTTCAAGGCGGGGTACCTCGCGAGGTGCCCATGACGCAAGCCATGACGACCAAGGGCGCCAGCCGGGCGCCAGCCCGCGTAGTGTCCTTCTTTCCTCTTTGGTGCAAGGGGAGCAACCGCAGGCGAGAGCATCAAGCAAAGGCATCCATTTCGGTGCAACAAGACCAAGACCAGTCCAACGGCAGGATGGAGGTCATCGTGGAGCCCAAGCCGGCGTCACCACCAGAGCCTTTGACAGGCGAGGACCAACTTTAGTCAGGATAAGTGTACCAGATGTTCCCCTTCAAAATGGCCAATTGTTGGCGCCCTTCCCGCTCAATATTTGGGAAGAGTTCCAGGGCCTTTGCCTATAAATAGGACTAGCCACCATAGTATAGGGCATCTGGAATCAACCCCTCCAAAGGGACAACGCACCACAAGAACAGACCCTCGCGAGGCTGTTCTTCCTTGTATTGTTCATCATCAGCCCAAGAGGCAATCCATCACACCACACACTGGAGTAGGGTATTACACCACAATGGTGGCTTGAACCAGTATAAACCCTGTGTCTCTTGTGTTGTTCTTTTCGTAGTTTAGATCCCAGCGATTCGGTGAGGAACAGGTAGGTAGAAGGCAAAATCTCCGCGCGCACCCCAGTGTTCGAACCTCAAGGGTCTACCAGAACCCTAAATCCGATAGCCGCCTTTAAGGAAGCCGCATCACTCTTTCTGGCCTACTCCTTGGCTCGAGCGAGCTCCGCCCGATGTTCTCCATGGCAGCGGCACCATCTGCATCAAGCATACATGTTGTAAGGCACGGGCATCAAGCTCCCTTACCAGGTGTCCGCGGAGAAATTGCATACCTTGTGACTCATCAAGTCGCTTATTGACAAGCGCGATGTCGGCATCTGCCACGTCAAGTTGCCGCTTTAGTTCGGCAAATTCATCAGTCCGGCTAGCCACCGGACCCTTCGCCACCTACATAGGATGGGCGACACATTATACCTGGGATTATGATACTCGGCGCGCTGTCATTTTTGACAACACACCGAGCCTCAGGGGCTACTATCTACACAGGGCGCATTTTATATGCGGAACTATTAGAAGGTACATCATTTTGCGTACCTCAAAACCTGTTAGTAAACTTCTGACGGCTTCGTGCAATCCGCTCTTAGCGGATGAAATCCTTTCAATCACCGTACCCATTAACGGACGGTGATCTTCTGAGATAGACGCTCGCCCGAGCAGATCCTTCAGCTCCTCCGACCGTACACCAGGTGGTGTCGGACTTGTCCGATGGCCTTTTTTGAAGGCCGGACGTGGATGGCTTTGAGGGGACATACCACTGCCTTCCGGCCCTGCCGAACTCGGAGAAACCCTCCGCGACGACTGCTCAGGGTCGCCCACCTCGCAAGACGGTACGGCAGGGGGAGGCGTTTTGCTCTCCATCATCTCCGGACGAAGATCCCCCGAAGATGAGCTCTGCTGAGAAGGGCCGAGATCCGAACTACAAGGTAAAATTTTGGTTATCTTCATCAGAAATAGGGTAGGGATATCCTTTATTTTAAAAAAACTCCCCTTTTTACGTACGGCTCGGTGGAGGGTTGATCCCCTTGGGGTCACAATGCGGCCGAGGCATCTCTCGGCGCAGGACTCTCTGATGAAGATTTCATCCCCCGCTTTGAGACCATGGTCTCCGGGTCTTCAGAGGCGGTCCTCTTCTTCCCTTGGATGGAGGGTGTCGGTGTCAAAACCGGCGGATCTCGGGTAGGGGGTCCCGAACTGTGCGTCTAGGCGGATGCTAACACGAGACAAGGGACACGATGTTTTTACCCAGGTTCGGGCCCTCTCGATGGAGGTAAAACCCTACTCCTACTTGATTGATATTGATGATATGGGTAGTACAAGAGTGGATCTACCACGAGATCAAGGAGGCTAAACCCTAGAAGCTAGCCTATGGTATGATTGTTGTAATGGTTGTGTCCTACGGACTAAAACCCTCTAGTTTATATAGACACCGGAGAGGGCTAGGGTTACACAGAGTCGGTTACAATGGTAGGAGATCTACATATCCATATCGCCAAGCTTGCATTCCACGCCAAGGAAAGTCCCATCCGGACATGGGACGAAGTCTTCAATCTTGTATCTTCATAGTCTTGGAGTCCGGCTGACGATGATAGTCCGGCTGTCCGGACACCCCCTAGTCCAGGACTCCCTCAGTAGCCCCTGAACCAGGCTTCAATGACGATGAGTCCGGCGCGCATATTGTTCGGCATTGCAAGGCGGGTTCCTCCTCCGAATATTTCATAGAAGATTTGTGAACACCAGGATAGTGTCCGGCTCTGCAAAATAAATTCCACATTCCACCGTAGAGAGAATAATATGCACACAAGTTCAATCTGCTGACGTATTTTGTGGCATGACACCACGCCACTACCAAGCCTTTACTTGAATCATTTTTTATTATACCACCTCAGCGCGTTTAGCGAAGCGGTTTCCTTGGCACGTCTTGTCGAAGCAGAGATCGTGTTCCCCTTATTCCGGGATTCCCATCAATACAGACGTGGGTAACCCAACCGTGCATGTTGCCACGCCCCCTCCATCGGAGGCGAGTCCCGAACGGTCACGGGGACGGCTCTTGGTATTCTCCTTCTTTATAATGGGACCAAGGCTCGTTTCTTTTCTTCAATCCTCAATCGAATCTGCTCCTTGCCCCGAGTTCCAACACCCAGAGCCCCATATTCGAGTGCTTCGGACCTTCAACAATGTCCGGCTCTGACCTACAGGGCTGGTGGATGCCCTCCTCCGTCACGGAAGAGGACGTGCTAAAGCTGCGAGAGGCCAAGTACCCGACTTACGAGATTTCGCATAGGTTGCCCACCAAAGGGCAAGTCATTCCCACCCCCGAGCCCGGCGAGTATGTCGTGTTTGTATCCCACCTTCGTCGGGGTTTAGGCTTCCCGATGGATCCTTTTGTGAGAGGGCTCATGCTTTACTATGGGTTGGAATTCCACGACTTGGCTCCAGAGTCCATCCTCCACATCTCTTCATTCATTGTCGTCTGCGAAGCCTTCCTCCACGTCACCCCTCACTTCGGCTTGTGGCTTAAGACCTTTGACGTGGAACCGAAGATGATCGAGGGGCGTCAAGCAGAGTGCGGCGGGGCGGTTGTAAGCAGAAGGGCCGACGCTCCATGGCCCGAGGGCTCTTTCCAGGAGGAGCTCGGCTTGTGGCAGCAGGAGTGGTTCTACACAACTGCTCCCGGGGGCAGCAGGTAGAAGCCGCCGCCCATCTTCCGCTCGGGCTCTCCACAGCGGCTGATGTCATGGGTCAGCCAAGGGCTCAACTGGGGGCCGTCAAAGGACGTGCCCCTATTGCAGGGCCGGATTCGAGACCTCCAAGCGAGGGAGATCGATCTAGTCGTGGTGATGCAGGTCATGCTGATTAGGCGTCTCCTGCCCTGCAAACGCCGTCCTCTCCGGCTGTGGGAGTTTAATCCGGAGGGACCACGAATTCTCCAACACTTCATGGGTACGACGCCTGTGGAGATGTACAAATTGTTCTTCGGATCACAAGAGATGTGTCCGGAATTGACCGAGGACGCCGGCCTAAGCTACAATCGCCTGGATACACAAGTAAGTAGCTCTGAGTCCGGACATACCGTTGGTTTGCCTTTCCATGATTCGCCTTTTAACCAGCTGTCCTCTAAACAGGAGTGGATAGCGCAAGCAAAACTGATACGGTGTCCGGCCCCCCTCCCAGAGACCGCGCCGGATCCCGTGCTGGTCAGGATGCTGGAGGTTACGCCTTCAGAGGAAGGCGAAGGGGAGAACAAGGAACTACCGCCTCAACCAAGGAGGCTTTTGAGGAAGGGGGATCGAGAATCCCTCCTTCCAAGGGGAGAAGAGGACCGCTTCTGGGAACCCGGAGGCCAAAGCCCCGAAGCGGGGGAAGAGATCTTCACCGGAGGGTCCTGCGTCCGGAGAGACTCCGACCGCACAGTCTCCCCTAAAGAATCAGCCCTCCAGCGAGCCGTAAGTAGAAGAAAGGGAGATTTGTAATAAGGGACATCCCTATTTGTGCTTCTGAGGGTAACTTAAGTTTTTACCTTGTAGTTCGGATCTCCGTCCTTCTCAGATGAGCTCGTCTTCGGGGGAACTCCATCCGGAGATGATGGAGAGCGAGACGCCTCCATCTGCCGCACCATCGGATAGGGTGGACGAGCCTGAAGTGTCATCACGGAGGGTATCCCCGAGTCCGGCAGGGCCGAATAGTTCGGCACCAACTGGTCTGCGGCCGGGGGAGCTGAAGGATCTGCTTGAGAGGGCGTCTATCTCAGAAGGTCACCGTACACTGATGAGTACGGTGATTGAAAGAATTTCATCCGCCGAAGGTGGATTGCGTGATGCCGTCAGGAGTTCGCTGGCGGGGTTTGAGGTATGTAAAAATGACATACCCTTTGACAGTTTTACACATAAAGTGCGCCCTATATAGATAGTAGCCCCTGAGACTCGGTAGGGTGTCGAGAACGACAGCGTGCCGAGGATCAAAATCCTAGGTATTGATTTTCGCCTTTCCTATGCAGGTGGCGGATAGTTCGGTGGCTAGCCGGACTGATGGAGTTGCCGAACTAAAGCGGCAGCTCGACGTTGCGGATGCGGACATCGCGCTGGTCAATAAACGACTTGACGAGTCACAAGGTAGGTTTTTTCTCTGTGGTCACCTAGTAAGGGAGCCGAAGCCCACTCCTTACAACATGTGTGCTCAATGCAGATGGTGCCGCTGCTGTGGAGAGCCTTCGGGCAGAACTTGCTCAAGCCAAGGAGCAAGCCAGAAGGAGTGATGCGGCTGCCTCGAGGGCGGCCGAAGAGCTAGAAGCCGAAAGGGCTGCACACTGCCGAAGCAGGGAGGAGATGGCCGAAATGGCCGTGAAGTTGAAAGATGCTACCAACCGCAATGAGGTTCTTGAAAAGGAACGCCTAGCGGAGCAAGAAGACCTGGAAAAGGCCACCGCCGAAGCCAAGGATGCCCGTTCTGCAATGCGGGCTATAAAGGAGGAGCTGCGCCAGGCCGAAGACATTGTGGCTGGCAAGCCCTTTCTGCTGCGCCATAGGTTTACAGATCCAAAGTATGCTCAGCTTGGCCAGCTGTGGGGTCCTGAGGATCCTTATATGGATTTAGCGGCGAGTGCGGCAGATGCCGTTGTGCACTTCCGAAGTCAGAAGGATCACAAGACGAAAGAGCTGTTTTGGTCTCAATTCCATAGTCCGGAGCGTTCACTTCCGCTGACCGATCGGCTGGCTGAGTGGGCTGAGCTGAATAGGCTGTCCGGCCTTGCCATGACAGATATCGTGGCTCATGTCTTGACGGATAGGCCTAAGCCGAAGAGTTATTTTGGCTTATTGCAGCAATTTCTTGGGGCGGTGCCGCATATCAAGGCGATGAAGCGGTCGGCCTGCATAGAGGGTGCACGGATGGCCCTCGCCCGTGTGAAGACACACTGGACAGAGATGGATGCCACCGCTGTTGCGACCCAGGGTTTGGACGAGAGCCGGTTACCCGCCGAGCACTATTTTGGGGAAGTTCTGCGTGGTGCTCGTGTAATAGAGTCACAGTGCTCAAAAAATGTCATGTTCAAATGAACGTTATGGTTTGTAAAACGATGTTTATGATGTAAGCGCTTTTTGTACTTGTGCGTTCAAGTATTGAAATATCTCCTGTGCGGCCGTTTATGTATATGTGCGTATAACCTGAAAGATGGCAGTCGTCGGCTTCAGCCCCCACGCACAAGGTGCGGGGGTGTTTGCAAAAATAGCGCATTTTCACACTTAATCCGACGTCTCGGTCCTGTGAAGGAGGTGGTAGCATAGCAAACAAGGCAACCGGACTATAATGCTTTATCACTTTCACTTAGCCATAGGAGTTCGAGGGTGGGTCTACGATATAGCCCCTAGGGGCACCACGCTTTCCGAATTTGGGGCGCGTATGTGCCTGACTGGGAAACGGTCCTTCATCAAAGCGGAGGAATTCTAAACATTCCGGTAGTCGATCGAGTGGTTGACCAGTCTCTCGTTGTATCATGACAGTCAGTTTTCGGCT
The DNA here is from genome assembly GCF_002162155.2 of Triticum dicoccoides. Classification (NCBI taxonomy): domain Eukaryota; kingdom Viridiplantae; phylum Streptophyta; class Magnoliopsida; order Poales; family Poaceae; genus Triticum; species Triticum dicoccoides. Next base: position 201,690,227 of record NC_041385.1, read on the forward strand.
TTCTCTACTGAGGTGCTCGCCCGGCCGAACCAGGGCACAATCGCAGCAGTTCTCCTGGTGCCGCGTTAGCCGATGATACAGAACGTAAGGCAGCAAAACACAGGAGCCGGGCAAACCCAACATTTGACCAAAGACATGATTCAGAGCTGATGCATATAAGGCCTAACTCGAGATGCTGAACACTCCCTGAGGTGTTCGGTCTTTATGATGACGGGCAGATCAATGCCCTAAGCCCCTAGTGTCCAGGTACACACAAGGTCCTCTGACGCGGCCGATGCCAAAACGTCAGCCTCCTCTCTGGTTATGATGAGAAACCAGGGGATGTATAGCAACAAGAGACAGTAAAAAAGGTTTACGCAGGGTCTTAATCTGAAAAGAATCCTTGCAACGGGTCCCTACTGCACGTCTGCGCATGTGTCTCCGTTGTGCTGTATCCTGGACGGGTGTAACACGCTCTTCATCTGTAAAAGAGAGGAACTTAGTTTGAAAAGTAATCGTGCAAAAAATGAATTAAAAATCGAAATATGAATGAATGAATAAAGCTGAGCTTATATTAGCTCATACGCACAGCCCCTTGTAAAGGGGTGTGCGGCTAGGGAGCCCCTAGCTTATTTATGCTGGACTCGTCTAGCCGTGTCCGGGGTCTTGAACGACCTTTTAATGAGATGATGCCGCGTGGACCGGGCATTTTAAGTGTAAGAGACGCGTAGTGTGGTATTGCATTAAAGCGGACAAAAGCTTCACGTCCCAATAGTGCTTGATGGCTACTTTTGAATGGGGCGACATGAAAGATTAGCTTTTTGCGTCGGAAGTTGTCGGGTGACCCGAACACAACTTCTAGTAGTAAGGAGCCCGTGCACTTGGCGTAAGGGCCTGGCGTCACTCCTTTGAAGGAAGTGCGGCTATTTCGAATTTTAGTAAGGTCTATCCCCAACTTGCGAATTGTGTCCGGATATAGCAGGTTTAAATCGCTGCCGCCATCCATCAGGACTTGTGTAAATTGTAGTCCGTCGATTATAGGATCCAATATCAGAGCAGTCCATCCTGCATTTCGAATACTTCTGGAATAGTCCAGGTGGTCGAAAGTAATTGGTTTTGACATCCAATCTCGAGGTTCCGCTGGGGTGGACCGTGCAATACCTACTCTGGCGGGTGCCGCACTGTTGTTCCGTATTATCACGTGAAGTGAGTTTACTATTTTGACTTCTTGTGGGAAAGTCTTTTGTTTTCTGGCACTCTGCTGGTGGGGTTCGTCATCATCCTCGTTTGGCGTGTCGAGCCCCTTGTGTTCGGTGTTGAGTCGGCCGGACTGTTTGAAGACCCAACAATCTCAGTGGGTGTGGTTTGCAGGCCTACCATAGGTGCTGTGGATTTGACATATCCGATCCAAAATTTTGTTTAAGTTGGATAGCTCATCACTGTTGTCCTTAAGAGGCAGTGTTTTGCTGTTCGGACGCGAGCTTTTGAATCCGGCGTTGACCGCCGTGTTCTTTGGGCTTTTTTCTTTGTTTCGGCGCTGGTTCTTTCTGCGCCGTGATTTTCTGTTTCCATCTCTGATCTCAGATGTACTCGGGTCGCTGGTGCTGCATCTTGCTAGCCAGCTGTCTTCCCCTACGCAAAAGCGGGTCATGAGGCTTGTTAGCGTGTCCATTGTTCTCGGCTTCTCTTGGCCGAGGTGTCTGGCGAGCCATTCGTCTTGGACATTATGTTTAAAAGCTGCTAAGGCTTCGGCGTCCGGACAGTCGACTATTTGGTTCTTTTTGGTAAGAAACCTGTTCTAGAATTTGCGCGCTGACTCTCCGGGCTGTTGAGTTATGTGACTTAAATCGTCTGCATCCGGAGGGCGGACATAAGTCCCTTGAAAATTTGCTCTAAACGCGTCCTCGAGCTCTTCCCAACTTCCAACAGTATTTTCTGGGAGGCTTTTGAGTCAATGTCGAGCTGGCCCTTTGAGCTTGAGGGGTAGATATTTTATGGCATGGAGATCATCTCCTCTAGCCATGTGTATGTGCAGTATGTAATCTTCAATCCAGACTCCGGGGTCTGTTGTTCCGTCGTATGCCTCTATGTTTACGGGTTTGAATCCCGCTGGAAATTCATGATCCAGCACCTCGTCGGTGAAACATAGTGGGTGTGCGGCGCCCCTGTATTTAGGCGTGCCGTTATCTTCGAACATGCGGCGTGTTGTGTTGCTTCCTGGGGCCCTATTTTTTGGCCCATAAATGGACCTGACCGGGCCATCTGTTTTATGAGGATCATGTGTCGTCTTGTGTGCGGCGCCGCTTGTCGCTTTTGGCCTGTCATCTGGTCGTCTATCCGGCCAGGCGGCCTCTTTGCTTTTTGACTGTGGGGGCTCTATGGCCTCCTCGTCGAATTCTGGCAGCAGCTTGCGCTTCGGGTAGCTCTTTGTTTGGTGGCTATTGCCATATTTGTCCGCGGTCTTGAGTACTTTGCTCCACCTCATTTTGAGTATGTCTTCCGCTGTTTTGAGCTTCCGTTTTTCCTTTTTCGGACTTCTTGCAGTGGCGACAAGTATTTTGTGAAGGTTCTTATGCTCCGGTGGCATGTCCGGCGTGAGATCGTCTGGGCTGTTATTTTCGCCGGGCATGGATTGATTATCCGATTCGTCCTGTTCGGATGGTTGCTTGATTGCATGTTCGTCGCCTACTGGTTTGCCCTGCTCTATTGCTGGGTCATTAGGAGTGCTGTTTTTGTCGAGGCGGGACTTAGGGCGGCGCCTGCGTCGCCGCTTTGGTTGTTTGTCGGCGGGATTGCCTTTTGCCGCGTCCCGTTGTTCCTCGTTATCACTTCCTTTTGGGGTGTCCACCATATATACATCATGAGTTGAGGTGGTCTTCCAGTGCTTGGTAGGCGCTGGTTCTTGGTAGTCTCCGGCATCGTCGTCCATACCGTCGATGTCTTCGGAGTCGTAGTCTAGCATGTCAGTTAGATCGTCGACAGTGGCTACAAAGTGGGTGGTGGGTGGGCTTTGAATTTCTTCGTCGTCCGCATCCCAACCATCCTGACCGCAGTCCGACCAGGGCTCTCCTGATAACGAGAGATGCTTTAGCGAATTCAGGATGTCGCCAAAGGGTGAGTGCTGAAAGATGTCCGCAGCGGTGAACTCCATGATCGGCGCCCAATCGGATTCGACTGGTAGGGGCGCAGGAGGTTCGGAGTCTGGCAAGGAGTCCGGCACCTCGGAGTCATGAGCTTTATAAGGGACAAGGTCAGTATTCGGCTCCATCGCCGTAGCAGTTGCAGCTCCCGAGGCGGTGTCCAGCCACCGGTCCTCGATCTGCGCGGTCGGCTCCGAGATATGGGTCGGAGCGGATTTGTGTGCGGCCTCCAAGGTACTGTCCGGCGGCAGAGCTAGATCATGCCCATCGTGACAGTGCGGCACGCTCGGCTGTGGCTCGAATCCATCGAAGATCAAATCTCCGCGGATGTCAGCCGTGAAGTTTAGGCTTCCAAATCTGACCTGATGGCCAGGGGCGTAGCTTTCTATCTGCTCCAGATGGCCAAGCGAATTGGCCCGCAGTGCAAAGCCGCTGAACACAAAAATCTGTCCGGGGAGAAAAGTCTCACCCCGGACGGCGTTGTTGTTGATTGAAGAAGCCATCAAGCCTATCGGTGACGACACAGAGGAACTCTCAATGAAAGCACCAATGTCAGTGTCAAAACCGGCGGATCTCGGGTAGGGGGTCCCGAACTGTGCGTCTAGGCGGATGGTAACAGGAGACAAGGGACACGATGTTTTTACCCAGGTTCGGGCCCTCTCGATGGAGGTAAAACCCTACTCCTGCTTGATTGATATTGATGATATGGGTAGTACAAGAGTGGATCTACCACGAGATCAAGGAGGCTAAACCCTAGAAGCTAGCCTATGGTATGATTGTTGTAATGGTTGTGTCCTACGGACTAAAACCCTCCGGTTTATATAGACACCGGAGAGGGCTAGGGTTACACAGAGTCGGTTACAATGGTAGGAGATCTACATATACATATCGCCAAGCTTGCGTTCCACGCCAAGGAAAGTCCCATCCGGACACGGGATGAAGTCTTCAATCTTGTATCTTCATAGTCTTGGAGTCCGGCTGACGATGATAGTCCGGCTGTCCGGACACCCCCTAGTCCAGGACTCCCTCAGAGGGATTCTCGATCCATCCTTTCCTGACAGCCTCCTTCGCGGAGGCGGTAGCTTCCTTGTTCCCCCCTTCACCTTCTTCCGAAGGCGCAACCTCCAGCATCCTGGTTAACACGGGATCCGGCGTGGTCTTAGGGAGGGGGTCCGGACACCTGATTAACTTTGCTTTCGCTATCCACACCTGTTCAAGGAACAACTCTTTTAAAGGGCAAGTTCGGGATAAATATGGGATAGCGTGTCCGGGTACAGGGCTACTTACTTGAGTATCCGGGCGGTTGCAGCTCAGACATGCGTCCTCGGTCAAGTCCGGACACATCGCTTGTGATCCGAAGAAAAGCTTGTACATCTCCACGGGTGTCACGCCCATAAAATGTTGGAGAGCTCGCGGTCCCTCCGGGTTAAATTCCCACAGGCGGAGGGGGCGATGTTTGCAGGGCAGGGTGCGACGAATCAGTATGACCTGCGCTACTGCGATCAGAGTGATCTCTCTCTCTCTCTCTAGGGGGTCTTGAATGCGGCCCTGCAACAAGGGCACGTCCTTGGACGGCCCCCGGTCAAGTCCTTTATTGACCCATGATGCCAGTCGCGGTGGAGGACCCGATCGAAAGGCAGGTGGCGCCACCCATTTGGTGCCCCTGGGAGCTGTGATATAAAACCACTCTTGTTGCCATAGGCTAAGCTCCTCTTGAAAAGAGCCCTCGGGCCATGGAGCATCAGCATTCTTACTCATAACAGCCCCTCCGCACTCTGCTTGCTGCCCCTTGATCATCTTCGGCTCCACTTTGAAGGTCTTGAGCCACAATCCGAAGTGAGGGGTAATGCGGAGGAAGGCTTCGCATACGACAATGAACGATGAGATGTGGAGGATGGACTCCGGATCCAAGTCATGAAATTCCAACCCATAGTAAAACATGAGCCCCCTCACGAAGGGGTCCGTCGGGAAGCCTAGCCCCCGAAGAAAGTGAGACGCGAACACCACGCTTTCGCCAGGCTTGGGAGTGGGAATAACCTTCCCTTGGGCAGGCAGCCTATGCGCAATTTCGCCGGTTAGATACCTGGCATCTCTTAGCTTCAGCACGTCTTCTTCCGTAACGGAGGAAGGCATCCACCGGCCATGCAGGTCGGAGCCGGACATCATCGAAGGTCTGAAGCGCCTGAATCTGGAGCTTTGGGTGTTGGAACTCGAGGCGAGGGGTGGATTCGATTGAGATTGAAAGAAATGAGTGGAGCCTTGGTCTCTTTATAAAGAGGTTGAATACCAAGAGCATTCCCCGTGACCGTTCGGGACTCGCCTTCGATAGAGGAGACGTGCCAACGGGCACGACTGGGTTACCCGCGCCCGTATTGATGAGAATCCCGGAATAAGGGGACACGATCTCTGCTTTGACAAGACGTGCCAAGGAAACTGCCTCACTAAACGCGCTGAGGTGGGACAGTAAAAACGATTCGAATAAATGTCTGGCCGTGGTGTAATGTCACGCCACGGAATACGTCAACAGATTGAATTTGTGTAAATATTATTCTCTCTACGGTGGTATGTGGAACTTATTTTGCAGAGCCGGACACTATCCTTGTGTTCAAAATCTTCTATAAAGTATTCGGAGGAGGAACCCGCCTTGCAATGTCGAAGACAATATGCGCGCCGGACACGTCGTCATTAAAGCCTGGTTCAGGGGCTACTGAGGGAGTCCTGGATTAGGGGGTGTCCGGATAGCTGAACTATCACCTTTGGCCGGACTCCTGGACTATGAAGATACAAGATTGAAGACTTCGTCCCGTGTCCGGATGGGACTTCCTTTGGCGTGGAAGGCAAGCTTGGCAATACGGATATGTAGATCTCCTACCATTGTAACCGACTCTGTGTAACTCTAACCCTCTTCGGTGCCTATATAAACCGGAGGGTTTTAGTCCGTAGGACGAACGACAATCATACCATAGGCTAGCTTCTAGGGTTTAGTCTCTCTGATCTCGTGGTAGATCTACTCTTGTACTACCCATATCATCAATATTAATCAAGCAGGAGTAGGGTTTTACCTCCATCGAGAGGGCCCGAACCTGGGTAAAAACATCATGTCCCTTGTCTCTTGTTACCATCCGCCTAGACGCATAGTTCGGGACCCCCTACCCGAGATCCGCCGGTTTTGACACCGACAAACGGCGCGTCCGTTTGCTGTCTGCCGCGACCCAAACCCGGCGCATGTTTGCACCCGAAATGGGTCGGCCCGGACACAAAACGGACCAGATGGGTCCAAGCCACGCGCGATGGGCCGTCGGGTTTGTCTATTTTGCCCCAAATGGACGAGATGGGGTCACGCGCTGGAGTTGGCCTTAACCTGCAGGAGAGACATGGACCTGGCAATGGATGTTGTTCCCTTTGCGGAAACCCGGAAGATGCTAATCACATCATTTTAAAATGTGCATCGGCTCAATTCTTCTGGAGTTGTATTAGATATTGCTTCGGTTCCATCTAGAACTTGTCCTCCATAAATGACATGCTCATGCTTTTGAGTCAATGCCGCGGACAAGCCTAGCGTCAAGAGTTTTTTTAGCTTTAGCTTGGGAGCTATGGATAACTAGTAACAAGTTAGCCATCGAAGGAATCATACTTGCTCACGCCGCTAACTATGTTTTCAAATGGGCTCTTTTCTTTCAGCAATGTCCCCTCCGGAGGAGGAAGGACGGTGAGGAGGTGGTGAACATTCTTGTTAGAAGGGAGAGAGGGGTTTGACGGAATATGATGGATGTTGTATTGAGCCTCACGGGCGAGAATATGTAGGAGTACAGACTTGGAGGGCAAGAAGTCTCTCCTAGAGATAAGGTAGGCGACAGATTACAAATCCTAGACTACCAAATATATGTAGACCAAATATATCTCTAACACCCACTGCAGTCGTAGTGGTAGCGTTGCGAACAGCAGGAGCGGCGCGGACGGTCAGACTGGAGAGAATAGCAGCCGACGGGATGACATCCCCCCGCAGTCGTAGCGGGAGCGTCGCGGACGGTATCGCGTTGTGGACGTGTTGACTGTAGAGGAAGCCGACGAGTTGCTCAAGCGGATGATAACCCTTTGTGCCGATGTCGAGGTGGCCGAGAGCGTAGGGTGGTGTAGCGGTGGTCGAGGTAGCCGTGCGAAGAACGTCGTGGTTGTTGGGGAACGTAGCAGAAATTCAAAAATTTTCCTACGTATCACCAAGATCTATCTATGGAGAGACCAGCAACGAGTAGAAAGGAGAGTGCATCTACATACCCTTGTAGATCGCTAAGCGGAAGCGTTCAAGTGAACGGGGTTGATGGAGTCGTACTCGTCGTGATTCAGATCACCAATGATCCTAGTGCCGAACGGACGGCACCTCCGCGTTCAACACACGTACAGCTCGACGATGTCTCCCACGCCTTGATCCAGCAAGGAGAGAGGGAGAGGTTGAGGAAGACTCCATCCAGCAGCAGCACAACGGCGTGGTGGTGATGGAGGAGCGTGGCAATCCTGCAGGGCTTCGCTAAGCACCTACGGGAGAGGAGGAGGTGTCACGGGAGGGAGGGAGGCGCCAAGGGCTCAGGTATGGATGCCCTCCCTCCCCTCCACTATATATAGGGGCAGGGGAGAGGGGGGAGGCGCAGCCTTGCCCCTTCCTCCAAGGAAGGGGTGCGGCTAAGAGGGGGGGGAGGAGTCCATCCTCCCCAAGGCACCTCGGAGGTGCCTTCCCCCTTTAGGACTCTCCCCTTTTTCCTATATCTTGGCGCATGGGCCTCTAGGGGCTGGTGCCCCTGGCCCATGTAGGCCAAGGCGCACCCCCTACAGCCCATGTGGCCCCCCGGGGCAGGTGGCCCCACCTGGTGGGCCCACGGGACCCTTCCAGTGGTCCCGGTACAATACCGATGACCCCGAAACTTGTCCCGATGGCCGAAACAGGACTTCCTATATATAAATCTTTACCTCCGGACCATTCCGGAACTCCTCGTGACGTCTGGGATCTCATCCGGGACTCCGAACAACATTCGGTAACCACATACAAGCTTCCTTTATAACCCTAGCGTCATCGAACCTTAAGTGTGTAGACCCTACGGGTTCGGGAGACATGTAGTCATGACCGAGATGTTCTCCGGTCAATAACCAACAGCGGGATCTGGATACCCATGTTGGCTCCCACATGTTCCACGATGATCTCATCGGATGAACCACGATGTCAAGGACTCAATCAATCCCGTATACAATTCCCTTTGTCTAGCGGTATGGTACTTGCCCGAGATTCGATCGTCGGTATACCGATACCTTGTTCAATCTCGTTACCGGCAAGTCTCTTTACTCGTTCCGTAACACATCATCCCGTGATCAACCCCTTGGTCACATTGTGCACATTATGATGATGTCCTACCGAGTGGGCCCAGAGATACCTCTCCGTTTACACGGAGTGACAAAATCCCAATCTCGATTCGTGCCAACCCAACAGACACTTTCAGAGATACCCGTAGTGTGCCTTTATAGCCACCCAGTTACGTTGTGACGTTTGGCACACCCAAAGCACTCCTACGGTATCCGGGAGTTGCACAATCTCATGGTCTAAGGAAATGATACTTGACATTAGAAAAGCTTTAGCATACGAACTACATGATCTTGTGCTAGGCTTAGGATTGGGTCTTGTCCATCACATCATTCTCCTAATGATGTGATCCCGTTATCAACGACATCCAATGTCCATGGTCAGGAAACCGTAACCATCTATTGATTAACGAGCTAGTCAACTAGAGGCTTACTAGGGACATGGTGTTGTCTATGTATCCACACGTGTATCTGAGTTTCCTATCAATACAATTCTAGCATGGATAATAAACGATTATCATGAACAAGGAAATATAATAATAATACTTTTATTATTGCCTCTAGGGCATATTTCCAACAGTCTCCCACTTGCACTAGAGTCAATAATCTAGTTCACATCGATATGTGATTAACACTCAAGGTCACATCCCCATGTGACTAACACCCAAAGAGTTTACTAGAGTCAATAATCTAGTTCACATTTACCATGTGATTAACACTTGATGAGTTCTGGGTTTGATCATGTTATGCTTGTGAGAGAGGTTATAGTCAACGGGTCTGAACCTTTCAGATCCGTGTGTGCTTTACAAATCTCTATGTCATCTCCTAGATGCAGCTACCACGTTCTATTTGGAGCTATTCCAAATAACTGTTCTACTTGGAGCTATTCTAAATTGTTGCTCCATTATACGTATCCGGTATCTCTACTCAGAGCTATCCGGATAGGTGTTAAGCTTGCATCGACGTAACCCTTTACGAGGAACTCTTTTACCACCTCCATAATTGAGAAAATTCCTTAGTCCACTAGTTACTAAGGATAACTTTGACCGCTGTCCTGTGATCCATTCTTGGATCACTCTTGTACCCCTTGACTGACTCATGGTAAAGCACACTTCAGGTGTGGTACACAGCATAGCATACTGTAGAGCCTATGTCTTAAGCATAGGGGACGACCTTCGTTCCTTTCTCTCTATTCTGCCATGGTCGAACTTCATACCTTACAACTCAGGCAAGAACTCCTTCTTTGACTGATCCATCTTGAACACCTTCAAGATCACGTCAAGGCATGTGCTCATTTGAAAGTACTATTAAGCGTTTTGATCTATCCTTATAGATCTTGATGCTCAATGTTCAAGTAGCTTAATCCAGGTTTTCCATTGAAAACACTTTCCAAATAACCCTATATGCTTTCCAGAAATTCTACGTCATTTCCGATCATTAATATGCCAACAACATATACTCATCAGAAATTCTATAGTGCTCCCACTCACTTCTTTGGAAATACAAGTTTCTCATAAACTTTGTATACACCCAAAATCTTTGATCATCATCAAAGCATACATTCCAACTCCGAGATGCTCACTCCAGTCCTCAGAAGGATTGCTGGAGCTTTGCATACTTATTAGCATATTTCAGGATAGACAAAACCTTCCGGTTGTATCACATACAACCTTTCCTCAAGAATCGTCGAGGAAACAATGTTTTGACATCCTATCTGCAAGATTTCATAAATAATGCAGTAATTGCTAATATAATTCCAACAGACTCTTAGCATCGCTACGAGTGAGAAAGTCTCATCGTAGTCAACTCCTTGTACTTGTCGAAAAACATCTTAACGACAAGTCGAGCTTTCTCAATGGTGACACTTACCATCATTGTCTGTCTTCCTTTTAAAATCCATCTGCACTCAACAGCCTTACGACCATCGAGTTGTTCTGCCAAAGTCTACACTTTGTTTTCATACATGGATCCTATCTCGGATTTTATGGCTTCTAACCATTTGTCAGAATTTGGGCCCACCATCGCTTCTCCATAGCTCGTAGGTTCATTGTTGTCTAGCAACATGACCTTCAAGACAGGATTACTGTACCACTCTGAAGTAGTACGTATCCTTGTCACCCTACGAGGTTCGGTAGTGACTTGATCCGAAACTTCATGATCACTATCATAAGCTTCCACTTCAATTGGTGTAGGTGCCACAGGAACAACTTCCTGTGCCCTGCTACACACTTGTTGAAGTGACGGTTCAATAACCTCATCAAGTCTCCACCATCCTCCCACTCAATTCTTTCGAGAGAAACTTTTCCTCGAGAAAGGACCCGATTCTAGAAACAATCCCTTATTGCTTTCGAATCTGAGACAGGAGGTATACCCAACTGTTTTGGGTGTCCTATGAAGATGCATTTATCCGCTTTGGGTTCGAGCTTATCAGCCTGAAACCTTTCCACATAAGCATCGCAGCCCCAAACTTCTAAGAAATGACAGCTTAGGTTTCTCTAAACCATAATTCATACGGTGTCATCTCAGCGGAATTACGTGGTGCCCTATTTAAAGTGAATGTGGTTGTCTCTAATGCCTAACCCATAAACTATAGTGGTACTTCGATAAGAGACATCATTGTATGCATCATATCCAATAGGGTGCAGTTATGATGTTCGGACACACCATCACACTATGGTGTTCCAGGCTGTATTAGTTGTGAAACTATTTCCACAATGTCTTAATTCTGTGCCAAACTCGTAATTCAGATATTCATCTCTATGATCATATCATAGATATTTTATCCTCTTGTCACGACGATCTTTCGACTTCACCCTGAAATTACTTGAACCTTTCAATAATTCAGACTCATGATTCATCAAGTAAATGTACTCAACATCCACTCAAATTATCTGTGAAGTAAGAACATAACAATATCCACTACATGCCTCAGCACTCATTGGACTGTACACATCAAAATGTATTACTGCCAACAAGTTGCTATCTTGTTCCATCTTACTGAAAACGAGGCTTTTCAGTCATCTTGCCCGTGTGGTATGATTTGCATGTCCCAAGTGATTCAAAATCAAGTGAGTCAAAACGGTCCATTTGCATGGAGTTTCTTCATGCATATACACCAATAGACATGGTTCGCATGTCTCAAACTTTTCAAAAACGAGTGAGCCCAAAGATCCATCAATATGGAGCTTCTTCATGCGTTTTATACCGATATGACGTACGTGGCAGTGCCACAAGTAGGTGGTACTATCATTACTATCTTTTGGCATGAACATGTGTATCACTACGATCGAGATTTAATAAACCATTCATTTTAGGTGTAAGACCATTGAAGGTATTATTCAAATAAACAAAGTAACCATTATTCTCCTTAAATGAATAACCGTATTGCGACAGACGTAATCCAATCATGTCTATGCTCAACGCAAACACCAAATAACAATTATTTAGGTTTAACACCAATCTCTTTGGTAGAGGGAGCGTGCGATGCTTGATCATATTAAGCTTGGAAAAACTTCCAACACATATCGTCAGCTCACCTTTAGCTAGTCTCCGTTTATTCCGTAGCCTTTTGTTTCGAGTCACTAACACTTAGCAACCGAACCGGTATCTAATACCCTGGTGCTACTAGGAGTACTAGCAAAGTACACATTAACACAATGTATATCCAATATACTTCTATCGACCTTGCCAGCCTTCTTATCTACCAAGTATCTAGGGTAATTCTGCTCTAGTGGTTGTTCCCCTTATTACAGAAGCACTTAGTCTCGGGTTTGGGTTTTTTACCTTGGGTTTCTTCACTAGAGCAGCAGCTGATTTGCCGTTTCATGAAGTATCCCTTCTTGCCCTTGTCCTTCTTGAAACTAGTGGTTTCACCAACCATCAACAATTGATGCTCCTTCTTGATTTCTACTTTCGCGGTGTCAAACATCGCGAATACCTCAAGGATCATCATATCTATCCCTGATATGTTATAGTTCATCACGAAGCTCTAACAGCTTGGTGGCAATGACTTTGGAGAACCATCACTGTCTTATCTGGAAGATCAACTCCCACTCGATTCAAATGATTGTTGTACTCAGACAATCTGAGCACAAGCTCAACAATTGAGCTTTTCTCCTTAGTTTGCAGGTTAAGAAAGTCATCGGAGGTCTTATACCTCTTGACATGGGCACGAGCCTGAAATCCCAATTTCAGCCCTCAAAACATCTCATATGTTTCGCGATGTTTCAAAAACGTCTTTGGTGCCTCAACTCTAAACCGTTTAACTGAACTATCACGTAGTTATCAAAATGTGTATGTCAGATGTTCGCAACATCCATAGACAACGTTCGAGGTTCAGCACACTGAGCGGTGCATTAAGGACATAAGCCTTCTATGAAGCAATGAGGACAATCCTCAGTTTACGGACCTAGTCCGCATAATTGCTACTATCAACTTTCAACTAATTTTTTTTCTCTAGGAACATATCTAAACAGTAGAACTATAGCGTGAGCTACGACATAATTTGCAAAAACCTTTTGACTATGTTCAGGATAATTAAGTTCATCTTATGAACTCCCACTCAGATAGACATCCCTCTAGTCATCTAAGTGATTACATGATCCGAGTCAAACTAGGCCGTGTCCGATCATCACGTGAGACGGACTAGTCATCATCGGTGAACATCTTCATGTTGATCGTATCTTCTATACGACTCATGTTCGACCTTTCGGTCTCCGTGTTCCGAGGCCATGTCTGTACATGCTAGGCTCGTCAAGTTAACCCTAAGTGTTTCGCGTGTGTTCCGAGGCCATGTCTGTACATGCTAGGCTCGTCAACACCCGTTGTATTTGAACGTCTGAATAAAACACCCGATCATCACGTGATGTTTTGAAACAGCGAACTGTCGCAATGGTGCACAGTTAGGGGAGAACACTTCTTGAAATTGTTGTAAGAGATCATCTTATTTACTACCGTCGTTCTAAGCAAATAAGATGTATAAACATGATAAACATCACATGCAATCAAATAGTGACATGATATGGCCATCAACACTTTGCTCCTTTCGATCTCCATCTTCGGGGCTCCATGATCATCATCGTCACCGGCATGACACCATGATCTCCATCATCATGATCTCCATCATCGTGTCTTCATGAAGTTGCCTCGCCAACTATTACTTCTACTACTATGGCTAACGGTTAGCAATAAAGTAAAGTAATTACATGACGTTTAAGTTGACACGCAGGTCACAAATAAATAAAGACAACTCCTATGGCTCCTGCCGGTTGTCATACTCATCGACATGCAAGTCGTGATTCCTATTACAAGAACATGATCAATCTCATACATCACATATATCGTTCATCACATCCTTTTTTGGCCATATCACATCACATAGCATACCCTGCAAAAACAAGTTAGACGTCCTCTAATTGTTGTTTGCATGTTTTACGTGGCTGCTATGGGTTTCTAGCAAGAACGTTTCTTACCTACGCATGAACCACAACGTGATATGCCAATTGCTATTTACCCTTCATAAGGACCCTTTTCATCGAATCCGATCCGACTAAAGTGGGAGAGACAGACACCCGCCAGCCACCTTATGCAACTAGTGCATGTTTGTCGGTGGAACCGGTCTCACGTAAGCGTACGTGTAAGGTTGGTCCGGGCCGCTTCATCCCACGATGCCGCCGAATCAAGATAAGACTAGTAACGGCAAGCATATTGAACAATATCGACGCCCACAACTACTTTGTGTTCTACTCGTGCAAAGAATCTACACAATAGACCTAGCTCATGATGCCACTGTTGGGGAACGTAGCAGAAATTCAAAAAAATTCCTACGTATCACCAAGATCTATCTATGGAGAGACCAGCAACGAGTAGAAAGGAGAGTGCATCTACATACCCTTGTAGATCGCTAAGCGGAAGCGTTCAAGTGAACGGGGTTGATGGAGTCGTACTCGTCGTGATTCAGATCACCGATGATCCTAGTGCCGAACGGACGGCACCTCCGCGTTCAACACACGTACAGCTCGACGATGTCTCCCACGCCTTGATCCAGCAAGGAGAGAGGGAGAGGTTGAGGAAGACTCCATCCAGCAGCAGCACAATGGCGTGGTGGTGATGGAGGAGCGTGGCAATCCTGCAGGGCTTCGCTAAGCACCTACGGGAGAGGAGGAGGTGTCACGGGAGGGAGGGAGGCGCCAAGGGCTCAGGTATGGATGCCCTCCCTCCCCTCCACTATATATAGGGGCAGGGGAGAGGGGGGAGGCGCAGCCTTGCCCCTTCCTCCAAGGAAGGGGTGCGGCTAAGAGGGGGGGAGGAGTCCATCCTCCCCAAGGCACCTCGGAGGTGCCTTCCCCCTTTAGGACTCTCCCCTTTTTCCTATATCTTGGCGCATGGGCCTCTAGGGGATGGTGCCCTTGGCCCATGTAGGCCAAGGCGCACCCCCTACAGCCCATGTGGCCCCCCGGGGCAGGTGGCCCCACCCGGTGGGCCCCCGGGACCCTTCCAGTGGTCCCGGTACAATACCGATGACCCCGAAACTTGTCCCGATGGCCGAAACAGGACTTCCTATATATAAATCTTTACCTCCGGACCATTCCGGAACTCCTCGTGACGTCCGGGATCTCATCCGGGACTCCGAACAACATTCGGTAACCACATACAAGCTTCCTTTATAACCCTAGCGTCATCGAACCTTAAGTGTGTAGACCCTACGGGTTCGGGAGACATGTAGTCATGACCGAGATGTTCTCCGGTCAATAACCAACAGCGGGATCTGGATACCCATGTTGGCTCCCACATGTTTCACGATGATCTCATCGGATGAACCACGATGTCAAGGACTCAATCAATCCCGTATACAATTCCCTTTGTCTAGCGGTATGGTACTTGCCCGAGATTCGATCGTCGGTATACCGATACCTTGTTCAATCTCGTTACCGGCAAGTCTCTTTACTCGTTCCATAACACATCATCCCGTGATCAACCCCTTGGTCACATTGTGCACATTATGATGATGTCCTACCGAGTGGGCCCAGAGATACCTCTCCGTTTACACGGAGTGACAAAATCCCAATCTCGATTCGTGCCAACCCAACAGACACTTTCAGAGATACCCGTAGTGTGCCTTTATAGCCACCCAGTTACGTTGTGACGTTTGGCACACTCAAAGCACTCCTACGGTATCCGGGAGTTGCACAATCTCATGGTCTAAGGAAATGATACTTGACATTAGAAAAGCTTTAGCATACGAACTACATGATCTTGTGCTAGGCTTAGGATTGGGTCTTGTCCATCACATCATTCTCCTAATGATGTGATCCCGTTATCAACGACATCCAATGTCCATGGTCAGGAAACCGTAACCATCTATTGATTAACGAGCTAGTCAACTAGAGGCTTACTAGGGACATGGTGTTGTCTATGTATCCACACGTGTATCTGAGTTTCCTATCAATACAATTCTAGCATGGATAATAAACGATTATCATGAACAAGGAAATATAATAATAATACTTTTATTATTGCCTCTAGGGCATATTTCCAACAGTGGTCGATGTCGAGTCGGGGTAGCCAGTGTCGAGGATGTCGCCATGGACCGGGAAGACGCGGCGGCCTGAGGAGGCGGCGACGGCGACTAAGTCAGAGGCGCGGTGACGATACTCGAAGTAGGCGAGGAAGAACCCGACAGCGAGACGAAGACCGACGCAGACGGTGGCGTTCCTGTGCCTAGGGAGGCGGCACGACACATACAACGTCGAAGTCGACGCGTGGGGACGGCAGAGTGGACCACGCGCCGCGACGCTATGGCCCGAAGAAGCGACCCAGCGGCAGCACGCGCGTCGGGGAGACGTCGGAAAGACCTCAGGGCGGCGACAAAGACCGCGTGCCACGCTCGCTACGGCCCCATGAGGCGACGCAGCAGCGCGAGGGTCCATGCAACCACGGAGACGTCCTGGAGCGAACGACCTCAGGGCGCCGGTGAAGCGTGGGCCGCGGCACTACGGCCCGAAGGGGGACGCAGCGGCAGCGCGCAGGTCGGTGTAGCCACGAAAAGAACCACGGGGCGACGGCAAGGACCGTGTGCCACGTTCACTACGGTCAGACAGGGTGACGCGGCGGCAGCGCGAGGGTCGGTGCAGCCACGGAAACGGCCTGAAACAGACGGCTCCGGAGCGGCGATAGACCGCGGGCCGCGGCACTGCGACCTGAAAGGACGACGCAGCGGCAGCATGCGGGGTTAGTGCACCTGCAGAAAGAACCACCAGATGGCGACACTGCGGTCCAAAGGTGATGCACCGCCAACCCATTGCTCAACGGTGAAGAGGCGCGTGTACTCGGTGACCCGATCTGCGACTGCGTTGGACGTGACAGATGATTGACCCGGCGGGGACACGCGTTGTGCGGATCCGTACAAGTGCATGCATGGAGACATGCACCGGACGCAACACCATGGGCGTGTTTGGTTGCCCGGGTCACATTTTGCTGCATGGCATCTAGCATGCTGGCTGAGTGTGGCCTGGCTGGGCTAATGCAATTGTAAATTCAGATGTGTGTTTGGTTGCTTGTGTGATGTGGGACTGGCCAAGCTGAACATGTGTTTGGTAGGTTGTATGAGGTTCCACAAGCTGAGTGAGATGTTGTTTGGTAAACTGGTCATGTTGTTTGCAGCAAACAAGAGAAGCATGTCTCCTTCAGCTAAAATTAACCGGCAATCTTTGTTTACAAATACAACAAATACAGGCAATCATTTCGAGAGAATACTGTACGCCGTCTATGACCAGCGACATCAGCCATGGCACTAGCCGAATTTCAGATTCAGGAAATCTTTCTTGACAAATTCAGTAAAACTTCTCTTGTTATCACTGGCAGTCGTCGTTCCCTGCTCTACTCCTCTATAGCTGTTTCGGTTGTGCTGCTCTTCAGAACAATTTCAGAACTTCAGAAAATCCCATTGAATCATCCCATATATATGGAATACTACTAGATGATCAAGTGGTAGAGTCCTACTTCATTTACAGCAAGTAAATTGACAACAAACTAAATAGATCATTGCTCACAAGGATGTTGACAGGGGATCTCTAGCACGGCGGATCTGGTTGCTGCTGTCATTCCTTGACGAGCGCCGGTGTAGGGCGCTTCTCCCCGGTGACCAGTGTCTTCCTGTATCCGCGGACTCACGTGTAGGCCGCTTCTCCCCACCGCCCAGCGTCCCCTGTCGTCACGGGATCCAGACGCGACGAGCCTCTGGTCACCGCGGGATCCACTCGCTAACGCTCGACATGAGGGCACCCAGCTCGTCCTCAACGGCTCAACCACACCAGGTCCGGTGAACCTGGCAAGGATTCATCGATCCTGCGGCGGATCGAGCTCGGCTCCTTCCCCTGTGTATCTCCCGTCGACGACAGCCGGCGAAAAGGGACGGCAGCGGCGACAAGGATGAGGAGGCGGCGGCGAGGATGAGGAGGAGGCGGCGGCGAGGACGAGGAGGCGGCGGCGGCGGCGGCGGCGGCGAGGATGAGAAGACGGCGGCGGCGACGAATCCGAGGTCGAGCAGAGGGGATGGGAGGAGCAGTGTTGGGCACGAGAGGAAAGCAAATTCGGGAGTTATGGCGAGGGGGTCAACCCCCCACGCGAAACTGTACGTGTGGTGCAGAGGTGGGTGCAGGCATTGGGCTCAGCTCGTGCATGCATGAGAGGAACGGCCGATTCTGGCGTAGCTCTCAGCCTGGCTGAGAGGGTACTTTTTACATCAGCTGGGCCTGGCCCAGATGGTCATGCAGTTTACCAAACAAGCTACAAATTGCATCTGAGATGCCATGCAGGTGCAGCGCGGGCAACCAAACACGCCCCATGCAAGTGGATCATGGGTCAATGCGGGCGCCAGATCCTGCAGTGAACCCCGCCCACGCAAGAAGCACGAGGGGGCTACGTGGTGTGGGACGAAGGGCCAGCCAAGACCGCGGGAGCGGCCTCATGCGCTCGGCCGCGCGGATGACCGGCAGCGCAGATGCTCCATCAGCCAACTCGGTCGCGCGGGACGCGTGAGTCGCGAGGCGGCCAGCCCGATGGGTCAGCATAGTACTACTGCGCAGTGACCGCCGGACCAGCACACCCGACGCATGCACGGAAGGTTCGAGACGTCATGTGGCAACTGATCTGTCCGAGTCGACGAACTAGAGCGCGTTGTAGATGACGAATGGCGGCCGGCGATGCAAGTCGATCTATAGATCGGAGAACCAAAAAAGAAGGGCCGATCAAGACGACCGGCGTGAGAGGGATCAAAGATCGAAAAAAATACTTCTAGGGCAGCCGGTCAACACGGCCGGCGGACGATACGGGCCACGCGGCCCCCGGCGGCGGTCATGAAGGCCAACCGTCCTAGGAGCGGCGCGCCGGTGCAGAAGCAACGACGATGGGTTTAGGATCGAAGTAAGGCTAATACCATGTTAGAAGGGAGAGAGGAAATTGACAAAATATAATGGATGTTGTATTGAGCCTCACGGATGAGTATATATAAGAGTACAAACTTGAAGGGCAAAAAGTCTCTCATAGAGATAAGGTAGGCGACGGACTACAAATCCTAGAGTACCAAATATATGTAGACCAAATATATCTCTAACAATTCTCATCAATCTCAAGCATCTCCATGTCGCTCACCGGAACGCCGAAGATTAGCTAGGTGTTCGTTTATCCCTAATCGTGCTCCTCTTGCAGTTGAGCTTTGTACCCTTTTATGTAACCGTTGATGTACTCTTGAACTTTGTTACCTTATTGTCATTAAATTTATTAATTTAAAGCCGGACATTGCTTGTGCATGTTTTTTTAATAGATGGCCTAAACATCACGCATCCTCATAGAACACACACCAAGCTAAAGGAGTGAGCTTCCTTGTTAGTGGATGATGCTTGTTGGAATTCTCTATGCTTTCGAATGTATGCAGTTTATTTACTACTCCCTCTGTTCCATAATATAAGAATGTTTTTACATTACACATTTTTGACACTAGTGTAATGTCAAAAAACTCTTATATTATGGGACGGAGGGAGTATTTCATATGCAGTGTGAGCATAGACTCCCCTTGTGCCAACTTGTCAATTTCAAACAATGGTTTGCAGTTCTCCTGCATTGCTCGTGAAAAAATAATTTATTGTATTTTTTAGGGATAAGGCCTAGTCTTTATTCAGCATAGTTCATAGAGAGTGGGATAATGTTTACATTATGTGGTTGGCCAAACCACATATGATGCCCAGGGGATAAGTTAAGAGCAAATCTAGCTAAACTATGAGCTTCTATATTACTCTCTCGGCCTTCAAAAATAAACCTACAAGAAAAAGCAGTAGAGCGAGCTTTGATCTCGCTTATGATTGCTCCGTGTTTGCCATGAGAACCTTGAATAATATCCCAAACTATTTGTTTTGCATCTGATGCTACCACAAACTAATGTAGCAGGAGGTCTTCGGATGCACAAAGTGCTTCCCTGCATGCCATCGCTTCAAGTATGCATGGATCATCAACTCCTTGCACCACCAGAGCGGTACTGCCCAAATAATTTCCATCAACATCCCTACACACCACATCTACAGCGCCACCTCGTCCTGCTCTCACTGCCGCATCAACATGGAGTTTTGCATGGTTCATAGGAGGTGCTCGTTGGCGAGCACGCACATTCCTGCCCACGTTTGCGCGTGGAGCAGTAGCCGGTTTACTGTCCTCTACAATCTCCAATTCTCCACTAAACCTTGTGGTGAATGAAAACAGTGATTGCGGACTCTGAAAAGTTCTCTCGTGAATGGCCTTCCTCTTTGTTGACCAGATAGCCCATAATGTGACAGATAGCTTCGGAACTGTACATGCAATAATGACTTCATCCGAGCAAATAGCCAACGTTTTGCACTTGTTTTCATGTTTTCCACCAACGACTGCCCAATCTCCTCCTCGACCAAAGCCCAAGTGCACCTAGAAGTGGTGCATTCTAGTAACGAGTGTCGCCATGAGTCCGGCGACCCACATAGATCGCAAGCCAAAGAGTTTGACATGTGTCGATGTGAACGAACATCTTCGGTCGGTAAAGATTGCTTTGAAAGCCTCCATAGAAACATGTGTGTTTTCCCTAGTACTTGTATTTCCACAATGATTTCCACTCCTTCTCCTCACTTCTAGTGCCCCGAGGCACCCGCAGAGCCATCCAACCAAGCCTCCCTGCGCTCTCTTGTAGCCACCAGCATATTGCATGTCGATTTGAAAGAAAATTGCCTATTTTTCTCAAAGCGCCAATACCAAAAGTCAGTGATATTACGGGTACATAGGGGTATATTGGTGATAACTTTGACATCAAACAGCACGAAGATCTCCCGAACCCAGTGCACGTCCCATGTTGCTGTGGATGGGTCAGTAATCTCGGACACGTACCTGGGTGGGTTCGCCACCATGCATCCATATGGGCGGAGCATCTCATCCCTCGGTAACCAATTTTCTGTCCATATTCTTGTATTCTCTCCATTGCCAATTCTCTTTATTAAGCCTTACTTGAGGGTCTCTCGACATAATTTGTTGTCAGTCAGTTATTTTTTTGATAGACACGCATGTTTTTTTAGAATAGGGAGTGGGGCTCAGGTTTTTTTGGGGGGATTTTATCATTTATGCCATTAGTTGTGTCCCGCTACTTAGTTTTGCCATTAGAAGTTACAACTACTCAAAAATGGCATCAATTCGTGAGATGCTTGCTCAAAAATGCCATTAGATATTTAAAAAATGTCATCGTTCCGTTAGATGATTGCTCTTAGATGATTGCTCAAAAATGCCATTAGACATTGTTATTTTGGCGTCAAACCCGTTGACCATGTTATATGACAAAAATAAGCCTAGACACACATGTCAGTTCTCTCAATCTCACAATGATAAGTGTGGCTCCATTTTTCAAGAGTAACTAAGCAAATAATTTTACAGGAAAATAAGAACATTGTTGGGATCAAGTGGACCCCATACTTTATTGTAGTGAGATAGAGAAAGAGCTGGCATGTTGGTTCATAGGTATTTATGTCATTATAACATGACAAAAAAGATTTCAGATCACAATAATGGTGACCAATGATATTTTTGAGCATGTGTCTAACGAAGCGATGACATTTTTGAGCAGTTGAAATTCCTAGTGGCAATACCGAGTAATGAGACATAACGGTTTGAGTGAAGGGAGTGTGGGCTCAGATGGGACCTCCTACTTGACGTGTTGTGTGTCAAATTGTCAATGAAACAAACAAGTAAGTCCGCGGATTGGCCCACCCCATTACCACACACTCCAGTGACTCGAGTTTTTTGTTTTGTCTTATAAAAATACTTAGTAAAAACTATTTCTAAAAAGTTATTTTTTATATAAAAATTGGACATAAAAAATTTATAGAAACATTTTTTAAAGATGTGAATTTTTTCTAAAATTCTCAAAATAATTTTTGAAAAATGATATTTTCAAAAATCGATATTATTAAAATATCACAACATTTCGAGAAAATTACAAAAAAATAATGAATATTTATCTAAAATGTAAAAGAAAAAAAGAATGAATGAACTGATAAAAAGGAAAAAAACAAAAAAGGCAATCAGGAACCTTCCGTGCAGTAGTACGTGTAATGCCTTAATGTGCCAGCCCAATATAATTACTACCAGTGGCCTGCGCGTTTCATCAAAAATTTGACAAAATAATCATCAAATAAGATCCGACTATGCGAGCAGCGCTATAGCTTTGCTTGCACGAGTCCTATCCGTCAGGGCTATATCTCGCTTAGACCGAGATGTGGGAGCAATTAGTTGACGAACGCTTCTTCAGGAGCCACGCAACGATCACTTGCGGGTGGGCTGATTTTGTTTTTTTATCGCACGCATTTTCGGCTTTTAAACCTGTTTTTTCTCATTTTTCTTAACCTTTTGGGTTTTCATCTGTCTTCCTTAGCTTTTGAACCAACAAAAACTTTTCGAAAAAAACACACAGAAAAGTGTTTTTTTGCTTTTGCGAGAGGCACGGTTTTACTTCCGCGAGATGCACAGTATTGCCTTCGTGAGAGGCATGATCGTACCTCTCAGGAAAAAAAAACGCGTTTTCTTTTTTTCCTTACTCGAGAGGCACGGCCGTGCCTCTCGGGAATAGAAAAAAAACAAGTTTTTTGTTTTTTTTTCCTTCCGTGAGAGGCATGGTTTTGCTTCCGCAAAGAGGCACAGTTGTGCTTTTGCGAGAGGCACGGTCGTGCCTCTCGGAAACGGAAAAATCGTGTTTTCTGTTTTTTTTCCTTCAGCGAGAGGCATGGCCGCGCCTCTTTCGTAAAGAAAAACCCGTGCTCCTGGCTTGGTTTTTTCGTTCGGCTTTTTCCTTCTTCTTTTTGTGAGAAAAAGTTCATCAAGACCTATCAACATGAGATCTAGTTTTGAAGATCTCAACGCGAGGAATTCAGCGGTGAAAACGGTTTGAGATTTGGACGGACGGTTTAAAAAGATAAAATATTTTGAATAAATGAATCTAGAAAAAATAGGAAAACTCCCGGGTTGCAACAAGTGGCGCATATGCAGCGCCACTTGTCGTAACCTGGGATATGGGAGTGATCTTTGCAACGAGTACACCTCAGTTAGTGATTTCGCCGAGATGTAGCCTGGCTTCGCCTGAAGGTATAGGGCCGGCCAGTTATGGTAGCACAATTTTCCACTGTGATGCGACCTTTTGCATTGGTGTTTTCTGTTTATTTACTTTTTATTTTCTTCTTTGGATTATTTTCATTCGTTCATGTTTTTTACTTCATTTTTCTTTGCCCTTTTTCCTTATTTTTTTACATTTTCATTTTTTCTTTCTTGGTAGGTTTTCCCAATTTTCTCCGTGTCTAATGTTTTGCAAAAGTTTCTTCTTTTTTCCCCTTTTTTTTCTGTGGTTTACTTTGTTTTTTCCTCAGCTTACATTAGTTTTCCTTGGGTTTTTTTTCAACAAATGTCTAATTTCTTTCACACACAATGTACATTTTTCGTATATGATTAACTTTTTTTGCTGTACATTTTTCGTATACATCTAAAATATTACTAATTTTACATATTTCACTTTTTAACACATGATTAACATTTTTTCAGATACATGTTTTGATGCCACTATTTTCATACAGATTTTAGTTTTCTTATACATAAGAAACATTTTTCTTATAAATGTTAACATTTTTTAAGTACATAATTAATATTTTATATTTTGTTGGTGTCAACCTTTTTCCATACATATTATCCATTTTCCTATAAACCAGGAATATTTTTGTTATACATATTCAGTATTTTTCAAATATATAATTATCATTTTTATAAAAAAATTATTTATTTCTACATTTTCCCGTACATCATGTAAATTTTTTATATGCATCAAAGACATTTCGTATACGTGTTTAACCTTCTTTCTTATATGGAGTATGTTTTGATGTCACTTTTTTTCATATGCATTGTACATTTTATTATACATTAGAAAAAAATTCAGTACACGCTTATTATTTTTCAGATGCATTAATAAATTTATTCAAAATTTAATCTAAATTTATTTTTAGAATATTTCGAAATAAAAACAAAAGAAACATGGGAAGAAAAAAAAAGAATGTGAAATAAAGGATCAGTTTTGAAAATTGTTTAGTGCCATTCAGGAAAATGTAAGTGGCATTTGAATATGATCACAAGTTCTAAAATTGTGTTCGTGACATTTATTAAAGAAATGTGTGTAACAACAAAAAGTGTTTCATATCGTTAAAAAACATTTGAATTATATGTGAAAATATCTAAATTTTTACAAAAAATGCTCAAACAGATATAAAATATCATTAAGTAGTAGAAACATATTGAAGGTGCATAAAAAAAGTACACGCGTATACAAAAATTGTACATGTTTGGTTAACAAAATTGACTTGTAATTGAAAAAAATAAAAAGGGAAAAAGGAAATCAAAATAATAAAACAAACCAAGAAATAAAGACTGGAAATACCAATGAAAACCGTAAAGCAAAACACACAAAAAGACAAAAAAATCATTTGAAACCTCCCAAAACTGATAGGAGATTCCACGAACTTGTGTAGAACTTTCGCATAACCGCTAGAAGCGAGATACAGCTCTCTTGCTCACATGCTAGTTAGACGGGGTCACGAGCTGGGATAATAAAGGCCCACCATATGTGGGATTGTAGTAGTCGTGTAGTGCAAATTCTCCTGTTGTTTGCGTGCCGAGCTTTTTAGTGTTTCCCAACGCGGTTAGGTTTTTCTAGTCAAAACAGACTCTTGTTTATTGATCATTGTTCAAATACAAAGGAATACAAGATAAATCCGGTGGGTTTAGGAGCCATAGATAGCGCCCAAGGAAAGTCCCAAAGTGTGTTTGGCGAGGCTACATGCCTGATAGTTCGTCTCGTGCCCTTCAAAGATGAAGGAGCACTCCGTAAACTGCAAACCATTGACTTGATCTCCTTTATAATGCTAGCGTAGAGCCCACCCGTGCCCTTGTTGATGTTAGTTACAACTTCCTTGCAGTCCAAAGCTACTAACCCATGAGATAGAGAAGTACAGGGCAAGGGAAAGGGCTTCTCTACAGACCAGCGCTACGAGCGTCGCCGGATCATTGATACCTGAACATCTGATGGCCGATGCGCTGAGGAATTTGCCTGACGCGTTGCTGCATACTGCACTGCAAGAACAATCATTTGATGCTCGCGAGGTGGCCCCATCAACTCGGATTTTGCAGCAGCCAGCACCTAGGGGAATCCATCTTCACGAAGCGTTCCTGTTGATCGCAACGTGAGTGGTCAGGTTCTTTTCGGGTCTGCACTCATTAAGCTCCCTGATCTAGTTGTTGATGAAGTGGTTCATAATACGTTGGGTCTGAAAGTTTTGCTCATGGATGGCCTTCCTGTTAAAATAGTAGGGCCGTAGTTGTACTCGTGACAATGTAACGTGTTGTAATTGAGGCGCAGGTTGTTGGTTCACGATAGTCTCTATCTTGTACGTAGCTTGAAGTAGAGGGCAAGTTGATACCCGAACCAACTACCTGCGCCATATCTTGTAATCCTCATGTCTATATAAACACCAAGGCGTCCCTGCCAAGAGGCAACACGCTTAACGCAGCCAACCCTAGATTTTACATGGTCATCAGAGCACTTCTCGAGATCATCCATGGCGACACCTTCAAACTCCTTCCCATCCTCTCCATTTGTACATGCCGTCTCCGAGAAGCTCAGCAAGAACAACCAAGCCCTATGGCGGGCGACAGTTCTGTCGGCGATCAGAGGAGCCCGCATGGAGCAGTACCTCGACGTCGATCACCCGGTGCCACCCATGCAACTTGAAGTATCCTCATCTGACGGCAACACCAAGACGACGAAGCCCAATCCGGAGTTCCAGACCTGGTATGCTCAAGATCAGCAAGTCTTTTCTTACCTTCGGGCAACTCTGCCCCGTGAGATGGCCATCCAGGTCGCTACCTGTCACACGTCGGCTGAACTCTGGAACACGATTGCAGAGATGCTTGCATCTCACACTCGTGCCCAGACGGTCAACGTGCGCATCACCCTCGCCAATCTGCAGAAGGGGAACTCCTCCATCACCGACTACGTCGGAAAAGTGAAGTCTCTGTGCGATGAACTCGTCGCTGCAGGGAAGAAGATCGACGATGATGACATCGTCTCTCACATCCTCGCTGGTTTGGACGAGGAATTTGATCCTGTGGTCTCCGCCATGTGCTCCAGAGTGGAGCCGATCATCGTCCCTGAGCTGTTCTCACAGCTCATCAGCTTCGAGACGCGGATGAAGCTCCGCGGTGGAGTGTCGCAGTCCTCCGCTAACGCTGCCACCAGAGGCCGCGGGCGTGGTGACCGTGGCCGTGGCCGTGGCGGCAACGGCAACGGCAACAACGGTGGTGATCGTGGCCGCCCCTACATCAAGCCTGGCGGTCACGGTGGACAAGGAGGAGGCGGCCACTACAACAACAACGGTGGTGGGGGCAACTACAACAACAATGCCCCTGCACCTAGGATCCAGTGCCAGATCTGTGGCAAACTGGGTCATCCAGCGTGGAAGTGCTGGAAACGCTATGATGAAGCCTACCAAGGAGGAGAAGAGAGGACGGCGAACCTGGCAGCACCTCAATATGGGGTGGATACCAACTGTTATCTTGACAGCGGCGCCACCGATCACATCACAGGGGATCTTGAGAAGCTGACTGTCTGTGACCGCTACACTGGGAACGAGCAAATCCACACTGCTAGTGGGTCAGGTATGGCTATAGAACATGTTGGTCATTCAGCTATTCGTACCCCTGATCGTGATCTTTACCTAAATAATATCCTTCATGTCCCAGAAGCTAGCAAAAGCCTAATCTCTGCTAGTCGTCTTGCACTTGACAATGATGTTCTTTGTGAGATTCACCCTCATTCTTTTCTTGTTAAGGAACGGGGAACGAGGAAGGTACTCCTTCGAGGTAGGGGTAGATGTGGTCTATACCCCGTCAAGCACAAGGGCTCCAACGTCCAGAAGCAGATGCTCAGTGCCACCAAAATATCTTCGGATAGATGGCATCGACGTTTAGGTCATCCATCTCCTCTCATTGTCAGGAGAGTTCTTAGTCAAAATAAACTCCCTTGTGCTAGTTTTTCCAATAATGATTCTGTCTGTGACGCCTGTCAAAAGGGAAAAAGTCACCAATTGCCTTAACCAAAATCAATAAGTGAATCCAAGTTTCCTTTAGAACTTATTTTCTCTGATGTTTGGGGACCTGCTGTTGAAACAGTAGGCAGAAAAAAATATTATGTGAGTTTCATCGATGATTTCAGTAAATTCACTTGGACCTATTTGATCAAACACAAGTCAGAAGTTTTTCAAAATTTTCATGACTTTCAGCATCTTGTTGAACAACAATTTAATCGCAAAATTCTTGCTCTTCAGACAGATTGGGGAGGGGAGTATGAAAAACTCAACTCCTTCTTCACCAAGATAGGGATATCTCATCACGTATCCTGTCCCCATGCGCACCAACAGAACGGATCAGCAGAAAGAAAACATCAACATATAGTCGAAGTAGGCTTGTCTCTCCTTGCCCAAGCCTCGATGCCCTTAAAATTTTGGGATGAGGCGTTTATTGCTGCCACCTACCTGATTAATCGCCTGCCTAGCAAAGTTATCAAGTTTGAAACCCCTCTTGAGAGATTGTTTCATGAAAAACCAAATTATTCCTCACTTAGAATTTTTGGATGTGCTTGTTGGCCTAATCTCCGACCCTATAACAAGCACAAACTTCAATTCCGCTCCAAACAATGTACGTTTCTTGGTTATAGCAATCTCCACAGAGGTTTTAAATGCCTTGATATTGCAACAGGACGAGTACATATTTCCAGGGATGTTATCTTTGATGAAAACATCTTTCCCTTCTCTACACTACACCCAAATGCTGGTGCAAGGCTTCGGGCAGAAATCCTTCTGTTGAATCCGGAGTTACTCAATCTTACCGATCATGGGGACAAGCAATATGTTGATGATCATTTGTTACATAGCCCTACTACTGACGAAGATGGCAGTGAAAAAAACTGCACTCCAAATGCTTGTGATTTTATGCAGCAACAACAGGAAGCACCTGGCAGCGGACACGAGGCAGATTCTCCTGGTCGCGCTGCCACGGGAACGGATCCCCAGGCAGATCCTCTGACCTGCCCTCGCCAGGATTCGGGGATGCCCACTCCTCGGGCGCCGCCTGGCACGAGTCTCCAGGCCGGTCGGGTGGGCCGGACTGCTCTCTGTCTCCGCGCCCCACCTGTCATGAGGCGGGTGGATCTGAGCCTGGTCGCGTGTCCCCCGCTGCGCGTCGCAATGATGACGGGCGCAACCGCACGCTAGCCCGCAGTCCCATGGCGGCAGCCGATTCGCCGAGGCCAGATTCTCCTGCCCGATCGGCGCATGATCCAACGTCGTCCGAACGCGCGACAGGCGAGGCTGATTCTGGTGTGGCGGGATCGGGATCCTCTGCGGCTACCGAGTCTGTACACTCAAGTACACCTCCTCGGATGACTACACGAGCACAACGAGGTATCTTAAAACCCACAGTTTACAAACATGGGACACTAAGGTATGATAAGAACTTCAAATTTGCAAATTTTGCTGCTACTGGTGAGCCCCAAACTTTGACCGAAGGTCTAGGAAATGATAATTGGAAAAATGCCATGAATATAGAGTATCATGCACTTATGAAAAACCAAACTTGGCATTTGGTTCCTCCTAAGCGAGGGAGGAATATTATTGATTGTAAATGGGTGTATAAAGTTAAAAAGAGACCTGATGGCACGATAGATAGATATAAAGCTAGACTAGTAGCTAAAGGCTTTAAACAACGATATGGCATTGATTATGAAGATACTTTTAGTCCAGTAGTTAAAGTTGCTAATATTAGACTTGTTCTGTCTATTGCTGTCTCTAGGGGATGGAGTCTTCGCCAGTTGGATGTTCAGAATGCGTTCTTACATGGCGTTCTCGAGGAGGAGGTTTATATGAAACAACCACCTGGGTTTGAAAATAGTTCAAAGCCACATCATGTGTGCAAATTGGACAAGGCCTTATATGGTTTAAAGCAGGCACCTAGAGCTTGGTATTCAAGATTGAGTGCAAAACTTCAGCAACTTGGTTTCAAGCCTTCAAGGGGTGACACTTCTCTTTTCTTCTTCAAGAAAGGGAAGGTGATTATATTTATGTTAATTTATGTTGATGACATAATTGTTGCCAGCTCTTCACAGGAGGCTACCTCAGCATTACTGTCAAATCTGAAAAATGAGTTTGCTCTTAAAGATCTAGGAGAGTTACATTACTTCCTAGGTATTGAGGTAAAAAAGTTGCATGAAGGTATTATGCTAACTCAGGAAAAATATGCCAAAGATGTAATCAAACGAGTAGGTATGAAGGATTGCAAACCCTCCAGTACACCTATGTCTATCACTGACAAGTTGTCATTATATGAGGGAGAATTACTGAGCCCAGAAGAAGGAACCAAGTACAGAAGTATAGTTGGTGCTCTTCAGTACTTGACACTAACAAGACCTGATATATCCTTTGCTGTTAATAAAGTCTTTCAATTTTTACATGCTCCTACTTCTGTACACTGGACAGTTGCAAAGAGGATATTGAGGTATCTTCAAGGTAGTGCAAACATAGGGCTAAAATTGTGTAAGTCTCCTTCAACCACGGTGAGTGCATTTTCTGATGCAGACTGGGCTGGATGCCCTGATGACATAAGATCTATAGGAGGATTTGCAATCTTTCTTGGGTCGAACCTTATATCTTGGAGTGCAAAGAAACAGGCTACGGTGTCACGCTCCAGCACTGAATCAGAATATAAATCTTTGGCAAATGCAACGGCTGAGGTAATGTGGATTGAAACTCTGCTTGATGAACTTGGCATTGGAAGAACAGGTGTGTCATGCTTGTGGTGTGACAATCTTGGAGCAACATATTTGTCTGCAAATCCAGTGTTTCATGCAAGAATGAAACACATAGAGATTGATTATCATTTTGTACGAGAAAGAGTTGCGCAAAAGCTACTAGATATTCAGTTCATTCCAACAGGAGACCAAGTCGCGGATGGGTTCACGAAACCATTACAAGTGAAGCAACTACAGGCCTTCAAACGCAATCTGAACCTTAACACGTTAAGATTGAGGGAGGATGTTAAAATAGTAGGGCCGTAGTTGTACTCGTGACAATGTAACGTGTTGTAATTGAGGCGCAGGTTATTGGTTCAGGATAGTCTCTATCTTGTACGTAGCATGGAGTAGAGGGCAAGTTGATACCCGAACCAATTACCTGCGTCATATCTTGTAATCCTCATGTCTATATAAACACGAAGGTGTCCCTGCCAAGAGGCAACACGCTTAACGCAGCCAACCCTAGATTTTACACTTCTGACGTGCATGCCACATAACCCCTAGGGTGACCAGCACTCTGGTGAAGTCCCCATGTGGCAGGCTATCCATCAGTGCAAAAACCACCTTTTGCATCGGGTTCGGTGTTGTTTTCGATCATGTTGTCTTCGATCACCTCAACAAGTTCAGGATATTCATAGGCCCACACACATCGTGTCATATTGCAATGACTGAGAGAATGTTGCCAAGAATTGATCGGTCCGCAAAGCTCACAAGATGTAGTCAAGGACATGTTGCGACGGTGTCTTTAGGTCGGCTGTTGGTAACGATTGCCAATCTCCACGGATTTTATTTTTATTTTTGAGGGAACCTCGACTTTCCACAGTTTAGTCCACGCCTTCTTCTCTCCTTCTGTGTTGAGTCTGGCCCACCATCAATCCAAGCTTCCCGGCGTAGTTTGGTCGCAACTAGCATGCGATATATATGCACTACATACTGGGAAAGTCTCGTTCCTTTCATGAGTCCAAGACCAGAAGTCGCGGACTTGCATACACAGTGGAATGGACATGATTGCTACGACATCAGTGGGTAAGAAGACCTCTGGTAATCTCTGTCGACAACCATTCTGTGTTTGGAGCTCCGAAACAAACTATGGGGGGTTGTCCAATAGACTGACTATAGGGCGCATCTTGTACCCCTCTATGTAGCCAATTATGGTGAACGCGATTAGTGTGCACTCAATTTAGGTCGGCTGATTTGCTACAAAGGCCCCTAGCGACGATGTGAGCTTGGTACTGCCTGGTGACCAGGTTGGAAGACACTATCTCACTACAGACACCAGTCTCCTCTTGCCATCGCAAAACACGCGGGCAAGAGATTTTGAATGTGTTTGGTGCGACCTCCTATTTAGTGCGTATGATGTTGGGTGACGCACAAAGCTGCAGACCAACTCTCGCAGAGCACGCTTCTTGACTGGCCCATGTGCACGGCAGGCGCTCCCCGACTATTTTCTTTCATTTTCTTTTTCATTTTTTGGGTTAGTTTTGAATATTTTTAAATGTTTAATATTTCAAAAAGATGTTACAATTTTTTTAAATATTCCTAATTCCAAAACTGGTAACAATTAAGAATTTTTTCCCATATTCTAAAAAACATTTGGAATTTCAAAAGCAAATGATGAATATAAAATATGTTCATAGATTTAAAAAAATCATAAATTTTAAAATTATTCCAAAATTTAAAAAACTTCATGAAGTTTGTGTACTCAATAAAATCTTCAGGAATATCAATAAAAGTTCTCTGATTCAAAAAATATTCATCAATGACGAAATATATTTCTAAATTGCAAAAAATCTTCATATTTTTTTTAATTAAAAAAATCATCAATTCAAAAAAATATGCATGGATTCATTTGCGGATTTCAAACTTTTCATGAATTCAAAAAAATGTTCCTGAATTTACAAAATATGTTCTGTTTCATAAAAATCATCTAGAGTTCAAAAACTATTCACGAATTTCAGAAAATGCTTGCTTTTTTCAAAAAAATGAGTGCACTTTTTAAACATACTCTTACTTTTAAAATGAACAAGAAAAATAAATAGAAAGAAATATAAAAATAAATAAATAAAAACATAAAAAAGAAAGAAGAAAGAAAATGGATATAAAAAACAAAAGCCAAGAAGCAAAAAAAGTGTGCAGAAGAGAAGCGAGAAAGTGGGCTGGCCCAGAAAGAAAGGACGGGGAGCCCGGGGGGTACGTGGTAGGTCTCTATCCAGTTACCTACACACGTAATAGGATAAGTGGTTGAGGCAAGGGGTATTAATATGGGCCAATGCCCACCCCATGATCATTATTATCTTTGTATTATGCTTATGGACTGTGAAAAATTTAAAATTACTCTTTAAGATGCCTATTTCCCCTAACATCACATTTTAGGCAATCCGGCCTCCACCACTGAACAGGATCCCCTATGTTTCGTTGGTCGCATGCCTGCACAGGCCTTGGAATACAACATTTTACTTGTTTGGTTAGATGAAAATTTTGCTTCGTACGCTCCCTAAAGCAACACTGGTCCTGGAGGAGAATGAATATTTGAATTGGTTGTTTACTCTCTCACAAGCATGAGAGAGGATGTGTGGTGGACTGGTATGTAGATTTGCACGTGTTTCGTTCTACTTACCTCCTTTAATCTCTTTCACATAACCTCTTATAGTCTACACAACGGTGCTTTGATTCAAGACAAACTCTATGTGAAAAAGATGCACATCGATGTTATGATTCCATTCCCGTAGTCGGTCCTAGTTTTGTTAATTATAAATCTTCAATTTTGTGTTTATGTTTGGAGTTTTTTAGACAATTTTTTGTCAAATTTATCACACATGATCGACTGTTTGAAAAAAATAGGAGTAGTGTCATCTCATTGTTTCACAAGTTCTGTTATGCGAGTTTTTTGTTTTGATGGTCATACATGAGTAGATTTATATCTGCATATTGTATTGTAATAAGGTGATGGTGTGTGTGATGTCGTTTTCAACGAATTTCTGCAAATACATCGTGCATGGTTAATCGTTTAAAACTTCTTTCATCACTAGCTACATCTTGTTGTTCCAAACAACTTTCGTGTTGTAAGTGTTTTTATTTCAATGCTCATAGACATAGTTGTTCAATTGTGGTGGTGCGAGACATTTACCAAATGGTGAAATTAACCATCGGTGCGTATGAGGGAGTCCTGGATTAAGGGGTCCTCGGACAGCCGGACATATGTGTATGCCGGACTGTTGGACTATGAAGATGCAAGATAGAAGACTTCGTCCCGTGTCCGGATGGGACTCTCCTTTGCATGGAAGGCAAGCTTGACAGTTAGGATATGAAGATTCCTTTATCTGTAACCGACTCTGTGTAACCCTAGCCCCCTCCCGTGTCTATATAAACCGAAGGGTTTAGTCCGTAGGACAATAATCATAACCATAGGCTAGCTTCTAGGGTTTAGCCTCTACGATCTCATGGTAGATCAACTCTTGTAATACTCATATCATCAAGATCAATCAAGCAGGAAGTAGGGTATTACCTTCATCGAGAGGGCCCGAACCTGGGTAAAACATTGTGTCCCCCGCCTCCCGTTACCATTAGCCTTAGACGCACAGTTCAGGACCCCCTACCCGAGATCCGCCAGTTTTGACACCGACATTAGTGCTTTCATTGAGAGTTCCACTGTGTCATCACCATAAGGCTTGATGGATCCTTCAATCATCAACAACGCCATCCAGGGCGAAGTTTTTCTCCCCGGACAGATCTTCGTGTTCGGCGGCTTCGCACTACGGACCAACTCGCTTGGTCATCTGGAGCAAATCGACAGCTACTCCCCTGGCCATCAGGTCAGGTTTGGAAGCTTGAACTACACTACCGACATCCTCAGAGACTTGATCTTCGACGGATTCGAGCCCATGACAGCCGCGCTCTGCTGCCACGATGAACATGACCTAAATCTGCCATCGGACTGTGCGCAGGAGATTGCGCCTGTAACCGCACTGGCCCTAGATCCAGAGCAGAGCGCGCCATCCAAGGACGGGAGGCTCAACCTCGCCACAGAAGCTGCGGACTCAGTGACGTTAGAGCCGAACATAGATCTGATCTCCAACGAGGCCTGTGTCATCGGAACCTCGGACTCGTCTCCGGCCATAGGCTCCGAACCGCGTGTATCCGCACCCATTGAATCCGACTGGGTGCCGATCTTAGAGTTCAGCTCCGCGGACATCTTCCAACACTCACCCTTAGGCGACGTATTAAACTCATTAAAGTCCCTCTCCTTGTCAGGAGACTCTGGGCCGAACTTTGTCCGGCCTGAATAGGAAGCGGACGACGAAGAGCTTCATTACCCACCCACCACCCACTTAATAGCCACTGTCGGTGATTTGACCGACATGCTTGATTTCGACTCCAAAGACATTGACGGTATGGATGACGATGCCGGAGTAGAACAGGAACCACCGCCCACAGGGCGCTGGACGGCCACCTCCTCATACGATATATACATGGTGGATACACCCAAAGAAAACAATGGCGATGACATAAAAGATCCAGTTGAGGACAAACTACCTGAGAAACAGTCTAAGCGCCGACATCAGCGGCGCGGCTCTAAATCACGCCATGGTAAAAATAGTGATGCCGGCACAAGAGAGAATAGCACTCCGGACGATGCTGAAGACAACGAAGACCCCGCCAAGAAAGGTTTCAAACAGGCTGAACGGGAAGATGGGTGAGCCAGCCCCGATGAACAGGCCGTGAATGATGACTCGGAGGACAGCAATTACATGCCCCTCTCCGAGGACGAGGTGATCCTCGGCTACGAAGAATTTATCATGCCTAAGGATCCTGGTGAGCAGGAGCATTTTAAGCGCCGCCTTATAGCCACAGCAAAGGGCCTGAAGAAGAAGCAGCAGCAGCTTCAAGCCGATCAAGATAACTGATAGATGGACTGAGGTCTTGGCAGCTGAGGAATACAGACTCGAACGCCCAACAAAAAGTTACCCGAAGCGCAAGTTAATACCTCAATGCGATGACGAAGCGCTGGAGCTCGCACTACCAGCGTATAATGCGGCTGACCGACCACCCCGTGGCCGAGATAAAATGACAATTCAGCCCGAACACCATCCGGCACTGCTTCGCCGAACAAATAGAAACACAACAGCTCGGGGATATACGCATGACCTGCGGTACGATTTGGAAAACTGAGCAGGACAAACCAGATCGATCTATGGATCGCGAGGGTGCGCCCCAACGTGCAACGACGTCCACCAAGCCGGATATAACAAGCACAAACCTGTCCGGGCCGAATATGGCAGACCGGCCCCATCCGAGTTGCGTCCCAACATAGCCCGACACAGAGGTGCCGCACACCCCTTCTGCTTCACTGACGAAGTAATGGAACATGAATTTCCAGAAGGGTTTAAACCCGTGAACATCGAATTTATATGATGGAACAACATATCCCGCGGTATGGATCGAGGACTTCCTTCTCCATATACATATGGCCCGCAGCGACGACCTCCATGCCATCAAGTATCTCCCGCTAAAACTCAAGGGACAAGCTAGGCACTGGTTGAACAGTCTGCCTAAAAACTCCATTGGCAGTTGGGAGAACCTGGAAGATGCATTCCTTGACAACTTCCAGGGCACTTATGTCCAACCTCCGAATGCTGATGACTTAAGTCATATAATCCAACAGCCCGGAGAGTCAGCCAGGAAATTCTGGACTCGGTTCTTAACTAAAAAGAACCAGACCGTCGACTGTCCGGATGCCGACGCCCTAGCGGCCTTTAAGCATAACATCTACGACGAGTGGATCGCCCGACACCTCGGCCAAGAGAAGCCAAAGTCCATGGCAGCCCTCACGATGCTCATGACTCGCTTTTGTGCGGGCGATGATAGCTGGCTAACTCGTAGCAACAACACCTCAAGCAAACCTGGCACTTCTGAAGCCAGAGATAGCAACGACAAGCCCCGACGCAACAGACACAAGCATCGAAATAATGGTGATAACACCGAGGACACGGTCGTCAATTCCGGATTCAGTGGCTCCAAGTCCGGTCAGCGGAAAAAGCCATTTAAAAGAAACAATCCGGGCCCGTCCAGTCTGGACCGCATACTCGATCGTCCATTTCAAATCCACAACACCCCCGATAAATCAGCCAATCATACCAACAAAGAATGTTGGGTCTTCAAACAGGCCGGCAAGATAAATGCTGAAAACAAGGAAAAGGGATCGCAAAGTGACAACGACGAGGAACCCCGACCACCGAACACAGGGGGACAGAAGAAGTTTCCTCCCCAAGTCAAAACGGTGAATATGATATACGCTACCCATATCCCCAAAAGGGAACGGAAGCGTGCACTAAGGGATGTCTACGCGGTGGAGCCAGTCGTCCCAAAATACAACTCGTGGTCCTCCTATTCGATCACTTTTGATCGAAGGGATCATCCAACTAGTATCCGTCATGGCGGTTCAGCCGCGCTGGTGCTAGACCCTATCATTAATTGATGGATTCCACCTCACCCGCGTCCTCATGGATAGCGGTAGCAGCCTGAACCTGTTCTATCAGGATACAGTGCGCAAAATGGGTATTGATCCCTCAAGGATCAAGCCCACAAAAACCACCTTTAAAGGTGTCATACCAGGTGTAGTGTCCTACTGTATGGGCTCAATCACACTGGAACTGGTCTTTGGGTCCCCGAATAATTTCCGAAGCAAAGAATTACTCTTCGCCATCGTCCCCTTCCGCAGTGGTTATCACGCACTGCTTGGACGAACCGCATTTGCCCGTTTCAATGCGGTGCCGTACTATGCCTACCTTAAGCTCAAGATGCCCGGACCTCGCGGTATCATAACAATCAATGGAAAAATGGAGCGCTCCCTCCACAGTGAGGAGCACACAGTGGCCCTTGCAGCAGAGGTACATAATAGCCTTCTTAGGCAAAACCTCAATTCGGCAATAAAGCCCCCGGACACCGCCAAGCGAGTCCGAGCTACTCTGCAACAAAACCGCCCGGCTCATCCAGAGCTCAGCTAGCAATTCGGCCTTTGCCAGCCCCAGTAAAGCGGTGAAATTCATGCCGCACGTACACAACGCACTTGAAATACCATGGGCATGGACGGAGGCACGGCTAGACCTCGGTCCACAACGCGGCTCAACCACTCCTGGATCTGTATACCTTCACATTTTCTCTTTCTTGCAGGTTTTTTCTCCTCTCAAGGCTTTTTCTGATAAACCTTATCACCAGACCCATCGTGGGACGAATACACCAAGAAAGCTTGGGGCTCGGACGTACAAGGGAATACCCAGATGGTCTCTGCTAACGATTGTCATACCTGTTTTAAATACCCGCACACAACTCGCTCTTGGTCGTGGCATGATAAATAGCCTTATTTGCTTATTGAACTACTTTGTATAGATACGCCTTGATGTATCAATCAACTTACAATGAAAAATAATCTGCAGCATTTGCTCATTACTTAAATCTTTCCTTGTCCATTTACCTTCAATTGCACCCGTACATTTTGGTACGGCTTAATTCGCCAGGGGCTTCATTGTACCCCATAACAGGCAAGAAAGTCCAAACACTTTTATAGTATAGTTCGGCAGCCCGAACTTATAGCATTATATGCATCAGCTCTGAATCATGTCTTTGGTCAATAGTTGGGTTGCCCGGCTCCTGTGCTTGCTACCCTACGTTACGCTATATCGGCTAGGGTAGTAAAGGGAGAACTACTGCGATTGTGTCCCGGTTCTTCCGGACGAGCGCCTCAGTAGAGAAAGCCGAAAACTGACTGTCATGATACGGCGAGAGTTGGTCAGCTCTTCGAGAGGTTTTCAAATCGCTAGAGATTTTTTCCACTTTATGCGAGGAATCGGTTTTTGTCCGATTAGGCGTGATAGCGCCCCAACTTCGGCCTTCCGAATACCAGGTGTCGGAGTAATGGGCCACGGGTAGCCTCACCCGAGTGCCTGAACTTTTCAAGACTTTGGGCCGGATTCGCCCCGCAGTGTCCCAAGCTGAAGCTCCACCCTTTGGGGGCCAGCTGGCTCAACGGCCGACCACCGGAGGACGGCCAACCACCCGCAGACGGCACCAAGAGCGGCCGACTCTAGTCAGCCGACCTCTAGAGAGGACTGCGTTGTGCAAGCGGCCACCTGGCGCCCTCAGAGTCTGTGCCCCCATCAAGAGGACGATATAGGGCATGGCTACGATGAAGCCCCCCGCCCTCGAATCTTGGGCTTGGCATGGCCACAATGCCCCGTACAGGCGGAGATTCCCGCACGACGAGGCACTGTTGCCACTCCCC
The DNA here is from genome assembly GCF_002162155.2 of Triticum dicoccoides. Lineage (NCBI taxonomy): Eukaryota > Viridiplantae > Streptophyta > Magnoliopsida > Poales > Poaceae > Triticum > Triticum dicoccoides. Next base: position 201,728,409 of record NC_041385.1, read on the forward strand.
CCTGACGTCACTCCGGACAGGCGGAGCCCTGTTCCCCACGACGACCTGTCGGTACGGCCCGCAAGCTGCGGGCCCTATTGGGCAGTGACACCTCGGAAGACGGCGGATGCCGAACCAGTCGGACCTGGGGAAGGCCGGCCTCCAGCAGGCGGCCGCCCCTTCCCTCGAAGCAAGTGTGCCATTAACCTGATGAGACCAGGTGTGGCTACAGTGATCTCCCGCCAGGCGGCGGGACTGTAGCCACACTGAGCTGACCAAGCCCGTGTCACTAGCAGCACGGCTACAGTAAGCAGCCACCAACCAGACCCGCCAGCAGCGGAAGCGGCTTGTCGGCTCCGTACCAGACCAGTTGGCGGGGCCCACTTGGCGGCGGGCCCAGTAGTCGGCGGAGAAGCCGGAGGCCGGAGACACTAACAGCCGGGCCCAGCACCCGTCCGGATTACCATTGTACCCCTGGGGCGTAGGCATATATAAACCCCCCAGGGCACCCATGCAAAGGGTTCCCACCCCATTAGAACTAGCCACAACCCTAGAGCAGGAAGAGAGCTAGCCTTGCCTCCTCCTACCTCTAGAACACAGCTCAAGGAGCACCATTGTATCACTCTTGCCTTAGTGATCATGCGGAGACCCCGCAGAGCAGGACTAGGGGTGTTATCTCCTAGGAGAGCCCCGAACCTGGGTAAAGTACGCCGGCGTTCGTGTCTACGCCTCATCCCGCTTCCAGGCACCGGCGACGTTCTACTCGCTCCCACCATGATAAGCCATCCATTGGCATATGTCGCACCCAACCCCCGACACCAGGGGCTACGTCAAAATTTAAAATTGTAGGACTCCTATGGCTAAGTGAGGGTGATAAAGCGGTATAGTCCGATTGCCTTGTTCGTTGCGCTAAACTCCTCCTTAAAGGACCAAAGATTTGGATAAAGAGTGTTTAGATTTATCCTGAACACCCCTGTACTAGTTATGTGGGGGCAGAAGCCGACGACTGGCCAACTCTCAGATTTCATAAACGGCCGCACAGGAGGTAAAATTTTAAATAACAAGCATTACATTACATAAAGATCTCGTTCCATAGCACATGACAGGATAAAATAATGCTTTCATGGGAAAATGATATCCTTGGCACATTGCTCCGCTACAAGGCGGGATCCCTCCATGACACTGTCATAGTACTTCTCGGGCTTGTGATGCTCCTTGCCCTCGGGTGGACCCTCATTCATCAACTTTGTGGCATCCATCTTCGCCCAGTGCGTCTTAGCGCGGGCGAAAGCCATCCGCGCACCTTCAATGCAGACCGACCGCTTGATAGCATCAAGCCGAGGGCAGTCACTCACCAGCCGCTTCACGAGTCCGAAGTAGCTACTCGGCATGGGCTCGGCATGCCATAGCCGGACTATTAGGTCCTTCATGGCCAGTTCGGTTGCCTTGTGCAGCTCGACCAACTGTTTTAGCTGGTCGCTAAGGGGCACCGAATGTTCTGATCCAAGGTATTGAGACCAGAACAACTTCTCCGTAGAGCTCCCTCCTTCGGCTCGAAAGAACTCCGCAGAATCTGATATGTTGTGTGGCAGATCCACAAACGCTCCTGGAAAACTCCAAATTCGGGTAAGTAAAGGGAACGCTTCATTCACACACTTGCTTTGCATAATAAAAGCCTTACCCGCCGCGATCTCCTGGGCCGCCTGAATTTCCCGGAGGGCGCTCTGGGCTTTGGCGCGGGCATCTTGCGTGCTCTGGCGGGCCTTGGCAAGTTCAGACTCTCGAGTCTTCGAATTACGCTCCAAGGACTCGTACTTTTTGATGGCGTCCTGGAGCTCTTGCTTGACCTCGCCGACCCAGGCCTCCTGCTTCTCGCGCGCGGCGCGTTCCTTAGCCGCTTTGTCCTCAGCCTTGGCCAATGCTTTCTTGAGGGCCGCTACTTTGGTCGCGCCCCCTAATAAAGTTCATGACACTTTGGTCAGTACAAACTTTTCATCCTTCCTAAAATATAAAGCACCGGTTAGAGCATACCTTGGCTGTCCTCCAGTTGCTTCTTCACGAGGCCGAGTTCTTCCTCGGCCCGCTCCAGATTCCACGTCAAGACGGAGACCTCCATAGTATGAGCGGCAGCGGCTAGCAGTGACGCCTGCTTATTCACATAGACATGTTATGTTAGACTCTTGCGAAAAATATTTTGATCCTCTCTTTGGTTCTTCTTTCCGAACAACGAACAAAGCATCAGGGGCTACTGCCTACAAGGTGATATTCTTGTACAACTATATTACTTACCTCAAAGCCTGTTAGAAGGCTAACGCAGGTTTCGGTCAACCCGTTTTTGGCGGACTGTACTTTCTCAATCACCGTACTCAAAAGAGTACGATGTTCTTTCATGATGGAAGCGCCTTATAGCGCTTCCAACAATCTATCCGATGCCTCTGGATGGACAGAGGTCACCGGTGGAGGCGGCTTGCCCCCCTCGTTCGGGAGAGGCTGCCTACCCGAATCCGGAGCCACTTGGCTCCCCGGAGCTGTATCTGGCTGAGGGCCAAACTGGACGCGCCCCCATCGTCGGGGTCTGTAGGGGTCTTTCCCCCCATGTGCTCGGTAACCGGGCTTTTTTCATCCGGCATCACCAGAACGGCCTCCCCTTGTCCCGGTATCCTTCGAGACAACACCTCGGTGTCGTCCGCGGCCTTATGGGAAATGGCCGTTGGCAGGGACCCGCTGTTCATTGCCGATGGGTCCAGCGACCCCTTCGAAGAGGAGGATAGCTCAATGTTGGACTGGGCTGGACTGAAGATGCATGGTCTAACACATTAAAAAACGATAAAGTGAAATAACCGGGAATATTACCGCGTCCGGATACTTATGATTTGGCCAGGGGCTTGACCCTGGGCCCCCACTCCTCGCTGCTGTTGGTGGTTGCGGCGGAGTAGTCCGAAAGGGAGATTTTTCGCTTCTTGGGCGCCTCGGCCTCCCCTTGTGTGGAGGCCTTCCTCTTCTTTGTTCCCCCAGTGGGGGGGGGGACGGGTCTCCTCCTCCTCCTCGTCTTCAGCGAACTGCCTTCTTGGCTTTCTTCTCTGGCACCTCATAACGCACTGGAAACAACATCTTCGTCAGAAGAGGCGTTTCTAAATCTTCGGGCAGTGGAGCCGGACATTCGATCTGCTCCACTATTGTTACCCAGGCCTGAAAGATTAGCTTGGAGGCTTAGGTTCCTCCTACAGATATGCCGGCAAAGGATATACCTTGCAAACATAAAAGAACTTACCGGATTAGCCCGACGTTTTGCGCTGAGCCCGCAATCTTCGGACGTGGGCGGTGGTACCTCGCCGGCCTTACAAAGCACCTTCCAAATATCTTCGTGTGTCGTATCGAAGAGCTCCTACAGCGTCTGGTGCTTGGCTAGGTCGAACTCCCACAAGTAACAAGTCCGGCTCTGGCACGGAAGAATCCGGCGGAAGAGCATGACTTGGACTATGTTGACAAGCTTGATTTTCTTGTCAATCATGTTCTGGACACATGTCTGGAGCCCAGTCACTTCTTCTGCTGAGCCCTAGGCTAAACCCTTCTCTTGCCAGGAGGTGAGCCTCATGGGGACTCTGGATCGGAATTCGAGGGTCGCCGCCCAGTTGGCGTCGCGCGGCTCGGTGATGTAGAACCACCCCGATTGCCACCCCTTTACGGTCTCCACAAAGGAGCCTTCGGGCCAGGTGACATTGGGCATCTTGCCCACCATGGCGCCTCCGCACTCCGCTTGTTGGCCGCTCACCACCTTTGGCTTCACATTGAAGGTCTTCAGCCATAGGCCGAAGTGAGGTGGGATGCAGAGGAAGGCCTCACACACGACAATGAATGCCGAGATGTTGAGGATGGAGTTGGGGGCCAAGTCGTGGAAGTCCAGCCTGTAGTAGAACATCAGGCCACGGACGAACGGGTGGAGGGGGAATCCCAGCCCACAGACGAAGTGGGAAAGAAACACCACCCTTTCTTGGGGCTCCGGTGTAGGGATGATCTGCCCCTTGGCCGGAAGCCAATGAGCGATGTCTTTGGACAAGTATTCGGCCTCCCGGAGCTTCTTCATGTCTTCCTTCTTGACGGAGGAGGCCATCCACTTGCCTCAAGCTCCAGATTCGGACATGATTGGAGTGCTTTTTTGGCGGAAGAGATGGGTGCTTGGGCGTTGGAGCTCGAGAATGAATGAGCAGAGGAAGAAGAGGGCGTGGGTGAAAGAGGGGAATCCTTATCCCTTTATTAAGGCAGTAAAAATCGTGCGCCTCCCCGCTCACCCTAAAACTCGTTTTCTTCCCAAGCGCTGAGCTGATGGCACGGTTAGGTTACCGATGCCCGCATTAATGAGAATCCCGTGATAAGGGGACACGATCTCTGCTTCGACAAGACGTGCCAATGAAACCGCGCCTCGAAATACGGAGGGGCGGGATAAAATTGGTTCGAATAAAGACCGGGCCGTGACGTGATGTCACGCTATGAGTTGTCAGCAGATTGGACTCATGGGATATTATACTCTCTACCGTGGTATGTGGAATTTGTTTTGCAGAGCCGGACACGATTCTTATGTTCAAGATCTACTTTGGAGTATTCGAAGAAGGAACCCGCCTTGCAATGCCGAAGACAATCTGCGCGCCGGACTCATCGTCATTGAAGCCTGGTTTAGGGGCAACTGAGGGAGTCCTGGATTAAGGGGTCCTCGGACAGCCGGACTATATGTGTATGTCAGACTATTGGACTATGAAGATGCAAGATAGAAGACTTTGTCCCGTGTCCGGATGGGACTCTCCTTTGCGTGGAAGGCAATCCTAGCGGTTAGGATATGAAGATTCCTTTCTCTGTAACCGACTCTGTGTAACCCTAGCCCCCTCCGATGTCTATATAAACCGGAGGGTTTAGTCCGTAGGAAAACAATCATAACCATAGGCTAGATTCTAGGGTTTAGCCTCTACGATCTCGTGGTAGATCAACTCTTGTAATACTCATATGATCAAGATCAATCAAGCAGGAAGTAGGGTATTACCTCCATCGAGAGGGCCCAAACCTGGGTAAACATTGTGTCCCCGCCTCCTGTTACCATTAGCCTTAGACGCACAGTTCGGGACCCCCTACCCGAGATCCACCGGTTTTGACACCGACAGCGTACATAACCAAACAGCCAAACATTGCATGTGAGAAGCATAGACATGCAACTAATGGCATGCTTATGCTTCTCTTCTCATGCACCATAAGGCATTGTGGGCAACCAAATGCAGTGCCAACATGACCCATGGTAGGTATTTACCCAGTCACACTCTACCGGGCTACAAAGTGCATGGGAGCCAAAATTGATGCAGGAAACCAAACACATCTTAGTCATTGATGGGCAAAGGTAAAAGGAAGTAGTGAGACTACAACATTAATCGATACAGCGATGGTAAATTTTTGAGAAAAAATACTACAAAGACTTTGAGTGTAAGTGAGATCATAAAGCAAGGCCAATGTGTTTGGCAGTGTAACGGCTAGGGGTACCTCATGCCACCGAAGTAGGCTTATCATGCCGTCCCAAGGCCCCCAAGCTTCCCCGGACCTTCGTCTCAACCTGTGGGTCCACTAGAAGGAAGGAACATGAGTGCTTCGAGTGCAAGATATGGGGTTCGGGTCCCAGAAGGAACCCTCTACCGCTTTAGGTCGGTTAGGTCTCTTGTAGACCCTAACCCGACATTCATTATAAGTCGTGGTATGGCTAGTCGATTCACACAATCACCAACCTTCGGTATACCTATGAATGTAGAGACCACTCCTGTACTCTTTGTACCTCATCCTTTTAGTATAATCAGAGCAGGAGTAGGGTTTACCTCCAGCGCGAGGGCCTGAACCTGGGTAAACCGATCTTTGGTTTTCCCTATGGACTTTCAACTAGTTGTAGTACCCTACTGAAGGGCATGCTGGAATCTACACAAAAAGTGGTGCACCAGGCACATGTCATGCTTGTCAGAACCAAGATCAAGATGGGATATAGCGACAACTTCGGCGCCTACACATCAAATCTTTTCATTTGGTTCAGCGATTTTTGTCGCTAACCCAACGAGCCGCCTTGATCCCATCGAGACTTTGGTTGCAGACCAAGTTTTCTTCTTTGGCAAGCTGTAGTTCGTCACCGATTTGCGCGGAGAGCTCATTCTTCATGTTCGTAACCCGGTTCCTTGCTGGGCACAAGTAAGGATGGAAATGGGTTGGGTTCAGTTCGAGTTGAACAATATCAAATCCATACCCAAATCCATTAAGAAATTATGTGTCCTCCATGAAAAAAACATGGGTGAATGATGACCCACAAGTATATGGGGGCAATTGTAGCCTTTTCGATAAATAAGAGTGTCGAACCCAACGAGGAGCAGAAGGAAATGACAAGTGGTTTTCAACAAGGTAATGTCTGCAAGTGCTAAAATTGGAAGTAACAAAGTAGTTTGATAGCAAGATAATTTGTAACAAGCAAGTAACGGTAGTAGCAACAAAAGTGCAGCAAGGTAGCCCAATCCTTTTGAGGCAAAGGATAGGCCAAAACAGTCTATGATAAGCAAAATGTTCTTGAGGTTACACGGGAATTTCATCTAGTCACTTTCATCATGTTGGCTTAATTCGTGTTCGCTACTTTGATAATTTGGTATGTGGGTGGACCGGTGCTTAGGTGTTGTTCTTACTTGAACAAACCTCCTACTTATGATTAACCCCCTCGCAAGCATCCACAACTATGAGAAAAGTATTAAGAATAAATTCTAACCATAGCATTAAACTTTTGGATCCAATCGGTCCCTTACGGAATAGCGCATAAACTAGGGTTTAAGCTCTGTCACTCTCACAACCCATCATCTAATAACTACTCCACAATGCATTCCTTTAGGCCCAAATATGGTGAAGTGTCATGTAGTCTACGTTCACATGACACCACTAAGGGAATCACAACATACATATATCATCAAAATATCAAACACATATCAAGTTCACATGATTACTTGCAACATGATTTCTCCTGTGACCTCAAGAACAAAAGTAACTACTCACAAATGATAATCATGCTCAAGATAAGAGGGGTATTAAATAGCATAATGGATCTGAACATATAATCTTCCACCAAATAAACCATATAGTTATCAACTACAAGATTTAATCAACACTACTAGTCACCCACAAGCACCAACCTATAGTTCCGGTACAAAGATTGAACACAAGAGATGAACCAGGATTTGAGAGGAGTTGATGTTTTTGAAGATGTTGATGGGCATATCCCTCCCCAAGATGGGAGAGTTGTTGGTGATGATGATGACGATGATTTCCCCCTCCGGGAGGGAAGTTCCCCCGACGGAATCGCTCCGCCGGAGGGCAAAAGTGCTCCTGCTCAGGTTCCGCCTCGAGACGGCGGTGCTTCGTCTGAAAGTACTCTCCTTTTTTTCTAGGTCAAAATCACTTATGTACCAGAAGAGGGGCACCAGAGGTGGGCCTGTATGAGCACAACCCACCAGGGCGCGCTCTTGTGCTCACCAGAGTTGCCCCCTACGGTACTTATTTGCTCCAGTATTTCCTATTTATTACATAAAAAATCCTCGTGAAGTTTCAAATCATTTGGAGTTGTGCAGAATAGGTAACCTGACGTAGCTTTTTCAGGTTCCGATTTCCAGCTGCCATAATTCCCCCCCCCTTTGTGTATACCTTGCACATTATGAGAGAAAAGGCATTAGAATTACTCCAAAAAGCATTATCATGCAATAAAACAACATAAATAACAGTATGTAAACATGATGCAAAATGGACGTATCAACTCCCCCAAGCTTAGACCTCGCTTGTCTTCAAGCGAAAACCGAAATCGAAAAACATGTCCACATGCTTAGAGAGAGAGGTGTCGATAAAAGTAAAAATACGGACATAGCAGTATCATGTAACTTATTATAACAACAACAAACTTTAACATAAAACTTTTATCATAGTTCTTTTATCATAGACTTCTCATGAACAAGTAACAATTCATCACAACATCGAAGTATAAAGTATAAACTCTATTGGAAACCAATAAACTATGTTCTCAGTCAACTTTGCAACTACAATTCATCATTTTTTCAGGAAGGGTCGCGAATCAGAGCTTTTAGGCAAGTCCACATACTCAACTATCATTTAGTCTTCTATGATTGCTAACACCCACCGCATACACATGAGCAAAACATTTCAACCATACACATAGAAAGATAGGGGCTTATAGTTTCGTCTCCCAACGTATTGACCTCAAGGGTGATGTCAACAACAATAACTCATGCAACCCATATTCAACTGGATATATGTGCCTAGATCTTTCCTCACCACACGATGCTTGCCAAAGGAGAAAATAAAAAGGAATAGAGAGAAGAACTTTGACTGTTGCATGAAAGTAAATACATAAAAGTAAAAGATAGTTCCTTCGCAGAGGGAAGCAGAGGTTTCCATTCGCTTTTTGTTTGTATGCTCAACCCCTTAGTGCAAGAGAACGTCACGTTATATTGCCCCTTATGATGGAAACCTTTATTATGCAGTCTGTCGCTTTTATTCTTTGCCATCACAAGTTCGTACAACGCTCAATTTTCACTTACACTAAATGATCTCACACTTTTAGAAGCACTTTTTATTGCCTTATTGCACCGATGACAACTTACTTGAAGGATCTTAATCTATCCATAGGTAGCTGTGGTGGACTTTCAAATAAAGATTTGGGTTTAAGGGTTTTGGATGCACAAGTAGTATCACTACTTAGTGCGGAATTTTTGGCTAGCAAAGATGGGGGGGCAAGCACCACATGTTGAAGGATCTATGACAATATAGCTTCTATGTGAATATGAAGAAACATAAATCATTACGTTGTCTTCCTTGTCCAACGTCAACAATTTTGGCATATAATATTTTGATGGGTTCTCACAATCACAAAAGATTTCCAAAATAGTGTATTTGCATGTGAATCTTCTCTTCCCTTATTAATTCTTTCATGAGTTGCATCATTGACTAATTCTATGTTTGTCAATCTACAACAAAGTTTACTACTTATACTTTCCTTGTGTAATGTCATCACTTACCATAAGATTAGCATATGATCTTTTTCATTTATTTCCTTTCTTTATTGAAACATGAAAGTAAAAGAACCAAAACTCAAACTAAACTTCATTATATATCTCGCACACGATTACAAAGATAGATCACTAAGCAAACTCTCAAAAAGAAAGGATCGAACTAAACTTTTATTCATCTAAAGCAAAAGATAACTATAGATAGAACTAAGAAAAATAAAGGCAAAATATAGTGGAGGTGATACGATACCGGGGCATCTCCCCCAAGCTTGGCAAAAGCCAAGGGGAGTGCCCATACACGAAACTCAATTTCTTTTGGTGATGAAGAAGGAGGTGGCGGTGATGAAGTAGTGGCGACCCTATCCTTCAGGACCAATAGATTCTCCAATCTACAGATGACGCTCTGGAGGAAGGTGATATGCTCTTCATGCAGAATATTTTCACGAGTGAGATACTTATTTTGCACCTGAACCGTTTCAATGATCCTGAAGGCTGGAATCTCAGTGGGGGTAAGATGAGCATAGTAAGATTTAAGGATATCTTCCTCTTCCTCCTCGGCGGGCAGATTTTGCTCGATCACTAGCACTTGACCTTCGGTGACCTCCTTGCTCTTGTCCTCCTTGGCTGCTCCAACGGGCTCTTCACTCTTTAGCTCGATCTTCATCAACCAAGCATCATCTTCCACATTGTTAGAGGAAGAAGAAGACATGATGCCTGGCTCAACAGATCTGACAGAAAACAGCGAGAAAAGAAACAGGAGATTTCTCCGCGATACGGAGGTCAACAGATTCGGGGGGTATATAAAGATTTTTTATCTTGGGAAAGAAGCAAAAGGAAGAAAACGGAGTCCGGAAAGTACCCGAGGTGGGCAAAACTCACATAGGCGCGCCTGGCGCCAGGCGCGCCCTAGTGTCTTGTGCCCACCACGGTCACCTTGTTTCTTATTTTCCTAATTTTTTAAATATTCCAAAACTGTCAAAAAATATTTTTGCGGATTTTTTGGAGTCCGTTTACTTACCGTATCAGTACCTCCTCTTTTTCACGATTCTGGAGTGTTTCAGAAGGTTTCTTTTATGTGCTCTTCCAGTGTCATAGTTTGGATAATATTGCTTTCAACATTAATGGCGTACCTGAGATATAATGTTTTATTCGTTGCCCATTAACAACCTTCGGGTTAGTGCCTTCAACATTATATATTTTGATAGCTCCAGATCGATAAACATCCTCGATAACATAGGGTCCTTCCCATTTGGAGAGGAGTTTTCCTGCAAAGAATCTGAAACGAGAGTTTTACAAAAGAATATATTCTCCAACTTTGAACTCACGCTTTTGAATTCTTTTATCATGCCATCTTTTCACTTTTTCTTTAAATAGCTTTGCATTTTCATAAGCTTGGGTTCTCCATTCATCTAACGAGCTAATATCAAATAACCTCTTTTAACCAGCAAGTTTTAAATCATAGTTGAGTTCTTTTATTGCCCAATATGCTTTATGTTCTAACTCAAGAGGCAAATGACAAGCTTTTCCATAAACCATTTTATAAGGAGACATACCCATAGGATTTTTAGATGATGTTCTATAAGCCCAAAGTGCATCATCTAGTTTCTTAGACCAATTCTTCCTGGACCTATTGATAGTCCTTGTAGGATTAGTTTTATTTCTCTATTGCTAAGTTCAACTTGACCACTAGACTGAGGATGATAGGGTGATGCAATTCTATGGTTAACATCATACTTAGCAAGCATTTTGCAGAAAGCGCCATGAATAAAGTGTGAACCACCACCAGTCGTAAATATCTAGGGACTCCAAACCTTGGGAAAATAATTTCCTTAAGCATTTTAATAGAGGTGCTGTGATCGGCACTACTAGTTGGTATAGCTTCTACCCACTTAGTAACATAATCAACAGCAACCAAAATATGAGTATACCCATTAGAGGAAGGAAAAGGTCCCATGAAATCAAATCTCCAAACATCAAATGGTCCAACAACAAGTGAATAATTTATAGGCATTTCTTGACGCTTACCGATATTACCTATTCTTTGGCATTCATCACGAGATAAGACAAACTTACGAGCATCCTTGAAGAGAGTAGGCCAATAAAAACCAGATTGCAATACCTTATGAGCAGTTCTGTCTCCCGCATGATGTCCTACATAAGCTTTAGAGTGAGTTTTCCATATGATTTGTTCCTATTCATGCTCAGGTACACAACGTCTAATAATACCATCTACTCCTTCTTTATAAAGATGTGGGTCATCCCAAAAGTAATGTCTTAAATCATAAAATAATTTTTTATTTTGTTGGTATGTAAAGCTAGGAGGGATGTATTTAGCAACAATATAATTAGCATAGTCAGCATACCAAGGTGTACTATTAGAAACATTTATTGCAGCTAACTGTTCATCAGGGAAGATATCATTAATAGGTTGTGGGTCATCAAGAATATTTTCAAGCCTAGACAAGTTATCAGCTACAGGGTTCTCTACTCCTTTTCTATCAGTGATATGCAAATCAAATTCTTGTAGTAGAAGAACCCACCTAATGAGTCTAGGTTTAGCATCTTTCTTTTCCATAAGATATTTTATAGCAGCATGATTGGTGTGAACGGTCACTTTGGAATCAACAATGTAGGATCTAAATTTATCACAAGCAAACACCACTGCTACGAATTCTTTTTCAGTAGTAGCATAATTTCATTGAGCCCTATCTAGAGTTTTACTAGCATAATGGATAACATTTAATTTCTTATCAACTCTTTGTCCTAGAACAACACCAACATCATAATCATTAGAATCACATATAATCTCAAAATGCAAGTTCCAATCATCTGATTGAACAATAGGTGCAGAAATTAAGGCTTTATTGAGTGTTTCGAAGGCTTCCAAACAATCATCATAAAAAACAAAAGGGATATCCTTTTGCAAAAGATTTGTAAGTGGACTAGAAATTTTAGAAAAGTCTTTGATAAACCTCCTATAGAAACCAGCATGACCAAGGAAACTATGAATACCTTTGATATCTTTAGGACATGGCATTTTCTCAATCACATCAACCTTGGCTTTGTCCACCTCAATGCCTCTTTCAGAAATTTTATGGCCCAAAACAATACCTTCATTAACCATAAAGTGGCACTTCTCCCAATTCAAGACAAGATTTGTTTGTTACATCTCTGCAAAACTCGATCAAGATTGCTTAAATAATCATCAAAAGACTTCCCATAAACAGAAAAGTCATCCATGAAAACCGCAACAATCTTTTCACAAAAATCCGAGAATATAGCATTCATACATCTTTGAAAGGTAGCATGTGCATTGCATAAACCAAAAGGCATACGTCTATAAGCATAGGTTCCAAAAGGGCAAGTAAAAGTGGTCTTTTCTTGATTAGGTTGAGAAACAGGTATTTGTGAAAAACCAGAATATCCATCAAGGAAGCAAAAATGTGTGTGCTTAGATAATATTTCCAACATGTGATCAATAAAAGGTAGATGCTAATGATATTTTCTAGTTGATTTGTTTAATTTTCTATAATCAATTACCATTCTATACTCGGTGACAATTCTTTGTGGAATAAGTTCATTCTTATCATTAGGAACAACAGTTATACCTCCCTTCTTAGGGACACAATGAACAAGACTTACCCATCTACTATCAACTATAGGATAGATTATACCTGCTTCTAGAAGTTTCAATATTTCTGTTCTTACCACTTCTTTCATCTTCAGATTTAATCGACGTTGGTGATCAACAACGGGTTTAGCATCAGGTTCCATATTAATCCTGTGCTGACATAGAGTGGGACTAATGCCCTTAAGATCATCAAGAGTATATACAATAGCAGCTCGGTGCTTCCTTAGAACCTTCAATAATCTTTCTTCTTCATGTTCCAAAAGGTTAGCACTAATAGTAACATGATATATCTTTTTCTCATCAATATAAGCATATTTTAAAGTGTTCGACAATTGTTTTAATTCAAACACAGGATCACATTTAGGTGGAGGAGGACCTCCTAGAGTTTCAATAGGTAGATTGTGTTTAAGCAGAGGTTGTTGTTTGAACAATATCCTATCTATTTCATTTCTTTCATGCATATGCAAATCATTTTCATGGTCTAGCAAATATTGTTCTAAAGGATCAGTAGGAGGTACAACAATAGAAGCAAGACCAATAATCTCAGCCTTACTAGGCAAATCTTTCTTATGAGGTTTTCTACTAAACTTTGAAAAATTAAATTCATGAGATTCATCATCAAAGCTAACACTGACAGTTTGTTTCTCACAATCTATTTTAGCATTGACGGTGTTCAGGAAAGGTCTACCAAAGATAATGGGACAAAAGTCATCTTGTGGGGAACCAAGAACAAGAAAATCAGTAGGGTGTTTTATTTTCCCACACAAGACTTCAACATCTCTAACAATCCCAACTGGTGATATAGTATCTCTATTGGCAAGTTTGATAGTAACATCTATGTCTTGTATTTCAGCGGGTGCTATATCATTCATAATTTCTTGATATAAGGAAAAAAGGAGTAGCACTCACGCTAGCACCAAGTCACATAAATCATGATAACAGTGATCTCCTATCTTAACTGAGACTAGAGGCATGCCAACAACTGGTCTATGTTTATCTTTTTCATCCGGTTTGGCAATTCTATCAGCTTCAGCACAGAAGTAAATAACATGCCCATCAATATTATCGACCAAGAGATCCTTAACCATAGCAACACTAGGTTCAACTTTGATTTGTTCAGCTGGTTTAGGTGTTCTAATATAACTTTTTTTGACCACAGTTGAAACTTTAGCATGTTCCTTCATCCTAACAGGGAAAGGTGGTTTTTCAATATAAGCAGTGGGAACAACTGGATCAACATTGTAGATGATAGTTTCTTCTTTAACCGGTTCTTTAATTTCTTCTTTAATTGGTGGGTGATATTTGAACCACTTCTCTTTAGGGAGATCAACATGAGTAGCAAAAGATTCACAAAAGGAAGCTACTATACTCAGAGTCAAGTCCATACTTAGTGCTAAACTTTTGAAAAGCATCGGTATTCGTAAAAGATTTAACACAATCAAACTTAGATTCGATACCTGGCTCCTTACCTTCATCGAGTTCCCAATCTTCAGAGTTGCGTTTAATTCTTTCTAAAAGATCCCACCAGAATTCAATAGTCTTCCTCATAAAGGAACCAGTACAAGAAGTATAGAGCATGGATTGATCATTACGAGAAAGCCGAGCATAAAAATTCTGAATAATAATTTCTCTCGAGAGCTCATGATTGGGGCATGAATATAACATTGAATGAAGCCTCCCCCAAGCTAGAGCAATCTTTCTCCTTCATGAGGCCAAAAATTCTATATATAATTCCGATCACGATGAACTAGATGCATAGGATAATTTTTTTGATGGAATTCCAATTTCAACCGATTCTAGTTCCAAGACCAATATGATCGCATATCCTATACCATGTCAATGCCTTTCCCTTCAAAGATAAAGGGAAAACCTTCTTCTTAGCTTCATCTTCGGGCAAACCTACAAGCTTAAACAATCCACAAATTTCATCCACATATATCAAGTGCATATCAGGATGTTCGGTTCCATCTCTTGCATAAGGATTAGCTAGCAATTTTTCTACCAAACCCGAAGGAATTTCATATTCAATATTTTTAGTAGGTGCAGTAGGTTGAAGGGAAACTAATTGTGGTTCCGGTCAAGGCGAAGATACGCCGAACAAACCCCTCAAAGGATTGTTTTCCATAGTAACAAGTGACAATAAATTTCAACACGTAGTAATAATTTTTCCTTACCAATTTCCACTTACCAAGAGCGCTTCACTCCCCGGAAATGGCGCCAGAAAATAGCCTTGATGACCTACAAGTATATGGGGTCCATTGTAGCCTTTTGAACAAGTAAGAGTGTCGAACGCAGCGAGGAGCAGAAGGAAATGACAAGTGGTTTTCAGCAAGGTAATGTTTGCAAGTGCTAAAGTTGTAAGTAACAAAGTAGTTTGATAGCAAGATAATTTGTAACGATCAAGTAATGGTAGTAGTAACAAAAGTGTAGCAAGGTAGCCCAATCCTTTTGAGGCAAAGGACAGGCCAAAACGGTCTCTTATGATAAGCAAAGTGTTCTTGAGGGTACACGAGAATTTCATCTAGTCACTTTCATCATGTTGGCTTAATTTGTGTTCGCTACTTTGATAATTTGGTATGTGGGTGGACCGGTGCTTAGGTGATGTTCTTATTTGAACTACCTCCTACTTATGATTAACCCCCTCTCAAGCATCCGCGAATACTAGAAAAGTATTAACAATAAAATCTAACCATAGCATTAAATTTTTGGATCCAATCGATCCCTTACGGAATAGCGCATAAACAAGGGTTTAAGCTTCTGTCACTCTCGCAACCCATCATCTAATAACTACTCCACAATGCATTCCCTTAGGCCCAAATATGGTGAACTGTCATGTAGTGATATGTCCCAACGTATCTATAATTTTTGATTGTTGCATGCTGTTATATTACCATTCTTGGATGTTTTACAATCATTTTATAGTCATTTTATATCATTTTTGGTACTAACCTATTGACATAGTCCCCAGTGCCAGTTGTTGTTTTCTGCATGTTTTTTACATCGCAAGAAATCAATATCAAATGGAGTCCAAATGCAGCGAAACTTCTTGAGGATTTTTTGGGCCAGAAGACATCCAGTGGGCCAAGGAAGCATGTGGGGATTGCCTCGAGGGGGCAACACACACCATGGCACGCCTGGGGACCAAGGCGCGCCCAGGTGGGTTGTGCCCACCTCGGGTGCCCCTAAACTGCCTCTTTGCTCTATAAATACCCCAATACTCCAAAAACCCTAGGGGAGTCAATGAAAATCAATTCCAGCCATTGTAGAGTCCAGAACCACCAGATCCAATCTAGCCACCATCACGGAGGGGTTAACCACTTCCATTGGTGCTTCTCCGATGATGCGCGAGTAGTTCTTTGTAGACCTACGGGTCTGTAGTTAGTAGCTAGATGGCTTCCTCCCTCTCTCTCTCTCTCTTGATTATCAATACAATGGTCTCCTGGAGATGCATATGATGTAAGCCTTTTTTTGATGTGTTTGTTGGGACCGATGAACTTTGAGTTTATGATCAGATCTATGTTTTTATCCATGAAAGTTATTTGATTCTTCTTTGATCTCTTATATGCATGATTACTTATAGCCTCGTATTTCTTCTCCGATATTTAGGTTTTGTTTGGCCAACTTGATCTATTTATCTTGCAATGGGAAGAGGTGCTTTGTGATGGGTTCGATCTTACGGTGCTTGATCCCAGGGACAGAAGGGGAAACGACACGTATGTATCGTTGCTATTAAGGATACCAAGATGGGGTCTATTTCTACATAAATAGATCTTGTCTACATCATGCCATCATTCTTATTGCATTACTCCGTTTCTCCATGAACTTAATACACTAGATGCATGCTGGATAGCGGTCGATGTTTGGAGTAATAATAGTAGATGCAGGCAGGAGTCGGTCTACTAATCTTGGACGTGATGCCTATACAATGATCATTGCTTGGATATCATCATGATTATTTGAAGTGCCCAACAGTAATTGTTTTTCCACCGTTTGCTATTTTTCTCGAGAGAAGCCACTAGTGAAACCTATGGCCCTCGGGTCTCTTTTCATCATATTTCCCTTTGCGGTCTATTTTCCTTTGCATTTATTTTTAGATCTATTAAACCAAAATACAAAAATACCTTGATGCAATTTATTCGTTCTGCGATCTATTTATCCTATCTACCACTTTTACCTCACATTATTTGCCTATCTTGAGGCAACGTACCCGAAAGGGATTGACAACCCCTTTAACACGTTAGGTTGCGAGTATTTGTTATTTGTGTGTAGGTGTTGTTTACATGGTGTGAGGAGGTTCTCCTACTGGTTCGATAACCTTGGTCTCATCACTGAGGGAATACCTACCGTCGCTATACTGCATCATCCCTTCCTCTTTGGGGAAATACCGACGTAGTTCTAGCAGACATCAAAAGGAATTTTTAGCGCCATTGCCGGGGAGGATCTTCAACATCAACTAGGTTCCTAATCACGAATCTCATCTCCTCGCAATTTACTTTATTTGCCATTTGCCTCTTGTTTTCCCCTCCCCTGCTTCACAAAAATTAGCCTTTTTATTCGCCCTCTTTTTTGTTCGCTGTTTTCTCGTTAGATCTTTTATTTGCTTGAACTTGTCACCATGAGTGACTTTGGTATGGCAGAAACAGATGATGGCCTAACTCCTAAAATGGAGTGTACGGGTAATCTGCATGCCAAAACTTTTGTCTTGGGGCAAGGGAATTTTAAAGGAAAAGAACATATTCAAGAATTTTTCAATTGTGTCGGAGAATTAAGTCTCGATGACATTCCTATACTTAAAAGGACTAAATCTTATGAGGAAGCTATTTCGGCACTTGTTCTGAAACTTGAAACTAGATTTATTCATACTCATCCTACCTTGCAAAGATTTTTCTATGATTTGCCCTTTATAAAGGATCCTAAAGCTAAAAAGTTAGCCACTCTTGTTTTGATGAATGAATTTGACTACATAATACGGGAAGCTAGGGAAATCTTTGATTTTTATGGCATGAATTGTGAAAAACCCGTGATTGATGAAATTCTTTATAATATTGACTATGCTTTAAGACATTTTCTTGGAGATAACCAAATCTTTGATGAGAATCTTAAAAAGCAAGTCCCAGTTTTAGATATGATCCAATAAGTTTTTAACGATGTTAATCAACGTTATTATTGGATCACTGCCGGAAATCAATGGGGTTATGATAAAAAAGCAACTTTATAGTGCTAAGGTTTCGATGGATAATGTGTTTTATGTCTTATTTACAAAACCTCCTGACACAAATACCTCCAAGGTAAACAAGGATAAGGGTGACAAAACTTAGATCCTACGCGTTATGCCTAGCTAGGGGCGTAAAACGATAGCGCTTATTGGGAGGCAACCCAATGAATTTTTGCTTTTTGCTTTATGTTCTTGTGTGTTAGCACAATTATGCTACTGTTATTATTGTTTTTTTTGTGTTTTAGTAAGTGTTTGTGCCAAGCAAGGCCTTTGGGACGATTTGGGTGAAAGTTGATTTGATCTTGCTGAAAAACAGAAACTTTGCGCTCATGAGATTATTTGTCATTTTTAACATAAGAGCTCTTATGAGTTGATTATTTTTTCAGAAGATTAATAGACAAATCTCTCAAGTCAAAAATTTATTTCAGAATTTTTGGAGTTACAGAAGTTTCGAAATATTCAGATTGCTACAGACTGTTCTGTTTTTGACAGATTCTGTTTTCTTTGCGTTGTGTGCTTGTTTTGATGATTCTATGGTTTTCTTTGATGAGTTTTTGTCATAGAAAAGTTGGTAGATATAATGCAAAAACAAAATACGAATAGGTTTGCAACAATGCTTATAGTAGTGATTTTCTTTGTTATACTAACGGATCTCATGAAGGTTTTGTTGAGTTTTGTGTGATTGAAGTTTTCAAGTTTTGGGTGATCTTACGATGTATGAAGGAATAAGGATTTGCAAAAGGCTAAGCTTGGGGATGCCCGAATCACCCCAAGATAATATTCAAATAAGTAGCAAGCAACTAAGCTTGGGGATGCCCCCGAGTGGCATCCCCGCTTTCTTCTAACAACCATCGGTATTTTACTTGAAGCTATATTTTTATTCGTCACATATTATGAGTTCTGCTTGGAGCGTCTTGTATGATATGAGTCTTTGCTTTTTTTGCTTTGTGTTCTAAGTCTTGAATCCTTGCTGGACACACCCTTTGAGAGATCCAAAAAATATGCTATGCTTGCTCCTATGCCTCACTTAAATTTTTAGAGCCATGGATTTGCTCTAGTACTTCACTTATATCATTTTGAGCACGGTATGCTTTGTTATTTTTGAAGAAATGATCTCATGATTAACTTAGTTTTATTTGGGAGTTAGTAAATTTTTAAGAAATTCTCTCTTTCTTCACTTATATTATTTTGAGAGAAAGAAAAATTATGCTCATGATCTTCACTTAAATTTGTTTGACCTTATCAAAAGCAACATATGAAAATAGTCTCAAAGTGATAGATATCCAAGGAGGATATAATTAAAACTTTCATGAAGATCATTGGACAAATAAACTTGATTCTTAGTAATGGTTTTTAGATATGACGATATGATATGTGAGTCAAGTTGATGAGTAATTGTGCTTTAGTAAAAATATCGATGTTAAGGTTTGTGATTCCCTATGCAAGCACGAAAGTCAATAGTTATGCAATGAAATTTATATCATACTTACGGTGCATTATTCGGTGTTACTTATGCTTAATGCTTGGGTACGAGATTTTTCGCTTTTTGGTTGGTCGCTTCTCAATCTTTTTGCTAGCATTCATTTTGCACTAAGCGTAGTCACTACTTGTGCATCCAAAACCCTTTAAACTAGTTTTGCCTTATGAGTCCACTATACCTACCTATATGCGGTATTTCCATGTCGTTCTAAGTAAATTTGCATGTGCCATCTCTAATTTTCAAAATAAATTTCTCTTTTGTGTGCTCTACCGCCCGCGAGGCAATGAAGGCTGACCAATATTTTCCATGCTAGATGTGTTATTCTCAAGATGAGCGTTTATTCACTTGTCATTGCACGAGAGTACGGCAAAGGTATTAGAAATTCCCAGGCCCGAAATGAAAAATTAATTTGCTTTATGTTGTCAAAAAATAAATTCCTTGGAAAGTGTTGGTATGGAGGGCAACCGTGGATTCGGCTAGCCATGGAAAGTGAAAGTAATGGTGGAAAAAGGAATAAACTTTATTTTCTGTTTGGGAACCACCTATGATGTACCTAGCATGGAAAGTGTTGGGATCTCTAAGTCATTTTCATTGGTGGGAAAAGTATGCCTCTCAAGGGGCCTTTCTTTTTCTTATGTATTTTTTATTTTTGAATTTGAGTCTCCATCTTCTCTTATAAAGCACCAACTAAGGGGCACTATAATCGTATTTGAGCATTGGGTGTAGCTAATATTCGAGTGTGTTTCATGAATAGATCAATGATTGAGCATAATGGGCTTTGGATAACTTGCTTTAGTGTTGATATTTTGAAAGACATGGTTGCTTGTTGGTATGCTTGAGTATAAAGTCTTCATTTCAAAACTAGACTATTCCTTTGAATCATATAAAAGTCCAAATGTCCATGCTATAAAAAAAGAAATGCGATGAACATGTTAGGCAGCATACCGCATCAAAAATTCTGTTTTTATCATTTACCTACTCGAGGATGAGCAGGAATTAAGCTTGGGGATGCTGATACGTCCCCAACGTATCTATAATTTTTTATTGTTCCATGCTGTTATATTATCATTCTTGGATGTTTGACAATCATTTTATAGTCATTTTATATCATTTTTTGGTACTACACTATTGACATAGTGCCCAGTGCCAGTTGCTGTTTTCTGCATGTTTTTTACATTGCAGAAAATCAATATCAAACAGAGTCCAAATGCAGCAAAACTTCTTAAGTTTTTTTTGGGCCAGAAGACATCCAATGGGCCAAGGAAGCACCTAGGGGGGGTGCCCGGGGGGGGGGGGGCAGCACCCCCCCTAGGCGCGCCCAGGTGGGTTGTGCCCACCTCGGGTGCACCCTGAACCGCCTCTTTGCTCTATAAATACCCCAATATTCCAGAAACCCTAGGGGAGTCGACGAAAATCAATTCCAGCCGCCACAGAGTCCAGAACCACCAGGTCCAATCTAGACACCATCACAGAGGGGTTCACCACTTCCATTGGTGCCTCTCCGATGATGCGTGAGTAGTTCTTTGTAGACTTACAAGTTTGTAGTTAGTAGCTAGATGGCTTCCTCCCTCTCTCTCTCTCTCTTGATTATCAATACAATGGTCTCCTGGAGATGCATATGATGTAAGCCTTTTTTTGATGTGTTTGTTGGGACCGATGAACTTTGAGTTTATGATCAGATCTATGTTTTTATCCATGAAAGTTATTTGATTCTTCTTTGATCTCTTATATGCATGATTACTTATAGCCTCGTATTTCTTCTCCGATATTTAGGTTTTGTTTGGCCAACTTGATCTATTTATCTTGCAATGGGAAGAGGTGCTTTGTGATGGGTTCGATCTTACGGTGCTTGATCCCAGGGACAGAAGGGGAAACAACACGTATGTATCATTGCTATTAAGGATACCAAGATGGGGTCTATTTCTACATAAATAGATCTTGTCTACATCATGCCATCATTCTTATTGCATTACTCCGTTTCTCCATGAACTTAATACACTAGATGCATGCTGGATAGCGGTCGATGTTTGGAGTAATAGTAGTAGATGCAGGCAGGAGTCGGTCTACTAATCTTGGACGTGATGCCTATATAATGATCATTGCCTGGATATCGTCATGATTATTTGAATTTCTATCAATTTCCCAACAGTAATTGTTTTCCCACCGTTTGCTATTTTTCTCGAGAGAAGCCACTAGTGAAACCTACGGCCCCCGGGTCTCTTTTCATCATATTTGCCTTTGCGATCTATTTTCCTTTGCATTTATTTTCAGATCTATTAAACCAAAAATACAAAAATACCTTTCTGCAATTTATTCGTTCCGTGATCTATTTATCCCATCTACCGCTTTTACCTCATGTTATTTGCCTATCTTGAGGCGCCGTACCCAAAAGGGATCGACAACCCCTTTAACACGTCGTGTTGCGAGTATTTGTTATTTGTGTGCAGGTGTTGTTTACGTGGTGTGACGAGGTTCTCCTACTGGTTCAATAACCTTGGTCTCATCATTGAAGAAATACCTACCATCGCTATATTGCATCATCCCTTCCTCTTTGGGGAGATACCGCGTAGTTCTAGCAGACATCATGTAGTCGACATTCACATGACACCACTAAGGGAATCACAACATACATACCATCAAAATATTGAACACATATCAAGTTCACATGATTACTTGCAATATGATTTCTCCTGTGATCTCAAAAACAAAAGTAACTACTCCCAAATGATAATCTTGCTCAAGATCGGAGTGGTATTAAATAGAATAATGGATCTGAACATATAATATTCCACCAAATAAACCATAGTAATCAACTACAAGATGTAATCAACACTATTAGTCAGCCACAAGCACCAATCTATAGTTCCGGTACAAAGATTGAACACAAGAGATGAAGTAGGGTTTGAGAGGAGTTGGTGTTTTTGAAGATGTTGATGGAGATAGCCCTCCCCAAGATGGGAGAGTTGTTGGTGATGACGATGACAATGATTTACCCCTCCAGGAGGGAAGTTCCCCCGGCGGAATCGCTTCGCCGGAGGGCAAAAGTGCTCCTGCCCAGGTTCCGCCTCGAGATGGCGGCGCTTCGTCCGAAAGTCCTCTCCTTCTTTTTTTCTAGCTCAAAATCACTTATGTACCAGAAGAGGGGCACCGGTGGTGGGACTGGATGAGCACAACCACCAGGGTGCGCCTGGGGGCCCAGGCGCGCCCTGGTGTCTTGTGCTCACCAGGGTGGCCCCCTCCGGTACTTATTTGCTCTAGTATTTCTTATTTATTCCATAAAAAATCCTTGTGAAGTGTCAGCTCATTTGGAGTTGTGCAGAATAGGTAGCCTGACATAGCTTTTTCAGGTCTAGATTTCCAGCTACCAGAATTCTCCCCCTTTGTGTATACCTTGTACATTATGAGATAGAAGGCATTAGAATTACTCCAAAAAGCATTATTATACAATAAAACAACATAAATAATAGTAGGTAAACTTGATGCAAAATCTATGTATTAGTGAAAACCAATGTACATGTCCATACCTGATGAATATCAATCGGGTTCTCTCAACACGTATACAAATACATAGCACAACTGCACAAGATACACATAAGCTCTCAAATTCTCACAAAAAGACATAACACAAGTGCACAACATCAAATCATCTCCTATATTATAAGAATATTACATAGAGAAGTGCATATCACCAAATAATCTCATAGATTGATGCCCTCAGATTCAAGATTCGAGTACATACCAATAACAGCTGCAACTATAGTAAAGAAAAGCGGTACGGGCAGGTTAAAACAATAGCCGCAGAACAACAAGGGAGGCACAAGGTTCAGAAACTAGTTGGCTGACTGACCCAACAAGAAACTTATTACATCGCACCTCATGCTAGACAAGGCGATGCAGCACCCAGAGACTAAAGACCGGACACCACACATACCGGCGCAATAACATAACATTATTTCTCAGTCTTGGTTTCTCACAAAATGGCATCGCACAACTTCATGTTATCACGGGAACAA
This sequence comes from Triticum dicoccoides, assembly GCF_002162155.2. NCBI lineage: Eukaryota > Viridiplantae > Streptophyta > Magnoliopsida > Poales > Poaceae > Triticum > Triticum dicoccoides. The sequence goes on from NC_041385.1 coordinate 201,751,798, forward strand.
CCATGCATCATCTTCCAGTCTTCTTCTTAATGTTCTGGGCATCATCTTCTAAGCTTCGGTTACGATGGCATCAGACTCATCCTTGAAGTGAACATAACAAAAGCACAACTATTAAAATCATGGAATAAGCAGAACAAGCATTGCAAGTTTGCAACATTCAGAAGTCAAAATTCATGAATGGAATATGCTACCACAGTTTCTTCTTCCTCATCAAGACCACTTTGAAATGCTGCAAAAGAGTGGGGTTATCCCCTAATGCAAATATTTAGAGATACATGAACAATCAATAACAACTACTATAGTGTAATATAGATCAGACAAACAATTGAAATTCAAGAGGGTTAATTACCTATCATATCAGCACATGACCAAGCTGGCATACACATAAGAACTTCAGCCAAATTCGGAAATACCGTGATCTCTAAGTTGTAGTGAATGGTAACTACCAACCTTAATTAATTTTTCTATCTTTATTAGTTTTGGGAATAAGGTAGACCTACCAAGATTACATGTCAGACTGAAATTCAATGATGTGGCAATACCTAATTTACTAATTAACATGCATATCACTACAAATCATGTCATGTACCAAATACGAACTGTGAATCAATTAGTAACCAGTAAAAACTACTACTGATGTACAAGACTAATTTGCAAAATTTAGTACTGTAAACTGAAGTACAAGAGTAGTCTACTACAATCACTACTGTAAACGGAAGTACAAGAGTATTTGGAGAAATTTACAAACAACACTAGTTGCACACCACGTACAGGAACATTAGACATACAAGAGAGTGATTGATGGAACAAAAGATTATTACCCTAAGCACCGGCTGTTTGGTGTGGCCGTCACCTCCTCAGCATGGTCAGGCTCCTCGCCGTGCTCCTGGTCCTGCGTGCAGCAGCGCTATTGCACGTCAAGCCGCTCCGCATTGCAGCTTAGAGCCTTGCACTGGCTCACCGTCGTTGTTCCATGCTTTCCTGGAGAAGAAGAGATGGAGGGGTCGAGGGGATATGGAGTTGAGGCGTTGGGCTGCCACTGCCTAGTGGTGGCGTTGGCTGCTGAAGTGTTGCACCATAGGTAGTGGTAAGGGCTGGCGGCATCGGCCGCTGTACCTAGGGCCGCGAGAGGAGCAAGTCGAGGAGACGGAGTCGCTGCTTAATGATGATTCATTTAGCAGGAGGAACAAAGAATGTGAAGCGGCACTGTAGTAAATTACGATTCGGAGGGATTGCGTAATTTATTTGTCATTTTTATAAAGAACAAATATATTGGGAGGTGGGATAGCGTGGATCATTGAATTTTGCCCCACATGTCATACTATCTGGTCGGGTTCGAGTATGTCCATGGGTACATAATTATATCCATGCCCTACCCATAAATACTTGGGTCGGGTTCGGGTGCTACCCATGGACATAAAAATGTACGTAAACCCTGCCTGTTCGGGTCGGGTACCCGGGGGTATCCATGTCCGTGGATAAAATTTCCATCCTTAGGCACAAGGAGCATACTTTCGAAACCCACCCACCACCCACTTCATATCCAACATGGAATCGATCCACAACGTCCTCGAGGAACATGATGAACCCTAGGACGAGATGGAGGAGGACATGGCAACATCTTAGCTGCTCCAATGACGACGCGACATTGACGCGTCTTCGACTATGTTAGGCAACGGCCTACCCCGACATGCACTTCTACCTCCATGGCAATGACGGCTTAGTCGATGAACCAGTCACCGAGATGGACGAGGACAGGGTGACTTCTAGTTGCCTCAACATGTTCCCCACCTCGGCCCCTTCCAAGAAGCTGGCGAATCCCTTCCACTACATGCTTAACTACATCACCAACCCTAGCGGGGCAAATGAGGCTGAGGTTCCGGACGACCTCAATGATGACAACCTCGTTGTTCTCACCATGCCGATGGCAGGCACCAATGACGCCAACAAAAAGAAGTGTGTATTAATAATAGGAATCACGAGCATTCTGTCATCTGCATATTGGATCACTGGAAAGTCTGGGATGGTTGCATGAATCACATGGGGCTCAATGAGAGAATTATGCATAGCTTCATTTAATATGGTTTGGAGGAGGTCTGCTGCCATTGCAAAGATAAGTGGAGAGAGAGGATCTCCTTGCCTCACTCCTCTCTTACATAAAAATTGCTTGTTAGGAACCTCATCAAGAAGGACAGAAGAAAACCTAGTGCTATAAATCATTTTAATCCATGAAATCCATTTATTCCAAATCCTTTGGCCCGCGGGAGCTCAATAATGGTGTCATGGCTGATCATATCAAAGGCTTTTCAAAGTCTAACTTTAGAAGAATGATTTCCTTTTGGACTGATTACACTGATGAATGTATTCATAGGACCATTCCAAACAATCTTGCAAGCATCTCTTGTCGAGGAAACCATATTGAGTAATATGCACCATGCTAAGAATCACTTTCTGCAATCTGTTGGCCAAAGTTTGATGATGATCTTCAGAGTGCAATTAAGCAAAGAGATAGGTCTGCAGTCACTAGCTGTAGCAGCAGATTTGTGCTTTGGAATCAATGTGATAAGAGAGTAGTTAATGCTTTGCATCTTAATAGCACCAGCATGGAAATCTCTAATTATATTATAGAAACTAGGTGTTATAATCTCCCAACATGCTTTGAGGAAAGAAGCATTGAACCCATTTGGACCAGGTGATTTGTCACTACGCGTTTCCATAACCACCTCATCAATCTCCTCCTTAGTAAAATGCTTCTCTAACTCTGCCGGCAGATGATTAGGCTCAATAAGAGTATGAAGTAGCAAAGGATATCACTGGGATGGTCCACTTCCAGTCTTTGTTTGAAAGCCTTGTTATAATTGCAGCTCTGCATTGATGGTCATGATGCTCCATCCCATCATCATCTTTGAGGACAACAATACTGTTGTTCTTGTGTCTAATGGTTGCTTTTGCTTGAAAATATTTTATGTTTGCTTCTCCAACTTTGTAGGATCCGATGGTAGCCCTTTGCTTCCAGTATATCTTTTGAAAGGACGTGATCTCTTCTAAATGCTTCTTAAGTGTAAGTCTGCCATTAGCTTCATCAATAGTGAGCTTCCTATATTCTTCCAAGGTGTCATATTGAAGAATGATACTATTAGTGCCTCTTATGGTTCCCTTGAGATCAGAGATGTTCCTTGACCAGTTATTTAAGCACTTCCTCAATCTATTAAATTTAGCAGCAATTATTTTAGCACTATCCTACTCTTGGCCTTGTTGTTCCCATATATCCTTCACAACCTATTTGAAATGACTGTTTTCCAGCCAGTAAATTTCAAATCTAAAAGCAATGGACTTAGGGATGGAGGTGACAATTTTTAGAACACAAGGAACATGATCAGATATAGTACTAGCGAGAGGAAGTGCAGTGGTGAAGGGTTATGGGAGGGTCCATGATTCAGATGAAAAAAAACAGTCAAGCTTCTCAAGAAGGGGAGCTTATTGCATGTTACTCCAGGTGTAATTCCTGCCCTTGAGTGGAATTTGAACAAGAGCTAATTTACTAATGGCTTCATTAAAGAAAAACAAATCTTGATAATTGCCTTCCTCTATGTTTCTGTCTTATGGATATTTGATATAGTTAAATCCGCAAGTACCATACATTTGACATCATCCTTAATGTTAACATCTTGAAACCAGTTAATAAACTGAGTTCTAGAATCATTCTGACAAGGCCCATAGATGTTGGTCAATGTCCATTGTTCTCTAGGTTGCTTGGAGGTGAAATTAATTGCGATAGAGAAATCATTTTTGTTAGTAGTGGTGTCAGTAATGGATGTTTATTCCATTCCACAAGGAGATCTCCTAAGGCTCCCACGGAGGGGAGAAAGTCAAATTTAGATCCTTGCACAAAATTTTTGTATGCACTGACTATCAAAATGTTCTCTTTTAGTTTCTTGCAAATCAAAAATAGCATAGGCGGACCCCTCTATTTTACTTCTGAGTGCAGTCCATTTTTTTCTCATCATTGATAGCTCTAAAGTTTCAGTTTAATATATTCCATGTTTTAGCCATAAGTACTAAAGCAGACTTGAAACAGAACAAATACTTGGCGGATCGAAAACATATAGAAATGCTGGGCCAATCTATAATGGGTGCAGGAACAGGGTATAACCAAATCCACTCCAACAGGCACATAGAGGTGTGCAACATTATTACATTCAATCTCATCTAAAGCACAAAGTACTACAAATGCAACTCCTAATTTTTGCTCTTGCTTTTAGATCTAGTCTTCTATCCCTCAGCAGCTGCAGGGATAGGGTTGCTTTTGAGCTTCTTGTTGCCTCCCTTCATCATGTCCTCATCATATCCCTGAATATTGACCTTGCAATAAGTAGACTTTAGATTTTTAATCACTTATGTTGGGATAGGAGGAGGTAACGCATGGCGTGCTAGGAACTTTTTATCCACATAGACAGTCTTTCTATAACCCTTATTAAGTGTCTGAATTCTGTAACTTCTTCGTACCTCTATTTCCACCAAGGGGATTTGGTCTTTCCGCATTTTGTTTGTAGATGGCAGATGTAGAGGATGCCACATGCTATGAAGTAGATATACATGTTGGAGTGGTGGCAATATCCTGGTTCACTTTAGTGAGAAAGCAGGCTGCATAGGACATGATGGAACTTCCGATGGTAGACATCTAAAAGATCGAGGATGTCACCTAGAGGGGGGTGAATAGGCGATTTAAAATAATTACAATTTAGGCTTGAACAAATGCGGAATAAACCTAGCGGTTAATCTGTCAAGCACAAAACCTACAACAACTAGGCTCACCTATGTGCACCAACAACTTATACTAAGCAAGATAGACAACTAAGTGATAGCAAGATATATGAGAAGAAACAATATGGCTATCACAAAGTGAAGTGCATAAGTAAAGGTCTTGCGTAAGAGATAACCGGGGCAAGCAGAGACGATGATGTATCCCGAAGTTCACACCCTTGCAGATGCTAATCTCCGTTTGGAGCGGTGTGGAGTTATAATGCTCCCCAAGAAGTCACTAGGGCCACCATAATGTCCTCACACCCTCGCGCAATTCAAGATGTCGTGGTTCCACTAAGGGACCCTTGAGGGCGGTCACCGAACCCATACAAATGGCAACCCTTGGGGGCAGTCACCGAACCCGTACACTTTGGCAACCCTTGGGGGCAGTCACCGGAACCCGTCAAATTGCTCGGGGTGATCTCCACAACCTAATTGGAGACCCCGACGCTTGCCCAGAGCTTTAGAGCACAATGATTGAGATCCGAACACTACCAACCGTCTAGGGCGCCCAAGCACCCAAGAGGAACAAGCTCAAGCGTACCAAGTACCCAAGAGTAATAACCTTCTCAACTTGTAACTTCCACGTATCACCGTGGAGAACTCAATCCAATGCACCAAATGCAATGGCAAGGGCACATGGAGTGCCCAAGTCCTTCTATCCCAAATTCCACGAAAACAACTAATGCTAGGGAGGAAAATGAGAGGAAGAACAAGAAGGAGAACACCAAGAACTCCAAGATCTAGATCCAAGGGGTTTCCCTCACATAGAGGAGATAGTGATTGGTGGAAATGTGGATCTAGATCTCCTCTCTCTTTTCCCCCCAAAACTAGCAAGAATCCTTGGAGGGATTGAGAGATAGCAAGCTCGAAGAAGGTTCATAATGGCGGAAGAACACGAGCTCAAAGTATAAGGTTCATTGGGGGAAGAAGACCCCCTTTTATAGGTGGGGAAATATCCAACCGTTATGCTCACAGCCCACACAGAGCGGTACTACCGCTCATGGGAGCAGTACTATCGCTAGGGTGGTGGAAGCCCTTTGAAAATCAATAGCGGGGAGGTAAAAGGCCAGTAGAATCGCCGTAGCGGTACTATCGCTCATCCTCATGGTACTACCGCTAGGGGTAGCGGTACTACCGCTAAGGGTAGCGGTGCTACTGCTTGCGAGTGGTACTAAAAAATACATCTGTGCCTACCACCGTTGGACTTAAAACAAGATTTTGGTCCAGAGCGGAAGTAGCCATGGTAGTAGCCGCGGCAGTACCGCTCTGGAGCGGTAGTAAAAAATTACATCCGCTCCAAGCGATAGTAGCCGTGGTAGTACTTCTGCAGCCTTTTAAGGACACCAAAACTGCCACAACTTCTGCAAGCGGACTCCGAATTCAATGAAACCAAGTTTGTTGGAAAGCTAACGACATGGGCTAAGACAATATTGATCGAAATAACAATAAGAAGAAAATGAGAAAAGGCCCATAACTAAATGGTGAGAACCCTTCCTCGTATAAGACTAGTAAAACCTCCAACACCGAAAACGCGATAGAAGAAGCATATGAAATTTGTTTTCGATGTACTAGAGCTTGTCACAAAGATAACCACAAGCTCTAAAACCTAAAAAATAGAAAATTTAAATAAGAATCAAGAAAGATGATGCAAGGATGCAATGGTTTGAGCTCTTGATGAACTATACGATCAAGCTACTCACTTGAGAGCCCCCCTTGATAGTACGGCTACTGATCCTATAACCCGGTCTCCAAACTATCACCATGAGACCGATAAAACAGAAAACCTATCAAGGGCAAAACTTTCCCTTGCACGAAGTCCACTTGAGCTAGATGATGATGATCTTGACTCCCTCAAGTTGGACCACCCACTACTAGGAAAAGGCCTGCTAGTGGCCTACTAATGGCGCACTACTGGTGCGCCACTAGCACCACGCCATTAGAATTAAATACTAATGGCGCACCCTTGGTGCGCCATTAGTATACCAGATACTAATGGCGCACCAGGGAGTGCGCCGTTAGTAACAAATTTTTTTCAAATATTTTTTCAGAATTTTTTTTCAATTTTTTCTTAATCTCGGGTCACTATGGCTTAATCTCGGGTCAATATGCTTAATCTCAAGTCAAATCGCACTAAGTGGTCAAACTTCCTGGAAGGTCACCCATCATCACACTACTCCAGCCCGAGCATGCTTAACTTCGTAGTTCCATCCAACCCCAGCACCACCTCACTTAACAGGCACTTGTTGATATATCTATCATATCAATCCTATTAAACCTTGTTGATGTCTAGGACTTTGTTCATGTTCATGAGTATGATGAAATTTTAAAAAATATTTCAAACTTCCCGGTCATATTATGTATCATGTTTTGAACAAAAATTCAAAAAAAAATTCGAAACCATTTTTTTTCTGTTACTAGTGGCGCACCTAGCAAACGGTGCGCCAGTAGTAAGTTTGATTTTTTTTTCATTTTTCCCCTCTAGATCTTAAAAGCCCCGTAACTTTTTTCTGTTAGGTTTTTGAGGATTTTGAAAATGTTTAATGGGGTTCCCCCTGTTAAATCTTTTCGAGTAGCTGGTTTTTCATATAAAAAACTTTTTAATCCGAGTTCGTATGTAAAAGTTATGCCCATTATACAAATTCTAGAGAGATTT
>NC_041385.1:201759414-201838769 GCF_002162155.2 Triticum dicoccoides
AGTAATGGCGCACCACTCCCACGGTGCGCCATTACTAGTTTTGAAAAAAAATAAAAAAAATTGAAATTTTTTTGAAAAAAAGTTACTAGTGGCGCACCGTGGATGTGGTGCGCCATTACTAGTTCAACTAGTAATGGCGCACTATCCCCTGGTGCACCATTACTAGTTTTGAAAAAAAATTGAAAAAAAAATTACTAGTGGCGCACCGTGGATGTGGTGCGCCATTACTAGTTTAACTAGTAATGGCGCACTATACCCTGGTGCGCCATTACTAGTTTTAAAATAAAATTGTTACTAATGGCGCACCGTGGATGTGGTGCGCCATTAGTATTTGGACACTAATGGCGCACCAACACATGGTGCGCCATTAGTATATAGTAATGGCGCACCACATGTGTGGTGCGCCATTAGTGTCCATATCATCTATAGCCCTTTTCCTAGTAGTGACCTTTCGTGATTGCGTTGGCTTGATGAAGGCTAGTTGATTGCTCCCCCATACTCCACTATGAGTGAGTCACTCTTCGACACACCTTCACAAGTCCATTGTCACCACAATGGACAGCAAGTTACAAGCATGATTTCTTCCTGATGCTCCACTTGAACTTTCACAACACAACCTTGATTTGATGTCATCCTCCATGGGGTGTATGTGATCTTCCTCTTGATGCAAGACCATGGAAGCAAACCTAACCCCACATAGAACTCTCACAAAGACCATGGAATAGTACACAAAGTGGAATGGACAATGCTTACCAAACCGTGAGATCACTTGATCCCACTCGATGTATCTTGTACGCTTTGTGTTAAATCTTCTATCTTCATAAAGACGATCTCTTGAAGATACACATGAATGTTCACACAATCTTCTTATTCAAGACATGCTAGCAATTAGCTCAACACTCACTAGACCAATCTTTGGATAGATCCTTGGATACCACCTTGGTCAACACATGAGCTCCTTGAAACCAACAAATGGACTTCAAGAAAAGCCTATGGACAAATCCTACGAATATAACTCAATTCAACCATTAGTCCATAGAGATTGTTATCAATTACCAAAACCAAACATGGGGGCACCACATGTTCTTTCAATCTCCCCCATTTTGGTAATTGATGACAATAACTTTCAAGAGAATTTATATAATGAATTAAGCATCACAATGCAAAGCAAGACCTAATAATGCATGAGCACGAGAAGCAAAATCTTAGGAACAAAACCAAAGCAAGAAGAGATAGCTCTAAGCTTCTCCACACAACTCTCTAAACTTCTCCCCATTGGCATCGATTACCAAAATGGGCGAAAAGCTTAGAAGGCCAATATAATATGTGTTCCTCCATAAATTGTGTATTTCTCAAAATAGGAGTGGAATACAATACATATATCCAATGATGAATAGTTGGAGGAAGACAAACTATATTGAGGATCCAAAGATTGCAAAGGGATGATATGGCACAAAGGCATACCAAGAATGAAATTGGCAATCAAAAGATACCAAGTGAAACAATCCGACAATGGATCCTACAGGCCACATGGATACAAGATATTATGATATGAGCGAAGGAGTGTTCTAAAGAACATAGAGAAGCTCCCCATGATTTGTGCAATATTTAGTTTTGTATTTGGGTACAACATGCACAAAGTAGGATCATCACTACCCCTAAATCAATAGAAACACACAACAAGTGCAAGTGAGCATATAGGAAACTAAGCCTAGAACTTGCAACAAACACATGGTTGAGCAACATGTAAAAGAAGCAAAGGCTCAACTGGAACCGATGTGTGTGAGTCAAGGAAATGCACTTCAGAAGACTAATGTACGGATGAGCATTAAGCATCAATATAGTCTTGAATGAATGAGATACATGGTGCAAGGCCTGTCATTCCCACACACAACTAGCAAATGGGTTCACAAGCTCAATAATAAGCATATCAAGAACCTATGCTTGTGACAACCCATGGTGAAGATATAAAAGGAAGCTTCATTAAGAGGAGGGATCACTGGTACGCATCGGTGCTATACAAATGGTTTTTAGTCCCGTTCCGCGACGGCGCTCGGAACCGTCGCCAAGTGAGCGACTGCGATACGGGGGTCCTTCCCACATGACCCAGAAACCGTCAGGGATATGCCCTCCTAGCACAGACACTCGGCAAAATGAGGTCGTGTGCGACCGGTGAGCGCTCAAATACGGTTATACGTAAAGTAGTGCTAAAAAATACAATTATACATGCGAAATCGTTTTTGGTCGTAAGTACATCCCACACAGTCAGTCCCCGCTAAACGTTTCCGTTCATATGTACATTCCACACAGTCCATCCAAGGAATACGTTTCTGTTAGTATATACATCCCACACAGTTAATCCAAGAAGTACCAAATGTTGTGATGCGCACAACATCACAAACAGTCTATAATTTCGAAGCGTGTGTGATAAGGTGACTATCGCAAACATTTAATAAGAAAGAACTATGTGCGATGTTGTTGTTAATCGCACATGTTTTTGCTTGGCTTATTGTGTGTGAAGTGGAGATTGATCACACACGTTTTTTCTTGGCTGATCATGTGTGTAGTGGAGATTGATCACACACGTAGCGGATCCTAGAAACGTGTCTGATCTCCATGTCTATCACAGACGTTTCGCTTTCGCCAACCGTGTGCAGTGTAATCCCTAATTAATCGCTAATTTAAAAATCATATGTTTTGAATTTCATAGTAGGCAATCACTTATTTCATATCCAACCATGTTTATTACAAGGGATAATTAGATTTATGCCCCTAGTTGGGTCCCACTCTTCTGTTTTACCCCTAATTCCCAAAAGTCACCGGTTCTGTCCAAGTCACTTTGCTCCTCTTATGCTTTTGCCCTTTGACCGATTGACTGTCAATTTGGAAACTTCATAACTAATTCATACTAAGTCAGAAAAATGCAAATAAGAAACCAAAATGTTCAGAAAAACATCACCTATGTGTAAGTGTCATTTGCATTCATGAAAAAAGTGTTGGAAAGTGCACATCCAAGTTTTAGCTCTTTTGATACCACCATGAATAGTAAACTCTAAAAAAATTCAAAAAAACTATGGTGGCAAAGAACAACAAATTTTCTAAGTGCTTGCCAAGTTTCACTAGGGAACGACATTCGTGGAAGTCGTGGCAACAAAATATTCTATTTTGGAGTGCTGATTGTTTTTTTACCGCGGCACCCACGAAAGTTATTCCCTGATGAAACTTGGCAGACACATAAAACATTTGTCAATCTTTGCCACCAATTTTTTTTTGAATTTTTTAGAGTTTACTATTCATGGTGGTAGCATAAGAGCTAAAACTCGGGTGGGCACTTTCCAACACTTTTTTCATGAATGCAAATGACACTGACATATAGGTGATGCTTTTCTGAATATCTTGGTATCTTATTTGCATTTTTCTGATTTAGTATGAATTAGTTATGAAGTTTTCAAACTGACGGTCAAACGGTCAAAGGGAAAAAGCATAAGAGGAGCAAAGTGACTTGGACAGAACCGGTGACTTTTGGGAATTAGGGGTAAAACAGATGAGTGGGACCCAACTAGGGGCATAAATCTAATTATCCCGTATTACAAATATAGGTTCAACCATGAATGCATAATTCGATGCACAAGTACATATACTGAAGAACTACACAAGCACCAAGTAAAGAATGATGAACCACAGTTGTACTAAAGACTCTAAAGAGAGAGGCGAAAGACATTCTAGTTGCTGGAGAATCTGAAGCGGAATGCCCATTTTGTGCCCTCCTCCATGCGTAATGCACGCACGACTCTAGGCCAACCCTTGTGATGGCTGCCCGTCCATCCTTCACTGTCTTCATTACGACTTCTCGATGCTCATTGTAGTCTGGATGAAATACTTTAACCTTCATTGTGTCTCCACCAATCATGTACTTTGCAAGGTAATCTTGAGTGAACTGCTTCAGGAACCACTGCGAAGAAAAAGGATTCAGACATTGTTGTCTAACAACTCATTATGGGCAATAAAAAGAGAAGGCTACACATTTTGTAGTTACCATCCTACGACTCACTTTTGTGTTGGATACAACATAAACAAATAATTTGTTTGCCACCATTCGTATCTTTTTGCTAATAATCCTTATCAGTTTCCTCACTTGATGCTTGTTCATGAATATCTCATTGCCCCATATGCAAAAAGGGTCGATGCGTGGATCCTTGCCAAGGGCATATGTACCCACAAGCAACAAGTCAATATTAGAAGCTAACAAGTGTCCAGGCCTGGATCTATATGCACTACATTATGGAACGACGGGGGAGTACAAGCCGAGGGATGAAGCTAACCTCGGCGGAAAACGGTGGCTACTCCCATTGTTGTCCTGCATAAGTAGTGGAAAGGCATGATAAGTACAACAACCTTAACATCAAACAAATATAGCAAAGGTAAACAATATCATCTCCAAATGATAGCTTGAATGTGTTGGTTTCAGCATGTTGTTAAAGCATATATAAAATGGAAGGCAATATTACCGACAACAGGCTTAACAACCATCAAATATTGCAATTCAAACTGGTATTATTGAAAATGAATATAATGTACGTAATGCTTAAACATCACTGGATAAATGTGTAAAACTAAAATAAAGGGCATGTGTTAACTACACCAGGCATAACTGGAACCAAATATAGCCATTCAAAGTGGTATTGATGCAGTCGAGAGGCATAGTTCCGACTTCCACATAATGAACAACACATTGTGAATGATTGAAATAAACAAGGCATAAATGATCAGTATAACAACCAAATATAGCCATTGAAAACTGAACAGAGTCTTGCTGCAACCAACCTAACAAATAAATACAGGTAAACAGGGCATATGCTTGAAAACTAGACAAATGCTCACTGCAACCAACCTAACAAGCAAATACGGATAAACAAGGCATCTGCTTGAAAACTGGGCAAATGCTAAAAAAAGCAACCTAACAACCAAATACAGATAAACAAGGCATCTGCTTGATAACTGGACAAATGCTCACTGCAACCAAACTAAGAACCAAATACATATAAACAAGGCATCGGCTCGATAACTGAAAAAATTCTCATTGCAACCAACCTAACAACCAAACATAGATAAACAAGGCACCTAATCACAAGAAACAACCAAATATAGCCATTCGTGAAACTGAAGTGGACAATTCATACTTAAACATCACATAGCCCTATTGAACAATACATTTTTGCATAACTGAAATAATTGAACATGACACAGTTATAGCACCGCACGACAAATGCTACTACAACAAAGGGTACAGGTTGGCCAGCTAGAAAAGGTAAGATTTGCTGATAGGATGTTGCCTCACATTTCATGGATGGGATCCTTCCAGTTGGAAGAGCACAAACCCATGGTGCGCTCTCTGATGTCAAAGATGGGCTGTTTTACCTTGGAAGAACCTTTGTGGGTGCCTTCATCATGGTCGTGGTCGTGGTTGATGAGATCTGACCTGGCAATTGAGGATCCCAAGCCACCGCCGTACAATGTGTCCTTCAGAAATGACAAAATGGGCTCTATGGCGTATAAGGATCGCAAATCCTTGACCCCTTGGCGGAGGAGATCAGTGGCAGGGCCGTCGAAGAGATCAACGGCGGTTGAACCAGAGGGGTTGGTGATGGACCACGTAACCTGTGACATGGCCCGCGTGAAGTCATCGATGTCGACGAGCTTGATGTTGTAGCCAGCTTTCCCAAGATACAGTAATACGCAAGCCCGCTGACATGAAGTCTGTAACATGGCAACGTATTCAACGTCTTCACCGGCTTCCGCAGCGACGTGTTGCTCCGGGATTGACAGGTCGGGGTGAAGGGAGGCCACCTCGCCAATGTCCTCTGGAGAGGCCATGATAAACCTCTTCTTGGCCAAACGCTCGTTGGGCTCCCCGGGATACATGGTTGAGCTTAGGTTGCGACATTCTGGAGCAGGGGATGTGGATCTGGCGGGAAGGGACACCATAGGCCTCATCTAAAAATTCAAGGAAGTAGGGCGACAGTATGGGAATCGCTGGGTAACTGTCGGTGTTCTGGATACGGGGGTACCCAGACTTGCCTGCCTACGGCCCACTGTGTGGCTCCATCGGCGGACTGGTACAACCCAGCTTCAGCATCAACAAACTCAAGACCCTCGCGAGGGGCCAAGCCTCACGAGGCGGGCAACGCCAAGACCTCTAAGGGGATCGGCCTCCTCAGGCTGGCTCCCGAGGAGCGGAGACTTCTATGCAAGGTGCACCTCACGAGGCTCAGCTGACGTGAGCCATGACGACCAAGGCCATGCGGGCGCCAGGCAGGCGCCATCGGGCGAGAGTACCAGTTTCCTCTTTGGTGCAAAGGAGGCAAGCAGCAGGCGCGGAGTCCCGAGGAATCAGCCAAAGGTTTCCATTCTAGTGCAACGAGACCAAGACCGCTAGGACGGCAGGACGGAGGTCATCGATGAGCCCACCGCAGCGTCACGACCAGAGGCTTTTGACAGGCAAAGACCACTTTAGTCAGGATAGGGTGTACTTCTTGTCCCCCTTCAAATCTGGCCATTGTGGGATCCCTTCCTGCCAACATTTGGGAAGAGGACCGAGGCCACTATAAATAGGACTTAACCACCACCATACAGGGAGGTCGGATCCACTCTCATCCGACCACCTCGCCAGCTCTCTTGAGCTCAAGAACACCTCACCTCCGGAGGCTTGTTCATCCACTATACTAGTTCATCCTCAGCCCCTCGAGGCAATCCACCAGAAAGATGGAGTAGGGTATTACACCACAAGGTGGCCCGAACCAGGATAAACTGTTGTGTCTCTTTGTCCCTTGAGCTCGACGCGCTAGGCTTTGAGGAATCGTGAGTAGGCAGGCTGGGTAGGTTGAGACCTTTGCACGCGCCCCAGAGTTCGAACCTATCAAGAGTTTGCAGAATCCGAAATCCAACATTTGGCGTGCCAGGTAGGGGTGCGTCTGATCTTCTCTTCCGCCGATCGATCCACCACTACTCCGACGCTTCCATGGCTGACACATGTCAGGCTCGCGCTGAGCGCCGGGCCGCAGTTGCTGCCAGTGTTGCTCAGACGGAGCCAACAGGCAACGGCTGTCCTTGTCATCTTACGTCACCAGCGGCCAACACCGCCACGGGGCCTGCTGGCCACGAGCAGCAAGCTTCATCCCTTCACCCCTCGGTGCGTCGCGATGGGTGCACCACCACTCTGTTGCTGACTCCGGCCGCTTCGTCCTCCCACACGCGTTGCGTCCTGGCGAAAGTGCAAGCTGCTCTGCTCATGGCGTGGGAGCTCCTCCGCTACCGCCCGTCGATGACTTCTACAAGGAGTGACTCGAACGCATCGCCGAACTCGTCAGCACCACCGGAGACTCCGCTGCACCGGCCCGCTCACTGCCTCAGCAGTCGCCCGCCGCGAGCGACGTGTCTCACGGGGCACCTCCGCCACCTCCAGCCTAGGGCGCCATCGTCGAACCAAGGCGGGTGGCACCACGGCGTGACCCGCCATGCCAGGCACCTACACGCGAGGAAGCAAGCTGCCAAGTGATGCAGCGGCCCCAAGAAGATGCACGTGCGCTTCCAGCACCTCCACGTCAAGACCATGCGCCGCCAGTGATGGTGGTGGTGCACGAGCACCAAGACTAGGCTCCACCTCCTCGACGGGCTGCGGTGGCCACGGCTAGATGCCATGCGTTCACCCCGGAGCTGCGCAACATCATCTGGTAGGGAAAGTTCAAGCCCGACCTGCCCCCGCGCTACGATGGCACCGCCGACCCTGCCAAGTTCCCGCAGCTCTACAAACTAAGCATCGAGGCGGCCAGCGGCGATGAGAAGATCATGGCAAACTGGTTCCCCATGGCCCTCAAGGATGGCGCGCGCTCCTGGCTCCTGAATCTTCCCGTGAGATCCATCTCCTCCTGGGATGAGATGCTTGACCGCTTCATCGCCAACTTCCAGGGCACTCGCGACCGCCCGCCGGTTGCGGGTGACCTGCGACGCATCAAGCAGTAGCCAGGAGAGACCCTGTAGAAGTACATCCAGCGCTTGAACAACGTCCGCCTCAAGATTCCCAAGATGTTGGACGAGGCCATCATCTCATCATTCACTGATGGCGTCCGCGACGTCAAGATGAAGGAGGAGCTCGCCATACATGAGGACCTGCACAGCCCTGGAGATGTTCAACACAGTGAACAAGTGCGCGAGGGCTGAGGAAGGACGCCTCCCCCTCCAGCTCCCCGATGCTGACCTAGAACACAAGAAGGCCAAGGTCAAGGGCATGAAGCGCAAGGGGGCGGCTGTGCTTGCGGCCGAGCCAGAGATGAAGCGCGGCTACGATCACCCTGAGTCATCCAAGAGTAGCCGACTAATACGTCTCCAATGTATCTATAATTTTTTATTGTTCCATGCTATCATATTACCCGTTTTCGATGTTTATGGGCTTTACTCTACACTTTTATATCATTTTTGGGACTAACCTACTAACCGGAGGCCTAGCCCGAATTGCTGTTTTTTTGCCTATTTCAGTGTTTTGAAGGAAAGGAATATCAAATGGAGTCCAAACGGAATGAAACCTTCGGGAACGATCTTTTTGGAACAAACGTAATCTAGGAAACTTGGAGTGGATGTCAAGAAGTAACCGAGGCAGCCACGAGGGTGCCCGGCACGCCCTAAGGGGGTGGGCGCGCCCCCCACCCTCATGGGCCCCTCGTAGCTCCCCTGACCTACCTCCTTCGCCTATATATATATATATATATATATATATATATATATATATATATATATCCACGTACCCCGAAAACATCCAGGAGCACCACGAAAAACTATTTCCACCGACGCAACCTTCTGTATCCGCGAGATCCCATCTTGGAGCCTTCGCCGGCGCTTCGCCGGAGGGGGAATCGACCATGGAGGGCCTCTACATCATCTCCAAGGCCTCTCCGATGAGTTGTGAGTAGTTTACCATAGACCTTCGGGTCCATAGTTATTAGCTAGATGGCTTCTTCTCTCTCTTTGAATGTCAATACCAAGTTCTCCTCGATCTTCTTGGAGATCTATTCGATGTAACTCTTTTCGCAGCGTGTTTGGCGAGATCTGATGAATTGTGGGTTTATGATCAAGTTTATCTATGAGAAATAATTGAATCTCCTCTGAATTCTTTTGTGTGATTGGTTATCTTTGCAAGTCTCTTCGAATTATCAGTTTGGTTTGGCCTACTATATTGATCTTTCTTGCGGTGTCCTTTCCCAGTGACAGCAGGGGCAGCAAGGCACGTATTGTATTGTTGCCATCGAGGATAAAAAGATGGGGTTTATGTCATATTGCATGAGTTTATCCCTCTACATCATGTCATCTTTCTTAATGCGTTACTCTGTTCTTATGAACTTAATACTCTAGATGCAGGCAAGAGTCGGTCGATGTGTGGAGTAATAGTAGTAGATGCCGAATCGTTTCGATCTACTTGTTGCGGACGTGATGCCTATATACATGATCATGCCTAGATAATCTCATAACTATGCACTTTTTGATCAATTGCTCGATAGTAATTTGTTCACCCACCGTAATACTTATGCTATCTTGAGAGAAGCCACTAGTGAAACCTATGGCCCCCGGGTCTATCTTTTATCTTATAAGTTTTCTATCTACTTTTATTTGCATCTTTTATTTTCCAATCTATATTGTAAAAATACCAAAAATATTTATCTTATCATATTATCTCTATCAGATCTCACTTTCGCAAGTTACCGTGAAGGGATTGACAACCCCTTTATCGTGTTGGTTGCGAGGTTCTTGTTTGTTTGTGTAGGTGCGTGGGACTTTTGAGGAGCCTCCTACTGGATTGATACCTTGGTTCTCAAAAACTGAGGGAAATACTTACGCTACTTTGCTGCATCACCCTTTCCTCTTCAAGGGAAAAACCAATGCATGCTCAAGTGGTAGCAAGAAGGATTTCTGGCGCCCTTGCCGGGGAGGTCTTCGCTCAAGTCAACACATACCAAGTACCCATCACAAACTCATCTCCCTTGCATTACATTATTTGCCATTTGCCTCTTGTTTTCCTCTCCCCCACTTCACCCATGCCGTTTTATTCGCCCTCTCTTTCCCAATCTCCTCTCTCTCCTGTTCACATTCCTTTTTCTCTTTCTCCTCGCGTTTTCTGCCGTTATGTCTAAAATTGGGAGATTATCATCGATATGGACAACAATGATAATATGGAAAATTCTGATGCTCCTGCCGAAGAACCCCCTATCTTACATACTAAAAAGTTTTGAATCGGTAGTGGTAATATTATTGGAAAAGGGGTTATTCAAGATTTCATTACTTGTGCCGGTGCTTTACCCTCTATGGGTAGTTCTATTCTTCATAGAACTAGTAGTCTTGCAGATGCTATTGCCATGCTTATAGTTGAACTTGAAAGACAGTTTATGCACATGCATCCTTGCATACAAAGGATTTTCCTAGAATTTTCTAATATTGAGCATTATTTTGTTAAGCGCGCAACTACTATCTTTTTGGCTCATGACTTTAGATTTATAATAAAAGAAGCCAAAGAAACTTTTGCGTACTATAGGGTGGACGCTGGCCGTCCTCCCATAGAGGCGATCCTCTTCGATCAAGAGGAAATAATGCGTTTCCAATCTTTGGACTATGTTGCTTTTAATGAAAACCTTAGAAAGAAGGTTCCTACCACTGTTCTAGTTGATAGAATTTCTGAACTCAATAATGATTTTGCTATTCGAAATAATGAGCTAGGAAGTGCACTAAACTCAATAATGCTTCACTTATATTATTTTGAGAGTCTTTTAGAATAGCATGGTATTTGCTATGGTTATAAATTTGGTCCTAGAATGATGAGCATCCAAGTTGGGTATAATAAAAACCATCATAGAAAGTGCATTAAACACTATGATCAATTTGATGCTTGATAAGTGTTTTGAGATATAAAGGTGCACTACAAAAAACATACACTTCCGTGATGATACGTGTTTGTCACAGTAGGTCGCATTTTTTGTCAAGCATGTACATCCATGATGATTTTATGACAGAATCAAGATAGTCATACATGTGCTGTCGTAGAAGTGTTCCATGACATTACCAAAATTATCATCACGGAAGTGTCCACTTCCATGACGATAAATCGCGCGTCACAGAAGTGCTTTCTTCAAGGGTGACCAACACGTGGCATCCACCGTAACGGAACGCCGTTAAGCTATCGGGTCCGGTTTTGCATCCGATAACCCGTTAACAGCCCCGACCAATGGGGATTTTCCACGTGTAAAATCATCATTGGCTGGAGGAAACACGTGTCGGCTCACCGTTGGGAAAGATGTCATCCACTCATTGGACCGAAGGCGCCTATGATACGGCGACACATGGCACGGCCCAACAGAGGCCCATTCCTGTGAAAAGGCTGGCCCGTTTGACTTGGTCAAAAGGTGACGGGCCGGCCCACGGAAAGCCTGTTAACGGCCTGCTCGCATATAGCCCATTTATAGCCCGCTAACCCAGGGGCCGTTACGACCTCTCCAAATTAGGCCCAGTAGCGTCATCTGGGCCGTCCAATATGATTCCAGTCCGTTTTAACTTCCGGCCCATGTGTGGCCCATGACTTTTTCGGCCCATATGAGGCCCTTTGTAACTCTTGTCCCATTAACGGCCCGTGGTGAAACTGGCCCATAATGAACAGTGTATCACTTTATACCCATTAACCACCCGTTATTCCATTGGGCCATTTCCAGCCCAAGTTATCTTTCGGCCTTCTCAGGGCCCATTGATTCTTGGGCTCATTGCAGCATTCGGTTACATACGGCCCGTTACTGTCATTTTCTGCTTGTGGGCCAAATTCAGCCCGTCGTTACAGTCGGCCCATTTGCGGACCGTTAATACCATGGGCCGTTTCATGTAAAAAAACCCGTTGGGCTGTTTTCATAGAGTTATCAAATACGGCCTATTAACGACCCGTTATGGTCCACGAATAGTATGGCCCATGATTGGTGAAATGATGATACGCCCGTAGAAGGCCCACGGATCGTACGGCCCGTATGAGGCCCATGGATTGTACGGGCCGTAGAAGGCCCATGGATCGTACGGCCCGTAGAAGGCCCATGGACCCTACGGCCCGTAGAAGGCCCATGAATCCTAAGGCCCGTATAGAAGGCCAATGGATCCTACGGCCCGTATGGAAGGCCAATGGATCCTACGGCTGGAAGAAGGCCCATGGATCATACGGCCCGCAGGAGGCCCATGGTTACAATAGTCAGTGTGTTGCCATGATTATTTTGGCCTAGTTACCAAAAATAGGCTATTGTGGCCACTAGAAAAAAACAGAAAAAGAATAGCAGTGACTACAAGCAAACAACTAAACAAGACAATAAGGAAATAAATAAGCAAGCAATTAACGCTAGCCTATTACCGCTATTACACATATTACATCCACTGGGCATCAAAGTTCGCCACCAGTGCAAATATAGGGAACAAAGCAACATATTACATTCACTGGTCGTCAAAATTGGCCACCAGTGCAAATAAACGCGGCATCAAAACAAGAGCATAGCTCCTGGGTATCCACCATGCTGGCAATAAGCTTAGCAAGCTTATTAGCTTTGTCCTGTTTGGCGCTAAAATCCTCCAACGCTTGCTGTTGCACCAGAAAGTATGCATCTGAATGCTCCAGGGACTTCCGCAGTCCTTCCACTTCTTGTCGCAGCACAGCTAATCGATGTCTTTCAGCTTGTAGTTGAGACTCAAGAAACCAAACTGATTCAGACAGTGAGTTTGAATAGCTTGTGCAAGCAGTAGTGGCCAGTAACTCGAACACTAAACCAAGACTTGACTTTGGGGTTGTCTCGCTGTCTTCAAGATAGTCTTCCTAGTTGTTTTATCAGCTTTGTTGGAGACCAACAAGGATGTGTCACTATCCTGAACCTTTTCTGCATTACTTCCTTTACCATTGCTTAATAAGGCACTCTTCCCCAATATTTTGTCAGCATTCTAAAAGAAGAAACAAGCAGACACATAACAAGTTTAACATGTACTAGTATATGAAACTCATTTCGGTGAACCAGTTCATTAGTAAGGTGGACAGGATTAAACTACCAAGTCTTCTATTGCCAAGTAGTAGTACATAATAAAAGCATCAAACAAACATATATCTATGTCCTATGGTCACTTCATTGTCTTGCCAAATCAAAATAGAGACACGGTTCAAATCATATCAGTTCAAGACAAAGCAGCAGTGAAAGAATACAAAGCGTGGGAAACTACACGGCACAACAAGATTTCAGATGGGTACCATGGGTCTACATGTACAACAACACTATTGGCTCTGTTGTGATGCTAGTAATGTGCATGATATGAAAGTCAACTGTATACACAATTGAAATTGAAATCAAAAGAGCTATTGATAAGAGCAAACCTGTTAAAGAAACATGCGTGAACATACCTGCTGTTCCATTGGAGTTTTGATTGGATCCTTTAATTTAAAAATAAGTTTGTATGAGTAAATACAGTGATACAAGAGCAAAGCAATCATAGTTAAAAAAAGGCACGCCTAAGCGAGCGCTTAAGCGCGCCTAGGCTCTAGGCATTGGTAAAACGCATTGCGCATAACTACGCTTAATCAGTGCATAACTGTGCATAAGCATGCGCTTTGGTCAGTAAAGCGCAAGGCGGTGGCAAAACACACAATTAACACCTAGCGCTTTTTTGAACTATGATAGCAATGGAATCTTAAATTAGAACAGTTGTTCTTCAGGTTTAGGCACTTGTTCTACATGAACAGAGTACAGTAAGACGCAAGAATAGAATACTTAAAAATAGAAAATGAGCTCATAGACCTTACCACATTCTTGGTTCGGGACTAGTACAAAACAAGGCGTTCCCAGTCATCGTCCAGTAAATGTGTCTCAGGAGAACCTAAGGGAATTTAATGAGTTTCTTTGCCGGTGAATTACGTTTTCTTCAGGTAATTCTGATACTGCCACCAAGCATTCTTGAAGATAGCAGAGGTATTAGCACAGGTTACCTCATCCCGAGTTTTCAAATTGGTTCTTCTCTATAGAGAAAAATGGGAAAATTTGCTGTATTATAACCATCATGGAGGTAGGATGTATGGGACGAAGCAAAGTAATTGCCATGAATAACATTACTTATACATAACTCCTGGACAAACACCTGCAACTGGCATTTTCCTTCATCTTTAGTATAATATTTCCAAGATGGGAAGATACGCACATACGATTTAACAACATCAAATGCGATAGATGCTAAACTATGACTAGCTGGTTGTGCTTCCTCCACAGGAATAGACATACTAACTGGTGGAGTTGGGGCTCGAGTACTGGCCCTTTGGGCACTGGAGCTGCCTTACTAACTGCTCTTGTTTGGGAGCCCTGTGGTGGAGATGGTGCTGTGTCAACAGGAACTGGGTTACTATCGGCTGGGGTTGGGGTTAGATTGGGTGAAGCTGGTTCTCTGTCCATCGCAGTAGGGGTACAATCTACGAGAGTTTGGGTTATGTGTGGTAGGGCTGGTTCTTGTGCATGTACAACCGGGGTGCTATCTCCACCAAGAGGTAGCACTGTTTTATTTAAAGATCGTGTTTTTAGTCCGCTAGATACTGGCATCACCCGCTCCAAGTCAAATTGCTGATAAACAGGAAGCATAGTTGAATGTACAGACATTGTATGAGAGACAGATGCAATAGATAGTGTGGAAAAAAGAGGGCATGAAATAGTTGACATGTATATTGTTTACCTAAAACGGATAGCATGACATAATTTCACATATATGATGTTTATCTAAACTGGATAGCACAGCATAACATAATTCAAAGATATGATGAATAACTAAACAGGATCGCATGACATGATTCACCTACATGTTATCTAAGTAATCAGGATCACATCATTTAATTCACATATGTGATTTATATGCTAAACAGAGGGCATTCGATATGATGTCTGAACTAAGAACATGGTGTTGAATATTGTGTATATGATGTCTAAACTATGCAATGCAAGACACCATATGCATGATATGAGCAGTATAACCGTGCCAAGTTAGAGCATACACCTCAGTGGGGGAATAGGGCTGGTCATCTGTCTCTGAATCCATCTCTGAGGAGCTATCGGGACCCAACAAGAGATCTGCTTTGACATGTAGCACTGTATGCTCTGAAGGCCTTGTTTTCACTCCAGATTTTTCCATCTCCCACCCAAATGGCCGATTCACAAGAAGAGTAGCTTAATGTACAAACATTGTTGACAAATGGAAATGTAATGAAGAAAAGGATGGGCAAGATATCATTCAAATATATGATGCCTGGTTAAACAGGATGGCATTGCACATTTCACATATATTATGGCTGGCTAAAAGACATGAGACTGCATAATTCCCATATATGATATAGAAACTAAACAGGTGGCATTACAGAACATGTCTAAACTAAGCAGATGACATATATGATGTCAAAAGTAGGCACTGCAAGGCAACATATGCATGATATGACTAACATCATCATGCCAAGGTAGAGCAAACACCTTGGGGGGTAAATAGGAGTGTTCAGCGGCGTCTGAATCTGCCTCAGAACAGATATCTTCCTCTGGATTACAATCTGGAGAGGGGTGGGGAGGGTTTGCCATTGAACCCACCATGGAGCGATGTCTGCATGACTGTAGCGACCCGACCTCAGATGGTCAAGTCTCTGTGCTCCGGTGTCATCCCTGGATCAGTAATGCTGACACCACACAGTACTTCGAAGGATTTATAACAGAGTAGCAATCACACACTTATTACATCGTTTGTCCAAAGAGGACTTATTACAATAATCATGGCTTAAGGCCATCTAATAACGATAACAGCGAAAGACTTGGAAGCTAAGTGAGTCCATCAACTCCAACGGCATCACTGAGTATAGAACCACGACCTAAAAGCACCTTACTCGTCGTCTGAAAAGTCTGCAACATGAAAGTTGCAGCCCGAAAACGGGTCAGCACATGGAATATGCTGGCAATGTAACACATAGAGAATAATGAATGATAAGCCTATACTACATGCATATTTGGCTGGTGGTAAGCTCTATGGTTACAGTTTTTGCATAAAGCCAATTTTTCCCTACTGCAAAGGAATAAACTTATTTAACTATCATGGTGGTTGTTAAACATTGAGAATGGTTGACAGCATCCTCAATCCCAATTTAAAAAGTACTCATTAACAAACCCATCAATATTTAATTAGAGTAACATGTTGAGATACAAACGATATTTCAAGTACTAGATACTCAAGATGTCCATATCCGGGGACACCGCTAATCATGATTAGTTTGTACACTCTGCAGAGGTTTGCGCACTTTTCCCCACAAGACTCGATCGCCTCCGTTTGGTTTCCCGCACTACATGGTGTTTGAGAAACGGATGACCGAGACACAGTCTTTCAGAAGCGCTAGCACCTTACGATGGGTGGACCCGTACACCTACATCCCCTACATCTGCTAGTCCACCACTATAAGAGTTCGCACAACTTAGTCAACTATGCCAGAGCGCGTCCGCAAATCTGGTAGATAGTGTCCTTGAGTTCTTCTTGATAAACTTCTCCAATGCGTCCCATGGTGATATGAGCTGCCATGCTCTTTCCCAGACTCCAGGTTGGTGCACTGAAAACACTATCTATGGGCTTGGTGATTGGCGCGAATGTCCTTCCCGGAACATGAGCTTGAATCTTCCAGCGCTCCTCTTCAGGGAGAGTGGCGTTGAAAGTCCCGGTGAAGCTTGGTAGTCCAATGTTCAGGTACTTAGCGACTTCCTTCAAGTGGGATCCAAAGGGTGTGCCTTCATCCGGTTGAGCGTACTTGATCTTCGCGTCCGTCATCCTAAATGAGTAGAAAAGATGAGGAGTTAGAAAATGAGAAGAGAATAGTGATCTATGGCTTTAACTTAGTGGTCCTGTCCTACAGTCAGCCCGATGCAGTAATCGGTAAGTTTTTGGTTAAGTCATTTACGGCACTTGTTCTTTTCGATACTGGTGCATCGCATTCATACATATCAAGGGGATTTGTAGAAAAGTATAGCCTGCCCACTAAGCTTCTTATGACACCTATGCTAGTAAGCTCACCAGGAGCAGAGTACACGGCCAGGCAAGGATGTTTTCAAGTGCCATTGAGTATATGAAGGCATGTATTCCCATCGGATTTGATCATTCTGGAATCCCAAGGTTTGGATGTGATTCTTGGAATGGATTGGCTGTCGATGTATGGAGGAAACATCGATTGCGCAAGTAAGACGATTTTGCTCACGACACCAGAAGGAAGAAGGATCAAGTATGTGTCACGACATGGATCAAAAAGGAATCAAGTAAATTGCTTATCCGGAGTTATGCAGGAAGAGGTGCCAGTAGTGAAGGATTATCCTGATGTATTTCCCGAGGAATTGCCAGGAATGCCACCCGATAGAGACATTGAGTTTTTGATTGAGCTTTTGCCAGGAACAGGCCCAATATCGAAGCGACCATACAGGATGCCCGCACAGGATTTGGCGGAAATCAAGAAGCAGATTAAGGAGCTATTGGATAAAGGGTATATACGCCCAAGTTCTTCGCCTTGGGGATCACCCGTACTATTAGTGGAGAAGAAGGATGGATCGTTAAGGATGGTTGTCGATTACCGTGGATTGAATGCAGTAACAATCAAGAACAAGTACCCACTACCAATGATAAATGATCTGTTTGATCGTTTGCAAGGATCTGAAGTGTTCTCCAAGATGATTTGCGATCAGGTTACCATCAGTTGAAGATTCGAGAGCAGGACATACCTAAGATGGCATTCACCACAAGATATGGACTGTATGAGTATACCGTTATGTCATTTGGATTGACTAACGCACCTGCCTATTTCATGAACCTGATGAACAAAGTGTTTATGGAGTTTTTGGATAAATTCGTCGTGGTGTTCATTGATGATATTTTGGTTTACTCGAAGAACGAAGAGGAACATAAGGAACATTTGCGATTGGTATTGGAGAAGCTGAGAGAACATCAGTTATACGCCAAGTTCAGCAAATGTGAGTTTTGGCTAAAGGAAGTTGGATTTCTTAGACATGTTATATCTGGAGAAGGTATAGCAGTTGACCCCACAAAGGTTGAGACTTTAACGAAATGGGAAGCACCAACGACAGTCCGAGAGATCCGGAGTTTCCTTGGACTCGCAGGATACTACCGGAGATTCATTGAGAATTTCTCAAAGATTGCAAAGCCTATGATGGAGTTGCTGAAAAAGGATACTAAGTTCATATGGACCGAGGATTGTGAGGCAAGTTTTCAGGAGTTGAAGAAAAGATTGGTTACCTCACCAGTGCTAATTTTGCCAGATCAGACCAAGGATTATGAGGTGTATTGCGACGCTTCACGTCGAGGACTTGGAGCAGTGCTTATGTAGGAAGGAAGAGTTGTTTCGTATGCTTCACGACAACTGAAACCTCATGAATTAAATTATGCCACACATGATTTGGAGTTAGCAGCCGTAGTGCATGCATTGAAGATATGGAGACATTTCCTCATTGGAAATCATTGTGAGGTGTACACGGATCACAAGAGTTTGAAGTACATTTTCACGCAGAAGGAGTTAAACCTTAGACAAAGGAGATGGTTGGAACTCATCAAGGATTATGATATGAGATTGCATTATCATCCCGGAAAGGCTAATGTAGTAGCAGACGCATTGAGCCGTAAGAGCCATGTCAATACGCTGATGACGGGAGAGATACCAAAGGAGTTAGCAGAAGACCTTCGTGAGCTATGTTTAGAAATAGTTCCGAGAGGCTATGTAGCAGCATTGGAGATTCAGTCTACCTTGATGGATAAAATCAGAGAAGCTCAGAAAAATGATAAAGAGATTGCAGATATAAAGAAGAAAATGAGCGAAGGAAAAGCAAAGGGATTTCGTGAGGATGAGCACGATACCCTATGGTTTGAGGACCGTGTATATGTGCCAAATGATCCGGAGATCAGAAAGTTGATTCTGCAAGAGGCACATGATTCACCCTATTCGATTCACCCAGGAAATACCAAGATGTATTTGGATTTGAAGGAAACGTTTTGGTGGACCGGAATGAAGAAGGATATTGCGGAGTATGTATCAGTTTGTGATGTATGTCAGAGAGTGAAGGCAGAACATCAGAAGCCAGCAGGATTGTTGCAACCATTGCCGATACCCGAATGGAAGTGGGATAAACTAGGCATGGATTTCATCACAGGTTTGCCAAAGACTCGTTCAGGCTATGACTCAATTTGGGTTATAGTCGACCGCTTGACGAAGGTAGCGCATTTCATTCCAGTCAAGAATACCTATAGCAGTGCTAAGTTGGCAAAGATATACATGACCAGAATTGTGTGTTTGCATGGAGTTCCGAGGAGTATCGTATCAGGTAGAGGAACCCAGTTTACCTCAAAGTTTTGGAATCAGTTGCATGAAACTTTGGGAACTAGGCTAGAATTCAGTACAGCTTTTCACCCGCAGAGAGATGGACAGACTGAGAGAGTCAATCAGATTTTGGAGGATATGCTGAGAGCTTGTGCACTAGATTACGGATCTAGTTGGGACGATAACCTGCCGTATGCGGAGTTTTCTTATAACAACAGTTACCAAACCAGCTTGAAGATGGCACCTTTCGAAGCCTTATACGGAAGGAGGCGCAGGACACCGTTGTCATGGGACGAAGTTGGAGACCGTCAGTTGTTTGGGCCAGATTTGATTAAGGAGTCTGAACAGAAAGTTAAGTTGATTCGCGACAGGCTCAAGGTAGCCCAGTCCAGACTGAAGAGCTATGCGGATTCAAAACGCAAGGCGATAGAATATGAAGTTGGAGACAGAGTTTATCTTAGAGTATCCCCACTTCGAGGAGTTAAGCGTTTTGGAGTTAAAGGAAAATTAGCACCACGTTTTGTTGGACCGTATAAGATCTTGCAACGCATGGGAGAAGTTGCTTATAAGTTGGAATTACCTGAGGGACTGTCAGGAGTTCATGATGTATTCCATATTTCTCAGCTGAAGAAATGTCACGCCGAGATGGCGGAGGTACCGCTAAGAGATACAGTGCCACTCGAAACAATCCAGTTGAAGGATGATTTAACGTATGAGGAGAAACCAGTCAAGATTCTCGAATATGCCAGCAGAGTTACTCGCAGCAAGGTTATCAAGTTTTGCAAGGTTCAGTGGAGCCACCACACGGAGGATGAAGCCACCTGGGAGAGAGAACAAGATTTTCTCAAGGACCACCCTCACCTATTTTCTAGCCAACCCGAATCTCGAGGGCGAGATTCATCTTAAGGGGGGTAGGTTTGTAACATCCCAAATTTTCAATTTGGAATGTTATACATTAGATCATCATGCATCACATATTTTCTTGCATTTTGTTGATCCTAGAAATTTCACGCAACTCAATGACCCACAGAGAGAGTTGGAGATTTCGAAATTTTCATATTTGAGTTCTATCAAATTTTGAAAAGAGGATCATTTGGTTTTATTTATTTTATCTTCGAATATTTTTCCTATATCAAAAACATGAGAGGGATTAATATGACTTTCCCAAAATTTAGGAAAAATGAAGATTTAATAAATAAATCAAATTTGGATTTTTCTCGAAGTTTATTTGCCCTAGGAAAAAAATGCGTATTTTCAAAAAATTGCATATCTAGGCCCGAGTAAAAGTTCATTTTATTCGGCTCATTTTTAGGAGTCGGGGAAAATTTACTTTATTAATTTTGGAGTCCGGTAGATTTTCTTTTCTGAATTTTTCCGCGTGCGAAACCAATTTAAAAAAAAGCCGCAACGCCTTGGGCCAAAGGCCCAAGCCGCCAAGCCGCCGGCCGGCCAGGAGGCCAAGGCCATCGCGCACGCGCGCGAGCGCCAGGGAGCCGCCGTCGCCCCTGTTTCCTTTTTCTTTAGCAAATCCTAGTAGGATTTGGACCCGTTTCGTTTATTCCGTTTTTTGTTCCTAGGATTCCTAATCCTACTCTAATTCTTGTCCCCTACTCCAAGCAAAACCCTCCCCCTCCCCAATATAAATACCCAAGCACCCCCCCTCTAGCCCATCAAACCAAAGCCCTCTCCTCTCCTCTCAGCAGCAGCAGCAGCGCAGCACCACCGCCAGCGCCGCCGCCCTACGCCACCGCCGCCGGCGCCCCACACCCGCCGCCACCACCAGCGCCGCCGCCGCCGCTTGCCGCCGCCGCCGCCAAGTGCCGCCGCCGCCGCCCAACGCCGCCGCCGCCGGAGCCCCTCGCCTCTTCGAGGTACTAGCCCCGCGCCGCATCACTTCTTTCCCCGCGGTTCAGCTTTTCTCGTAAACCGTTCCGGTTTTCTAGATCGGTTTTTCGTTTCGGTTTTCTTTCCGAAACCCTAGATCGGTTTTTCTCGCCGGTTTTTCTTTCCGGTTTTGTTGTTAGCGAGCGTTCGCCGGACCGTTCGTCTTAACGAACGTGATCACCGGTTAGCCTCGGTTAACGAACCTCTGTTCGTTCAACCGTTCGTCGTTTTTCTTTTTAATCGGATTTATTCCGCTATTTTTCTGATAGCGATTTCAGATCCGATCTTCTTTCTAGTCTATCTTCTCGCTCGTTTATCGAAATCAGGTGATTCAAGAGCCTGGAGTTTCGTTTCGAAACCGCTGTCCCGACTAATCAACTTAAACTAAGTTTTGCTACTGTAAAATTTGACTTAGTTTCAAATTGCTAGAACCGAGTTGTTTTCTCTTGCCGTTTGACTTTCGTTGCTTTATTCGATTTGATTCTTTTTGCAACCAGGGTTCTTAAGTTGGACTTTCTGGTTTGATATTTCATTCGAGATTTACCTGTGCATTAGATGAGTACTTATTGAATGCTTGTTGTTTGTCTGCGATAGATCACCCGGAGTGCGGCGCTTGTTACTTCGAATCTCTAGGTTTCGCGGATCATCAGCAAGGCAAGTAACACTTGATCATACCTTTTCTACTGCCCAGTTTTTATGCATTAGATCAATCCTCACACATTGCATGATTAGGATCTAATTAAATTGTGGGATGGGAAGTAGATGAGGTAGTACCTATTACCTGTTTTACTTATGAAACCTTTGGGAGTTACTTCTACGTTTGCTTATTTTGCCATGCTATGCTAGTAGACGTGGATTGGGTGAGTGAATATCCATGACAGATGTGAGTTTGTTAATTAATGGTTTATGTAAGGTGGCAACTTAAATACACATCTGGGTGGATTGAGGCACCTGGAGTTACCAGGACTTGCCTGTTTTTTTGGAAATCCCGGAGTTACCGTGTGATTTTCCTATGGACCGCCACCCAGGCTCAAAGGGATCATAAGATAATTCATACCAGTAACTTACGTGTGCAGCCACAAGCCATTATGGGCTCAGGCATAGTTGACTAAGTTGTGCGAACTCTTATAGTGGTGGACTAGCAGATGTAGGGGATGTAGGTGTACGGGTCCACCCATCGTAAGGTGCTAGCGCTTCTGAAAGACTGTGTCTCGGTCATCCGTTTCTCAAACACCATGTAGTGCGGGAAACCAAACGGAGGCGATCGAGTCTTGTGGGGAAAAGTGCGCAAACCTCTGCAGAGTGTACAAACTAATCATGATTAGCCGTGTCCCCGGTTATGGACATCTTGAGTATCTAGTACTTGAAATATCATTTGTATCTGAACATGTTACTCTAATTAAATATTGATGGGTTTGTTAATGAGTACTTTTTAATTGGGATTGAGGATGCTGTCAACCATTCTCAATGTTTAACAACCACCATGATAGTTAAATAAATTTATTCCTTTGCAGTAGGGAAAATTTGGCTTTATGCAAAACTGTAACCATAGAGCTTACCACCAACCAAATATGCATGTAGTATAGGCTTATCATTCATTATTCTCTATGTGTTACATTGCCAGCATATTCCATGTGCTGACCAGTTTTCGGGCTGCAACTTTCATGTTGCAGACTTTTCAGACGACGAGTAAGGTGCTTTTAGGTCGTGGTTCTATACTCAGTGATGCCGTTGGAGTTGATGGACTCACTTAGCTTCCAAGTCTTCTGCTGTTATCATTATTAGATGGCCTTAAGCCATGATTATTGTAATAAGTCCTCTTTGGACAAATGATGTAATAAGTGTGTGATTGCTACTCTGTTATAAATCCTTCGAAGTACTGTGTGGTGTCAGCATTACTGATCCAAGGATGACACCGGAGCACAGAGACTTGACCATCTGAGGTCGGGTCGCTACAATGACATTGTATTGCCGCGCAAAACTCTTCTCTTTTTCTCTACATGTTCAGCATGACTGTGTACAATATCTGACATGCATACGAAAAAAATATGGTGAGATTATGTAAGGAGAGCATGCAAAAATTTAGGGTGATGGTAACAACAAGTGGATGGATCCAAAAATAATGATAGCAGGCTGATGATTGCTTTAAATTAATAAAAAGACAGATGATGATTGCTTTACTATTTGTTTCCCACCCAAGATGAACAACATAGGCATACCCTAGGTGAACCAGATAGTAGACAAACATACTATTCATTGCTACCTCGATATGTGCCCCACAACTAATTTAGAACTCAAGTTTGAACATTAATTTGGACCTGACTTGGGAGTCCAAGAGCTGAACAGGACGACAAAGTAGTAGGTAAGTTTAAGCATGCATAACATAATCAGAAACAAAAGAGTGCGACCTCTCTTGTGGACCCATGTACTTCTCAGGTTCATCTGCCGAGTCGATGATGGTGATGCTGTTGCGGTGGGTGCCGGCGGCAGGGAAGGAGATCTGAGGCGGCGAAAGGCAGTCAGGAGTCGTGATGTCTGGCTTGGTGGATGCTTCTGTCGATGGAGCAGCTCAGGTAAGGTGGACGACGTCGCGGCAGGAGCAGGACAAACCACACAAAGTTCCCTTCGACACGTACATGTAACTGAAGTAATTCTGTAAGGGCTCATTTGGCTTGCATGATTCTTAAAACTCAGGGATAGGAAAAACACCGGAATAGGATAGGAAAATGCACATGGTAAACAGAGCATTTGTAAACACAAGATTTCTATCAACTTGGATGTTTGGTTTACAGGAATTGGAAGAGCAGAGGAATGCAAAGAAACATGGCCAAAATAAAGTGAAACCATATGAAAGCGTGTACAGTTAGAATGTTATTCTGGCACTAATGCACTTGGTCTTGTTTTCATGCATAGGATTTTGAAAAGTAGGTCCAGGTGGATGTTTTGCTTCATTCCTTTCAACAAAATGCATGAATAATTGAATAGTAGAGTGCCATTGGAAAATTCCCTATTGCTATGTTTTTCCGTTGAACCAAAATAGTCCTAATGGATTGACTTGAATGTATAGTAATAAGTGATGCAACAAGTGTACAACCTCTTTGGCGTAGCTGTGTCGACCTCATCATCATTGGGTTGGTCGCTGAAGCAGTTGAGGCAGAGGTGGCTATCGGAGGTGTGGAGGAAGATCTGAGGAATCTATAGACGGCGTCCAGGGCACTGCTCTGTTGGGATGGATCGTTCTGTCGTTGGAGCAGCTCCGGAGCCGTAAGACATCAAGGCTGAAGCAGCACAAAATAGACATCGTCAATCTCAAGTGGGATTCTAATAGTATCTCCAATAGATGATGTAAAATGGATGTAAAATTTACATCACCAGAAACCACCTGACTACAACATATGAGGTAAAAACTGTTGACTCTGAACTTAACTGTCGAAACTGAAATTTACCGTGGAATCTGAATGCTACTGTCGAAACTGAACGCAATGGTAGAAGAGAGGCACTTGACATGTAGTTTAGGGAGGGCCTGGAGTTCATCTTCAACCTACACCCCCCTGAGCCGCCAGCCACCACCGGCCGAACCGCCGGCCCCAGTGCCACCTCGCCGCCCCGAAACAACTCCCCACCGCCGCTCCGGCTAGCCCTCTAGGCCCCCACCCCACCCTAAACCCTAAGATAGATAGTGGGGTACCTCTCCGGCGAGCCCCCGTCCCTGCTGCGGGTGGTTCTTCCTTAACTCCGGCGAGCCCCCCAACACCTGAAAATTGACTGACCCAATAGTCGATTCAGTCGACTGAAGTGTGGCTAAATCAGAGCAGAGCAGTAGCACGAGCGAGGGGGAGAGCAGCAGCAGCAGCTGGGCGAGCGAGCGACCGAGCAGGAGCTGGAGCAGCAGCAGCAGCGCGAGCGAGCGAGCGAGAGCCGGAGCAGCAGCGGCAGATCCGGCTGGTATGGACGCCGCCGCCGAAGGGGCCTCGCACTAGGAGAGAGCCGTCGTGGAGATGTCGCCTGCGGCGCCTGATGACCCGCAAGTATACAGGATAGTTGTAGCCTCTTTCGATAAGTAAGAGTGTCGAACCCAATGCGGAGCTAAAGGTAGAACAAATACTCTCTCAAGTCCTATCGGCCACTAATACGACTCTACGCACGCTTGACGTTCGCTTTACCTAGAACAAGTATGAAACTAGAAGTACTTTGTAGGTGTTGTTGGATAGGGTTTGCAAGATAATAAAGAACACGTAAATAAAAAGTAGGGGCTCTTTAGATAAAGATGCAATAAAGTAAATATAGCGAGTGTGGAAAAGTGGTGGTAGGAGTTGTGAAATTGCCCCTAAGCATTTGACTATGTTACTAGACCGGTAATCACTATTGCAATTCTATTTGAGGGAGAGGCATAAGCTAACATACTTTCTCTACTTGGATCATATGCACTTATGATTGGAACTCTAGCAAGCATCCGCAACTACTAAAGATTCATTAAGGTAAAACCCAACCATAGCATTAAAGTATCAAGTCCCCTTTATCCCATACGCAACAATCCCCTTACTCGGGTTTGTGTTTCAGTCACTCACGCAACCCACTATAAGCGAATCATAAGAATATTGCAACACCCTACAGCGGCAATCCCTCACGCTTGCGCGACACGGAGGGCACCATAGGACAGCACCAATAATAAAACATGCAACTCAAACCAATCATAGCAATTCACCAATCACCGATAGGACAAAGGAAATCTACTCAGACATCATAGGATGGCAACACATCATCGGAAAATAATATGAAGCATAAAGCACCATGATCAAGTAGAGGGTACAGCGGGTTGCGGGAGAGTGGACTGCTGAATATAGAAGGGGAAAAGGTGATGGAGATGTTGGTGAAGATGACGGCGGTGTTGGTGAAGATCGCAGTGATGATGATGGCCCCCGACAGCATCCCGGCACCACCGGAAGCAAGGGGGAGAGAGCCCCCTTCTTCTTCTTCTTCTTCTTCCTTGACCTCCTCCCTAGATGGGAGAAGGGTTTCCCCTCTGGTTCTTGGCTCCCATGGCTTGGTAGGGGCGAGAGCCCCTCCGAGATTGGATCTATCTCTCTGTTTCTGTGTTCTCAGATTTTACCCCTTCACTGTTTCTTAAATATCCGGAGATCCGTAACTCCGATTGGGGTGAATCTTTCGCCCAGATCTTTCTCATAAAATTAGCTTTATTGCACCAAAAGAAGAGCATCAACCGCCTTACGGGTGGCCCACGAGAGCCCAGGCCGCGCCCAGGGGGAGGGCGCGCCCCCTGTCTCGTGGCCACCCTGGACACCGTTTCGCGTTGATTTTCCTTCCAAAAAATCATAAATGTTCCAAAAAAAATCTCCGTCCATTTTTATCCCGTTTGGACTCCGTTTGATATTGGGTTTCTGCGAAACAAAAAACATGCAATAGACAGGAACTGGCACTGGGCACTGGATCAATATGTTAGTCCCAAAAAATAGTATAAAAAGTTGCCAAAAGTATATAAAAGTTGAATAATATTGGCATGGAACAATCAAAAATTTATAGATATGACGGAGACGTATCAGCATCCCCAAGCTTAATTCCTGCTCGTCCTCGAGTAGGCAAATGATAAAAAAGATAATTTTTGATGTGGAATGCTACCTAGCATAATCTTGATCATATGTCTAATCATGGCATGAATATTAAGACACGAGTGATTCAAAGCAATAGTCTATCATTTGGCATAAAAACAATAATACTTCGAGCGTACCAATAAAGCAATCATGTCTTTTCAAAACAACAAGGCCAAAGCAAGCTTATCCCTACAAAATCATAAAGTTTGGCCATGCTTCATTTTTGTCACACAAAATGCTCCCATCATGCACAACCCCGATGACAAGCCGAGCAATTGCTTCATACCTTTTAACGCGCTTCAGCTTTTTCAACCCTCACACAATATATGAGTGCAAGCCATGGATATAGCACTATAGGTGGAATAGAATATAATGATGGAGGTTATGTTGAGAAGACAAAAAAAGGAGAAAGTCTCAC
Source organism: Triticum dicoccoides (assembly GCF_002162155.2). Classification (NCBI taxonomy): domain Eukaryota; kingdom Viridiplantae; phylum Streptophyta; class Magnoliopsida; order Poales; family Poaceae; genus Triticum; species Triticum dicoccoides. The sequence continues at coordinate 201,786,743 of NC_041385.1, forward strand.
ATCGACGCGGCTAATCAACGGGCTATGGAGATGCCCATCAATTGATGTCAATGCGAGGAGTAGGGATTGCCATGCAACGGATGCACTAAGAGCTATAAGTGCATTAAAGCTCAACAAAAGAAACTAAGTGGGCGTGCATCCAACTTGCTTGCTCATGAAGACCTAGGGCATTTGAGGAAGCCCATCGTTGGAATATACAAGCCAAGTTCTATAATGAAAATCCCACTAGTATATGAAAGTGACAACATATGAGACAATCTATATGAAGAACATGGTGCTACTTTGCAGTACAAGATATGAGACTCACTACATGAAGAACATGGTGCTACTTTGAAGCACAAGTGTGGAAAAAGAGATAGTAACGTTGCCCCTTTTTATTTATTTTCCTTTTTTTCTTTTTCTTTTTCTTTCTTTTTTTTGGACTTTCCTTTTTTTCTTTTTGGCCTTTCTTTTTTTTCTTTTTTTCTTTTTTTTCTTTTCCTTTTTTATGGGGCAATGCTCTATAATGATGATCATCACACTTTTATTTACTTACAACTCGATATTACAACTCGATACTGGAACAAAGATATGACTCTATATGAATGCTTCCGGCGGTGTACCGGGATGTGCAATGATCTAGCGTAGCAATGGCATCAAAACGGACAAGCCATGAAAACATCATGCTAGCTATCTTATGATCATGCAAAGCAATATGACAATGAATGCTCAAGTCATGTATATGATGATGATGGAAGTTGCATGGCAATATATCTCAGAATGGCTATGGAAATGCCATAATAGGTAGGTATGGTGGCTGTTTTGAGGAAGATATAAGGAGGCTTATGTGTTATAGAGCGTATCATATCACGGGGTTTGGATGCACCGGCGAAGTTTGCACCAACTCTCGAGGTGAGAAAGGGCAATGCACGGTACCGAAGAGGCTAGCAATGATGGAAAGGTAAAAGTGCGTATAATCCATGGACTCACATTAGTCATAAAAGAACTCATATACTTATTGCAAAAGTTTATTAGCCCTCGAAGAAAAGTACTACTACGCATGCCCCTAGGGGGATAGATTGGTAGGAAAAGACCATCGCTCGTCCCCGATCGCCACTCATAAGGAAGACAATCAAAGAAACACCCCATGCTTCAAATTTGTCACACAACGGTTACCATACGTGCATGCTACGGGACTTGCTAACCTCAACACAAGTGTCTCTACAATCCACAACCACCCAGTAGCATGACTCTAATATCACCATCTTTATATCGCAAGAACTATTGCAAGGAATCAAACATATCATATTCAGCGATCTACAAGTTTATGTAGGATTTTATGACTAACCATGTGATTGACCAATTCCTGTCATCCCTCTAAACAGATATAAGTGAAGCAAGAGAGTTTAATTCTTTCTACAAAAGATATGCCCACTGAGGGAGTTCTGGATTAGGGGGTGTCCGGATGGCCGGACTATAGCCTTTGGTGCCGGACTCCTGGACTATGAAGATACAAGATTGAAGACTTCGTCCCGTGTCTGGATGGGACTTTCCTTGGCGTGGAAGGCAAGCTTGGCGATACGGATATGTAGATCTCCTACCTTTGTAATCGACTCTGTGTAACCCTAACCCTCTTTGGTGCCTATATAAACCGGAGGGTTTTAGTCCGTAGGATGAACAACAATCATACCATAGGCTAGCTTCTAGGGTTTAGCCTCTCTGATCTGGTGGTAGATCTACTCTTGTACTACCCATATCATCAATATTAATCAAGCAGGAGTAGGGTTTTACCTCCATCGAGAGTGCCCGAACCTGGGTAAAAACATCGTGTCCCCTGTCTCTTGTTACCATCCGCCTAGATGCACAGTTCGGGACCCCCTACCCGAGATCCACCGGTTTTGACACCGATATTGGTGCTTTCATTGAGAGTTCCTGTGCGTCGTCATCTTTAGGCCCGATGGCTCCTCCGATCATCAACAACGATGCGGTCCAGGGTGATACTTTTCTCCCCGGATAGATCTTCGTATTCGGCAGCTTTGCACTGCGGGCCAATTCGCTTGGCCATCTGGAGCAGATTGAAAGCTACGCCCCTGGCCATCAGGTCAGATTTAGAAGTTTGAACTATACGGCTGACGTCCACAGAGACTTGATCTTCGACGGGTTCGAGCCACAGCCAAGCGTGTCGCACTGTCACGTTGGGCATGATCTAGCTCTGCCGCCGGACAGTGCCCTGGAGGCCGCACCAGTGTCTGCTCCGACCCTTAGCTCGGAGCCGACTGCGCCGATCGAGGACGGGTGGCTGGACACCGCCTCGGGGGCTACAATCTCTATGGTGATTGAGCCGTACACCAACCCTGTCCTTTGGGAAGCTCGTGACTCCAAGGTGCCGGGCTCCTCTCCGGACTCCGTACCTTCCGTGCCCCTGCCAATCGAATCCGATTGGGCGCCGATCATGGAGTTCACCACCACGGACATCTTTAAGCACTCGCCCTTTGGCGACATCCTGAATTCACTAAAGTCTCTCTCTTTATCAGGAGAGCCCTGGCCGGATTATGGTCAGCAAGGTTGGGATGCAGACGACGAAGAAATTCAAAGCCCACCCACCACCCACTTCGTAGCCACTGTCGAAAGTTTAAATGACGTGCTAGATTTCGACTCCGAAGACATCGACGGTATGGACGATGATGTAGGAGATAAGCATGATCTAGCACCTATAGGGCACTGGACAGTCACCTCATCTCACGATGTATACATGGTGGACACACCTAAAGGAAGCGACGACGAGGAACAACGGGACGCCACGAGGGATCATTCCCTCAAAAAGCAGTCAAAACGGCGACGTAAGCGCCGCTCAAAGTCCCGCCTCGACAAAGACAGCAGCCATACAGACCCAGCCATAGAGCAGGGCGAACCGGTGGACGACAAACATGCTATTGAGAAATCGTCCGAACAGGACAATCTGGATAAACAACCCATCCCCGGTGAAGATAACAGTCCGGACGATCTCACACTGGACAAGTTGCTGGAGCGGAAGAACCTCCACAAAAGGCTCGTCGCCACTGCGCGTAGCCTGAAAAAGCAGAAGCGGAAGCTCAAAACAGCGGAAGATGCGCTCAGAATCAGATGGAGCAAAGTACTCAACACCGCAGACAAATACGGCGATAGTCGCCGAACAAAGAGCTACCCGAAGCGAAAACTACTACCCGAATTTGATGAGGAGGCCGTAGAGCCCCCGCAATCAAAGAACAAGGAGACCACCCGGTCGGATAGATGACCCCATGGCAAACATAGAGCGGCAAACGGCGCCGCACACAAGCCGGCACGCGATCCGCACATGGATTCGCATCAAAAAGATGGCCCAGTTAGATCTATCTACGGGCCAAGAAAGCAAGCTCTAGTAAGCAATACAACACATCAAGTATCCGAATATGACGGTACACCTAAATATAGGGGTGCCGCACACCCCCTATGTTTCACCGATGAGGTTCTGGATTATGAATTTCCAGTGGGATTTAAGCCCGTAAACATAGAGGCATACGACGGAACAATAGACCCTAGAGTCTGGATCGAGGATTACATCCTCCACATACACATGGCTAGAGGAGATGACCTCCACGCCATAAAATACTTACCCCTCAAGCTCAAAGGGCCAGCCCGGCATTGGCTCAAAAGCCTCCCCAAAAACACCATTGGAAGTTGGAAGAGCTCGAGGATGCTTTTCGGGCAAATTTTCAAGGGACCTATGTCCGACCTCCGGATGCAGACGATTTAAGTCACATAACTCAACAACCCGGAGAGTCAGCCTGAAAATTCTGGAATAGATTCCTTACTAAAAAGAACCAAATAGTCGACTGTCCGGACGCCGAAGCCTTAGCAGCTTTCAAACACAATGTCCGAGACGAATGGCTCGCCAGACACCTCGGCCAAGAAAAGCCAAGAACAATGGCCACATTAACAAGCCTCATGACCCGCTTTTGCGCGGGAGAGGATAGCTGGCTGGCAAGATGCAGTACCAGCGACCCAAGTACATCCGAAGTTAGGGATGGAAACGGGAAACCGCGACGCAGCAAGGACCAGCACCGGACCAAGGGAAACAGCCCGAAGAGCACGGCAGTCAATGCCGGATTCAAAAGCTCTCGGCAGAATCATAAAAAACTGCCCCTTAAGGATAACAGGGACGAGCTATCGAACTTAAACAAAATCTTGGACAAGATATGCCAAATCCACAGTACTCCCGGGAAGCCTGCAAACATACCCACAAAGATTAATGGGTCTTCAAGCAGTCCGGCAAACTCAACACCGAACATAAGGGGGTCGACACACCAAGCAAGGACGATGACGAACCCCACAAGCAGAGCACCGGAAAACAAAAGAATTTCCCACAAGAAGTCAAAACAGTAAACGCACTTCACGTGACAAAAGGGAAAAATAGAGCGGCGCCCATAGAGGTACGCGCCATACGGCCTATCCCAGACGAGTCCCGCCACTGTTTGTTGAAACCAATCACCTTCGACCATCAGGATTACTCTAGAAGTATCCGGAATGCAGGATGGACTGCCTTGATATTAGATCCGATAATTGACGGTCTCCAATTTACACAAGTCCTAATGGACGGCGGCAGTGATCTAAACCTGTTATACCAGGACACAATCCGCAAAATGGGGATAGACCCAACCAAAATTCGCCATAGCAACACTCCCTTTCAAGGGGTAATGCTAGGCCCATATGCCCATTGTACGGGCTCTCTACCGCTAGAAGTTGTGTTCGGTTCACCCGACAACTTCCGCCACAAAAAGTTAACCTTCCACCTCGCCCCGTTCACAAGTAGCTACCAAGCACTACTGGGACGCGAAGCTTTCGCCCGCTTTAACGCAATACCGCATTATGCATCCCTTACACTTAAAATGCCCGGTCCGCGAGGCATCATCTCCTTAAAGGGAAACACCGAGTGTTCCTTGAGCGCGGAAGATGGTGTGACTGCCTTGACAGCCACACACTAAGCCAGCTTCACAAATCAAAACACCTAAGCAGGTCGTTCAGACCCCGGACACGGCTAGACGAGTTCGGGGTAAACATACAAGGACTTACTAGCCGCATACCCCTGTAGAAGGGGCTCCGTGCATGTACAACAAGAGACAATAAAGCTCAATTTTATTCATTTTTCGAATTATACTTTGTTTATTTAGTATAACGTACATTTTCGCACGATCTTTTTCAACTAAGTTCCCCTCTTTTACAGATGAACACCGTGCCACACCCGTCTAGGATACGGCACAACGGAGACACAGGCGCAGACATGCAGTAGGGACCCGTGACAAGGATTCTTTTCAGATTAAGACCCTGCGTAAACCTTTTTTACTGTCTCTTGTTGATACACATCCCCTGGTTTGTTGCCATAACCGAGGAGGAGGCTGGCGTTTTGGCATGGGCCACATCAGAATTTTGCGCTTACCTGGACACCAGGGGCTTATTACCAAGGGCGTTGTTCGGCCCGTCTTCATAAAGACCGAATACCTTAGGGAGTGTTCAGCGAATCTAGTTAGGCCTTAGATGCATCAGCTCCGAATCATGTCTTTGGTCAAATGTTGGGTTTGCCCGGCTCCTGTGTTTTGCTGCCTTACGTTCCGCTCTATCGGCTAAGGCGGCACCAGGAGAACTACTGCGATTGTGCCCCGGTTCGGCCAGGCGAGCACCTCAGTAGAGAAAGCCGAAAACTGACTGTCATGATATAGCGCGAGACTGGTCAACCACTCGATGACCCGCCGGAATCTATAGGATTCCTCTGCATTGACGAAGGGCCGTTTCCCGGTCAGGCACATACGCGCCCCTAATTCGGGTGAGCGCGGTGCCCCTAGGGGCTATATAGTAGCCCCAATGTCAAACTCCTATGGCTAAGTGAAAGTGACAAAGCATTATAGTCCGGTTGCCTAGTTTGCTGCGTTACCACCTCCTTTATAGGACCAAGACGTTGGATCAAGGTGAAAAATGCGCCTTTTGCAAACACCCCCGCATTATATGCATGGGGGCTAAAGCCGAAGACTGCCATCTTTCAGGTTATATACACATATACATTAACAGCCGCACATGAGGTATTTTAATTCTTGAAAGGCACAAGTATAAAGGCTTTTACATATTCCATCGAAACATTGTTTTACAATAATACATGTTATTCGAACATAATATCCTTCGAGGACTGCATCTCTATTAAACGAGCGCCCTGCAGAACTTCCTGAAAATAGTGCTCGACAGGTACTCGGCTTCCGTCCGAATCTTGGGATGCAACATCGGTGGCCTTCATCTCCGCCCAGTATGTCTTGACACGGGCAAGAGCCATCCGCGCACCCTCTATGCACGCTGACCTCCTCATTGCATTGATATGCAACACCGCATCGAGGAACCGCTGTACCAAGCCAAAATAACTCTTCGGCTCGGGCCTTTTCGGACACAAAAGACTCACGACATCCTTCATGGCAAGTCCGGATAACCTATTCAGCTCCGCCCATTCAGGCAAGTGATCGGTTAATGGAAGTGGGCGCTCTGGATTATGGAACTGCGACCAAAAAACCTTTTCCATTTCGTGATCCTTTTGATCTCGGAAGTGTTCGGCCGCGTCCGCGGCACTTGCCGCCAAGTTCAGATAAGCATCCTCCGCACTCCACAACCGGTCCAGCTGAACATATTTAGGTTTCATGAATTTCCTCCGCAGCAGAAAGGGCTTTCCAGCCGCGATATCTCTGGCCTGACACAGCTCCTCCTTCATAGCTCTCATCGCAGAGCGAGCATCCTTGGCCTTGGTAGTGGCCTTCTTCAGGTCCTCTTGTATCGCTCGATCTTCTTTTTCATGAAGCTTGCAGCGGTCGGCAGCATCCTTCAACTTCACGGCCATCTCGGCCATTTCCTTCTTGCTTCGGTAGTGAGCAGCCTGTTCGAATTTTAGCTCTTGGGCCGCCTTTAAGGCAGCCGCATCACTCTTTATGGCCTGCTCCTTGGCTCGGGCGAGCTCCACCCGAAGGTTCTCCATGGCAGCGACACCATCTGCATCAAGCATACATGTTGTAAGGCACGGGCATCAAGCTCCCTTACCAGGTGTCCGCGGAGAAATCGCATACCTTGTGACTCGTCAAGCTGCTTATTGACAAGCGCGATGTCGGCATCCGCCATGTCAAGTTGCCGATTTAGTTCAGCAAATTCATCAGTCCGGCTAGCCACCGGACACTTCGCCAACTACTTAGGAAGGGCGACATATTATACCTGGGATTATGATCCTCGGGGCGCTGTCATTTTTGACAACACACCGAGCCTCAGGGGCTACTATCTACACAGGGCGCATTTTATATGCGGAACTGTCAGAAGGTACATCACCTTGCGTACCTCAAAACTTGTTAGTAACTTCTGACGGCTTCGTGCAATCCGCTCTCAACGGATGAAATCCTTTGAATCACCGTACCCATTAATGCACGGTGATCTTCTGAGATAGACGCTCGCTCGAGCAGATCCTTCAGCTCCTCCGACCGTACACCAGGTGGTGCCGGACTCGTCCAATGGCCTTATTCGAAGGCCGAGCGCGGAGGGCTTTGAGGGGACATACGACTGCCTTCCGACCCCGCCGGACTCGGAGAAACCCTCCGCGACGACACCTCAGGGTTGCCCGCCTCGCAAGACGGTACGGCAGGGGGAGGCGTTTTGCTCTCCATCATCTCCGAACAAAGATCCCCCGAAGATGAGCTCTGCTGAGAAGGGCTGAGGTCCGAACTACAAGGTAAAACTTCAGTTATCTTCATCTGAAATAGGGCAGGGATATCCTTTATTTTAAAAAGAACTCTCCTTTTTACTTACGACTCGGTGGAGGGCTGATCCCCTTGGGGGCACAAGGCGCCCGAGGCATCTCTCGGAGCAGGATCCTCTGATGAAGATTTCTTCCCCCGCTTTGAGACCATGGTCTTCGGGTCTTCAAAGGCGGTCCTCTTCTTCTCTTGGATGGAGGGATTCTCGATCCCTCCTTTCCTGACAGCCTCCTTCGCGGAGGCGGTAGCTTCCTTGTTCCCCCCTTCACCTTCTTCGAAAGGCGCAACCTCCAGCATCCTGGTTAACACGAGATCCGGCGTGGTCTCTGGGAGGGGGGCCGGACAACTGATTAGCTTTGCTTTCTCTATCCACTCCTGTTCAAGGGACAACTCATTTTGAAGGGCAAGTTCGTGATAAATATGGGATAGCGTGTCAGGGTACAGGGCTACATACTTGAGTATCTGGGCGATTGCAGCTCAGACCTGCGTCCTCAGTCAAGTCCGGACACGTCGCTTGTGATCCGAAGAAAAGCTTGTACATCTCCACGGGCGTCGCGCCCATAAAATGTTGAAGAGCTCGTGGTCCCTCCGGGTTAAATTCCCACAAGCGGAGGGGGCGACGTTTGCAAGGTAGGGTGCGATGAATAAGCATGACCTGCGCTACTACGACCAGAGTGATCTCTCTCTCTAGGAGGTCTTGAATGCGGCCCTGCAACAAGGGCAATCCTTGGATGGCCCTCGGTCAAGTCCTTTATTGACCCATGACGCCAGCCGCGGTGGAGGACCCGAGCGAAAGGCAGGTGGCGCCACCCATTTGGTGCCCCTGGGAGCTGCGATATAAAACCACTCTTGTTGCCATAAGCTGAGCTCCTCTTGAAAAGATCCCTCGGGCCACGGAGCATCAGCATTCTTGCTTATAACAGCCCCTCCACTTTGAAGGTCTTGAGCCACAATCCGAAGTGAGGGGTAATGCGGAGGAAGGCTTCGCATACGACAATGAACGATGAGATGTGGAGGATGGACTCCGGATCCAAGTCGTGAAATTCCAACCCATAATAAAACATGAGCCCCCTCGCGAAGGGGTCCGTCGGGAAGCCTAGCCCCCGAAGGAAGTGAGAAGCAAACACCACGGTTTCACCAGGCTAGGGAGTGGGAATAACCTGCCCTTGGGCAGGCAGCCTATGCGAAATTTCGCCGGTTAGATACCTGTCATCTCTTAGCTTTAGCACGTCTTCTTCCGTAACAGAGGAAGGCATCCACCGGCCTTGCAGGTCGGAGCCGGACATCATCGAAGGTCCGAAGCGCCTGAATCTGGAGCTTTGGGTGTTAGAACTCGAGGCGAGGGGCGGATTCGATTGAGATTCAAAGAAAGGAGTGGAGGCTTGGTCTCTTTATAAAGAGGTTGAATACCAAGAGCCTTCCCCGTGACCGTTCGGGACTCGCCTTCGATAGAGGAGATGTGCCAACGGGCACAATTGGGTTCCCCACGCCCGTATTAATGAGAATCCCGGAATAAGGGGACACGATCTCTGCTTTGACAAGACGTGCCAAGGAAACCGCCTCGTTATACACGCTGAGGTGGGACAGTAAAAACGATTCGAATAAAGGCTTTGCCGTGGTGTGATATCATGCTACGGAATACGTCAGCAGATTGAATTTGTGTAAATATTATTCTCTCTACGGTGGTATGTGGAACTTATTTTGCAGAGACGGACACTATCCATGTGTTCAAAATCTTCTATGAAGTATTCGGAGGAGGAACCCGCCTTGCAATGCCGAAGATAATATGCGCGCCGGACTCGTCGTCATTAAAGCCTGGTTCAGGGGCTACTGAGGGAGTCCTGGATTAGGGGGTGTCCGGATGGCCGGACTATAGCCTTTGGCCGGACTCCTGGACTATGAAGATACAAGATTGAAGACTTCATCCCGTGTCCGGATGGGACTTTCCTTGGCGTGGAAGGCAAGCTTGGCGATACGGATATGTAGATCTCCTACCATTGTAACCGACTCTGTGTAACCCTAACCCTCTTCGGTGCCTATATAAACCGGAGCGTTTTAGTCCGTAGGACGAACAACAATCATACCATAGGCTAGCTTCTAGGGTTTAGCCTCTCTGATCTGGGGGTAGATCTACTCTTGTACTACCCATATCATCAATATTAATCAAGCAGGAGTAGGGTTTTACCTCCATCGAGAGGGCCCGAACCTGGGTAAAAACATCGTGTCCCCTGTCTCCTGTTACCATCCGCCTAGACGCACAGTCCGGGACCCCCTACCCGAGATCCGCCGGTTTTTGACACAGACACCCATGCTCTAACAAATATAAGTGAAGCAAAAGAGCATTCTACAAATGGCGGTTTTCTATGTGAAGAGAAATAGGCAATCCAAACTTCAAATGATATAAGTGAAGCACGTGAAGCATTCTATAAAGCCATACTCAAAAGATTTAAGTGAAGTGCAATGAGCATTCTATAAATCAACCAAGGTCTATCTCATACCAGCATGGTGCATAAATGAAAAGTGAAAACTAAATGCAAAAGACGCTCCAAGACTTGCACATAATGCATGAACGAAACAAATTCGAAAACATACCGATACTTGTTGAACAAAGAGAGGATGCCTTCCGGGGCATCCCCAAGCTTAGACGCTTGAGTCTCCTTGAATATTTACTTGGGGTGCCTCGGGTATCCCCAAGCTTGAGCTCTTGCCTCTCTTCCTTTTCCTCACATGGAGACATCCTCGATTAGACACTACATCCACACAAAACTTCAACAGAAAACTCGGTAAGATCCGTTAGTATAATAAAGCAAATCACCACTCTAAGTACTGTTGCAAACCAATTCATATTTTGTTTTTGCACTGTTTCTACTGTAATATAACTTTTCCATGGCTTAATCCACTGATATAAATTGATAGTTTCATCAAAACAAGCAAACTATGCATCAAAAACAGAATCTGTCAAAAACAGAAAAGTCTGTAGCAATCTGAACATCCACCATAATTCTGGTACCCCAACAATTCTACAAAAATTAGGAAAAATAAATAAGTTGTATATCAAGACATTTCAAAAGGAATCAGAAACAAATGACGTTCCAGCAAAAAATGTAAAATCGCGCACTACAGCCAAAGTTTCTGTCCTGCGCCGTACAAACCAACAAGCATTGTAAACATCCTAAAGGCAAACCTTAGCACATTATTTTTATAACACAAAGGAATTGTACAAGGGGATAATTATTTTTGATGAAAATTTTCTGTGATCAAGATTCACAAAGTTTCCGTGAGCATGAACAAAGTTCAAGGCTAGCTCCAGCTTCAACAATGCTTGTCTTTCTCACTTTCACTTTCCTTTTTGAAAAGTTTTAGGTTCCCCTCTTTATTTTTTTTGTTTTTAAACTATATGAAAGAACTCAACAGAAATAAATGACTCTCTAAAACTTCTGGGTTGTCTCCCTGGCAGCTCTTTCTTTAAAGCCATTAAGCTAGGCATTTAGTGCTCAAGTAATGAATCCACCCGGATCCCAAGGTATATCAAAGCCAATTTTAATTAACAATGTTTTTTAATTTAGTAGTGAGCACAAAGTAACATATATCAAGCAACAACGAAGTCTAACTCTCTTCCTATGCATCGGCATGTCATAAAAGAACAATTCATGCACACCAAGGAAAGGCCAATGCATAGTATAAGCAGTTTCTTGCAATTCTATCGTGTTGGAAACATAGAGAGATGGAGACATAGTTCCTCTCTCATAATAATTGCAAGTAGGAGTAGCAAGCACATGCATATTATATTCATCAAAATCATCATGTGCAATGGTAAAAGGTAACCCATCAATATAATCCTTAATAAGCACAAACTTCTCCGATATAGTGTAGTTTGGAGAATTCAAAAAGATAATAGGACTATCATGCGTGGGTGCAATAGCAACAATTTCATGTTTAACATAAGGAACTATAACAAGTTCATCTCCATAAGCATAATTCATATTGGCATCTTGGCCACAAGCATAGCAAGCATCATAAAAAAGGGATATTTCAAACAAATTCAAGAGATCATAGCAATCATCATAGCAATCATCCTTCGGTAAGCACGAAGGGGAATTAAATAATGTATGAGTTGGAGGGTTACTCTCATTAGAAGGTGGGCACGGGTAGCTAATCCGCTGTTCCTCCTTTTGTTCTTCGCTCTCCTCATCATCTTTTTCATCCAATAAGCTCATTGTTTCATCAATTTCTTCTTCCATAGCTTCCTGCAAAATATTAGTCTCTTCTTGGACAGCAGGGTAGGCCTCAATATATAGTTTAACATAGGCATTGGAAGCATAATTATCATAGCAATATTCAAGTATGGAAATTTTTTCAGATTTGTAGAGAGTAGCATCATACTTTTCAATCAAAAAAGCAATTTCATAAGCACCCTTAAAAGCAACAAATTCTTCAATTTATTGAACATCATAGTAATTATAAACACCCTTAGCATATGAAGATACGATTCCATTATCACTAAACAAGCATTGGTAGGGAATGTGTTTCTTCGGGTTTTCAGAACAACAAGTAACATCATATAATTCACATAAATTCCAAGCATAGCATTGCAAACGTTGAATTTGATCCCATAATAGTTTCCCTTTTCTAGATATACGGTGTCGCACAAAACAAGCATGCTCATCTAAAGAGTTGCCCTCAACTAAGCTAGTTGGGGTTTCAGCACGAGCACAAAGGGATCGAAGATGATCCAAGTAAAAAGCTTCAGGACTGTGATAGATTTTGAGTGGTTCTTCGACCATTGGTGCAGTAGGTACAACTAATTTTTTTAGGTATTTTGCGTTTCCTACCCATAACTAACGATAGAAAACAACTAAGAACAGCAAATAAAAATTACTTAGTGATAAAGCAAACAAGCACACACGAGAATATTCACCCCACGCTATGACTCCCCGGCAACGGCGGCAGAAAAAGGTCTTGATGACCCGCAAGTATACGAGATAGTTGTAGCCTCTTTCGATAAGTAAGAGTGTCGAACCCAACGAGGAACTAAAGGTAGAACAAACACTCTCTCAAGTCCTATCAGCCACTGATACAACTCTACGCACGCTTGACGTTCGCTTTACCTAGAACAAGTATGAAACTAGAAGTACTTTGTAGGTGTTGTTGGATAGGTTTGCAAGATAATAAAGAACACGTAAATAAAAATTAGGGGCTGTTTAGATAAAGATGCAATAAAGTAAATATAGCGAGTGTGGAAAAGTGGTGGTAGGAGTTGTGGAATTGCCCCTAAGCAATTGACTATGTTACTATACCGGTAATCACTATTGCAAATCTATTTGAGGGAGAGGCATAAGCTAACATACTTTCTCTACTTGGATCATATGCATTTATGATTAGAACTCTAGCAAGCATCTGCAACTACTAAAGTTTCATTAAGGTAAAACCCAACCATAGCATTAAGTATCAAGTCCCCTTTATCCCATACGCAACAATCCCCTTACTCGGGTTTGTGTTTCAGTCACTCACACAACCCACTATAAGCGAATCATAAGCATATTGAAACACCCTATAGCGGGAATCCCTCACGCTTGCGCGACACGGAGGGCACCATAGAACAACACCAATAATAAAACATGCAACTCAAACCAATCATAGCAATTCATCAATCACCGATAGGACAAAGGAAATCTACTCAGACATCATAGGATGGCAACACATCATTGGAAAATAATATGAAGCATAAAGCACCATGTTCAAGTAGAGGGTACAGCGGGTTGTGAGAGAGTGGACCGCTGAATATAGAAGGGGGAAGGTGATGGAGATGTTGGTGAAGATGACGGCCGTGTTGGTGAAGATCGCGGTGATGATGATGGCCCCCGGCGGCGTTCTGGCGCCACCGGAAGCAAGGGGGAGAGAGCCCCCCTTCTTCTTATTCTTCTTCCTTGACCTCCTCCCTAGATGGGAGAAGGGTTTCCCCTCTGGTCCTTGGCTCCCATGGCTTGGGAGGGGCGAGAGCCCCTCCGAGATTGGATCTATCTCTCTGTTTCTGCATTCTCAGATTCTACCCCTTCACCGTTTCTTAAATATCCGGAGATCCGTAACTCCGATTGGGGTGAATCTTTTGCCCAGATCTTTCTCATAAAATTAGCTTTATTGCGCCAAAAGAAGAGCGTCAACCGCCTTACGGGTTGCCCACGAGAGCCCAGGCCGCGCCCAGGGGGGAGGGCGCGCCCCCTGTCTCGCGGCCACCCTGGACACCGTTTCGTGTTGATTTTACTTCCAGAAAATCATAAATATTCCAAAAAAAATCTCTGTCCGTTTTTATCCCGTTTGGAATCTGTTTGATATTGGGTTTCTGCGAAACAAAGAACATGCAACAGACAGGAATTGGCACTGGGCACTGGATCAATATGTTAGTCCCAAAAAATAGTATAAAAAGTTGCCAAAAGTATATAAAAGTTGAATAATATTGGCATGGAACAATCAAAAATTATAGATACGACGGAGACGTATCAGCGCCGGCTTCAAGGTAGCCGCTCCATGGGGGTGCGGGATGGAGCACCGTCGTCGCCGGGAGGTCAAGTTAAGTAGTAGGTGCAATGCGATGAGTGTACAACCTCTTTGGTGGTGCCAAGTAGGCCTCGGCTTCATCTGAGGAGTCAGTGAGGATGCTGCGGTTCCGGTGGAGCAGGTTAAGGTGGCTCTGTGGGGATGGAGCAACCGCGATAGACGAGGCGATTGCCGGAGCAGCTCCTTGGAGGTGGAGGACGGGGCGGCTGAACCAGCGGGACGACGAGATGGACGATCCTCATCCAGGGAGGTGGACGAGGGACATCGAGCTGTTGCGGTGGACGACGTCGTCGGGGAAGAGGCTCCGGCTCGGCAACGGTGAGGTGGCGGACGGAGGAGGGTGGGGTTTCGCGGCTGGAGCAGAGAGGTTATGGCGGCCTGGGATTTCGAATGGCGAAAACGGGGCGATGGGAGGGGGTGAAGCATGACTTAGGGATGCGCTTGTCCAAAATGTAGGGTGTGTTACAAAAGTACCCCCCACCGATTTGAACTAGCGGCCCTTTCGGCTCAGGGTTAGAAGGGGGATTTCGCGTGTCGGGATTTGGGAGCTGGAGGGAGTTTTCGCGCGCGTTGTAATTTTGGGATAGCAAGGCGCGGGTTGTGAGGGCACCAATTTTGGGAGCACGATATCTGAATTTTCGGGATATAACAAGATGCGGGTTGAATTTTAGGGACAAGCCTAACATGTAGTAATATTGTACTTGTACGTACCAAATCAATTCGCACTTCCCTCAACAAAAAAAAACTATTCACACCACACAAAGAGAGAGTCTTGCCCCGTTTTACTATACAAATGCTATTCAAAGCTAGTCCCTCCTTCCACCTATATAGGGCCTAATGCGTTTTTTTGATGCTAACTTTGACCAAATATTAGAGCAATAATATATGACATGCAACTTACACAAAGCACACCGTTAAATTCGTCTGTGAGAGGTTCTTTCAATGATATAATTTTCACATTGTGCATGTCATGTACTATTAATCTTGTCAATAGTCAAAGGCGGTCTTAAAAATCTCATTACGCCCTATATAGATGGAAGGAGGGAGTATGAATCCATGTTATGTCCGATTAAATTTTTCGCTTGCTGTATAATGCATGTAACCTACTCATACCAACATTTTAGTGCATTCCAAATGTCTATACTACCGCTGCAATTCGAACTAAATTTGAATTCGTTTCTCTTTCAATAAGAATCTACAATCATGATTGTTGCCAACTTCAACCATCATTCGTGTATTACCTTAATAACACACCACATGATTACTATAGAGATAGATATGAACTATGTGTACTACATGAACTCGAATTCTATTTTTTGAATACACTTGATGTTGATTCCAACTAATAGTACATTTGATGTACTAACTATATATTCATAATCTAAACCATGTTCCATACGTACACCGTGTTTATCACACAAAGTATAGTGCCCCGCCCCCTACATTATGACAAGTATTTAGACCTGAGTTGCAAAAGCCACACATTAGCCCAAATTATAATCAATGTTCTACATTATGATATCTTCTTCAAGTATTCGTATCCACTTTTTTATAATGAATTATGATCTTTGTTCGTCTTTTACACCTTCACGACCCTCTTCTATTTGTAGCTAGCTAGCGCTAACTTTCTATCGTGCATGCACACGTCTGCCCCCCTCTCACCCACCCTTAGCGTCCCCTACATCGCGCACGTTCATTATTTCTCTTTAGGTCGTCCACCAGTGGTGTGTGTAGGCCCCCGGCTCTTTCTTTCCGGCACACACCGGTCGATATACCTCTCTAGCCAAGTGTGCCTACAACAAACACATATATACTTCCCCTTTTCTCTTCTCACCGTCCATGCCCCCCTATGTCCAATACGATTCCACGGAGGTGCACAGTCCCGCCCCTCTTTTCAGTGATCACATACTCGCACACTCCTCCCCCCTCGACATGGTAGGCCTCTCGCATCACCTGCTAGCCACACCCTCTCCCCCTATCTACCTCTCCGGACCTTATTTGCTTCTAACACATGCAGGCGTGTATATGAACTGATCTCGCTACATATAGCCAGGTCGACTATAATTCATTTTCTCCAAGCACCAATACACTTACATCGCTAGTTATATCTCTCCTTTTCTCGGACACACGACGGTTGATCTTCCTATGTAGTTACGTATGCTTACCACAACCATATCTTCTCCCCTCATCATCCTTGAATACCTCCCGACCCGTCTCTCGCACACACGTGCATAGACAGACAGACATCCCCCGCCCTCTCTTATTGATATTGCACTCATACCCTCCATTTGTCTAGTAGGCCTCTCCCACCATTTGTGAGACGCCACTCCACCACCAACCCTACGACGCTTTACCTTTGTCTTTTTCCCAACCTTATTCCTCTGCTACACATATCCATGGATGTCGATCGATCTCCCTCTATACATAGCTAGGTCTCTCTCCTTCCCCACACATATACTAGTCGATCGGTCTCTACCCCCCCCCCCCACACACACCGATAGTCGAACGTTGTAGGTAGGTATCCATGCCACGGAGAAAAACTTCACCTCTGCCCTCTCAAATTCCAGTAGGCTAGCCGCCCTGTATCTTTGACGTGGGCAAACACAAATTCGATGGCACTCTTTATCGATCGCGCAGCCACACACTTCAACCCTGTTTTCAATTCTATCGATATCTCACGTCCATGACTCCGTTTCACACACATTGCATATGTTATGTTTTTCTGATTGAGATATCATCAACACATTGCCTCTGTTTCGCACAAACCATCTCTCTCACACCCACCCACGTACGTACCTGCACCTAAAGAAGAAGTGCACGCAGGACGCACGTACTCACGTCTCGTTCCCGGCCACACCCGCGCGGGTACACGGTGGAGTTCATTTTTGTACGAAAAGGCAGCCCACGTGATAATTTGACGCGTGTAGCGGTTGGTTACTCGAAGGAGGGTCGGGTACCACGCCTAGACGGAATAAAGTTCGACTTGACGCGTTAGCATTAAATAAAGTTATATATTCCTCAATGGCACATACAGAATATAAAATGATTGCTATGGGGAAAATGAAAAAATGGGTTTGTCTCTCATCACACCATCTCACACAAGGCCACCGTGGCCTCTCTCTCTCTCTCAGCATTGGTCAGTGATCCAGCCGCATCCCGTCCGCCGGTGGAAAGGGAGGATGTGCATCATCTCTTCGTTCGAGGGTGTTGAGGCAGCACGTCCCGATCTACGGTACCCGCCGTTCTCTCTGACCAAGCTACGGCGCGGTAGGGCCTTCACCACTTGCTCGCTGCCGCAGTATGGGAAGATCCCGGCCGCCGGCGCCCTCCTAGTAACATCCCGACGACCCTCAGGTACAGCTTCCTCCGGCCTTGCTCCACTGCCCATCTTCCCATGTTGCTGCATGTGGATCTTCTTTAGTTGTTTGCTTAAATCGTATCTCGGCCGGCGTACTTTCCATCTTGCAATCTTGTCCTCAAACCATTTTTGATAAACCACCATGTGCTATCTTTCCCTTATTACATGGAACATGCTTCTTTTTTGTCGGTGTATGTGTCTTCAACTCGTGTTATTGGGTAGTAATTGTTTCCTTTCGACCTCCTTTTGCAAACAGGTCTATCAATTTTCACCTCGTTGCTATTGCGACCTTTTGGTGAACTGCACAAATCACTTTTCTAAAGAGAGTTTTGTGCAGTTCTGCGAAAATGTCACATGGGCAATGTTTTTACATTTCCATGGGACTGTGGAAAGGGAGATTGGTTTTGCTATCCTCCTCATCCAACTCCGTGGCTAATCTTCTCCAACAAGAAGTTAGTCCTAAAGAGAGATCGTAGAGGTGATCGGCTTCTATTTATGTGTGTTATGTTTCATCATCTTGTTCCACTATTATTGTAATCACACTAACTGGATATCTTTGCAAACAGGGATGGTCCACTCGATTTTAGTGGAGCTGCACAAAATGATCGGATTGTGGTGTCCTTCATACACCTCTTTTTGGCTACAGAGTTGGGTGAAACTAGCTGCCAAGCAATGAACACTGTGCCAAGTAAATGGAGCCATGCCTACTAACAACATCAATCAATTATATTTTTTTCTTTATTTGTACACCTTCTCACAACTTTGTCTTCAGTTGTGATGTGAATATTGGCGCTGATCTGGAACCATTGAGATGCATTAGCCATGGTAGTTTCATTTGTATTTGATGGAATGTTGTAACGAGATAATCTCGAGGCAAGGCACATGAATTCTAAGTTGAAACCTTTTTTTCGGCGGGAACCAAAGTTGAAACCTTCATAGCATCACAGTACAATTTCATCAAAATTACGCGTACATATAAACAAATCCTGAAGGATTGATAGCAATGCCTGAAACAATTCAACTTCGTTTCGCTGACATGTTGGACATCCTTCATCCGGCTCCACCTGCCATGCAGCAATATTGAGTGCACAACACAACTTCAGGGAAATATTCACCCCGATCATTGCATCGCAATAGTAATGACTAGTGAGCAGTCAAATCACACAGCCCCACCTTCGCCACAGTAAGTTGCTCGGACGAAGCAACCATCATTTCTCTGTTCCTTGAATCTGCTAGTACTCCCATATTCCCATAGTAATAAGTTGCTCGGGCGAATCAACCATCACTATATCCGCTCACGTGTGATGACCACAAGAGCTATCCATTCAGATTGCATGTTAAAAAAAATAAAGGTCGATAACTAATGCGGCAAACTTTCAAAAAAAAAACTAATGCGGCACCTCGGGCCAACGCGGCCAGATCGCATTTTGCACGAGAAATTACACACCATGTTTCATTGACATGTGGTCCCATTCCAACATATCAGTGAGACGACGGCAAGTCCTTTTCTACTAGTATTTCCGAATGGACGTGTAGGCCGGGGCGCCTCTTCGTGAATCGTGGCAAACTGGTAACCGTCCACTGACTCTTCGCCTTTCCCTCTCAATTTGGAACTGCTGTCACACGCTCTTCCTCTCCCTCCTCCATTTTCCTTCAGCCCTTCACCCTTCCTTCTGCCATTGTTCGATCGTCTTCTCCATGAGGGAACAGGCTGGAAACGACCCCATTATTCTTGCCCCGATCTGAAAGATGATGTGGTGGAGGAACTCATTGATCAGTGTGACGTCATCACCTCGGCTAGCATGGCAGGTTCGTTCAAGCCCATTCTCGACTCAACTAATAACACCATTACAAGGAACCCAAGAGTTAAGGAGCGGTTTGATCTCCCCTATCTTCTTCACCGTGACCATGATGAATACTGGCGCGGGGACGATGGAGGCCTCGCCTTGTGCAAGTTGATGCTGCTTGATAATGATACGTATGATGTTAAGATGCCATCGCTTGAGGGCAAGGATTGGGCAGGCACAAATGGAGATTGGATTGTTTACATTGGGTCCAACTTCGAGTGGGAACTTGTGAATGTGTACACTCGTGACCAGATTCCACTTCCAAAAATCTCAGCAGGCTGCCCAGAGGTTGAGCACACCGGTATTGTACACACGTTCAAATACGATCATGGTGACTGTCTTCTACGGAAGATAGCAATTTGTTGAGTTCCCAACCGCTCTTGGAATTACAACAACTATGAAGTTGTTTCTATCTTCGACAAGCTTGTTGCCGTCCTTCGTGGTTCGACTAGATGGATATTGCTCAAAAATCAGTTTCTATACATGGATGTGTACTGTGATGCAATTCAATACGAGGGCCTTATGTTTGTTGCCACCATTCGTGGCACTGTTTTTGCATGGAATCCTTATACTTTTGGTATGTTTGTCTTCCACCGTAATTATAATTGTTTCATCCACATGCATGCGGGTTAGCAAGTTTCCCTTTACTAATTAACCTTCTTCTTGTGTTTCCAAGGTCCTGTGAACATTCCACCGCCTATACTTGAAATTTTTTATAACCAAGGGGGAGATGACGATGGTGATGATCACGAGCATGAGGACGAGCAGAACGTATATACTCAGTGGCGCCTGGCAACTAATTCCGATGGATCACCTCTTCTTGTGTGTATACAATGCACTGAGTTTGTTACTACTGAGGGAGCACGTGTAGTCTCCCATGCTCGCACTCTCCGGACCTGTTTCAACACCCGTTGCATGGTATTCGGGATGGATACTAGTGTGCTAGCTCCAACACCTTCTCCCTGGTACATAATTGATTGTCTTGGAGAAAACTCGCTCTTCCTTGGACAAAACTATCCGATGATGGTGAAAGGCGATCCAACTGCTGTTGACACAATGTTACTAGTACCATTTATGAGAAGCAACTGTGTCTATACCTTGGACATTTGGGTGGTTCCCTACCCTGGTACCGATATAGTAGGCCACTTCATCCTGGATGATCAGTCCTGCGTTGGTCTCGAGATCGACAATAGATGGCCCATCCCAGAGAATCACTTGTGGTTCAAAGCAAGCGTTTCCAACGCCGAGGAATGTTTGAGTTGAAGTTCATTTCATTGCTTGTTATTTGTTGTGTGATGAAAACTTTGGTATTTATAATGTATCCTCGTTGTCGATGTGGGTTGATGACCTGTTGTATGTAATACAATGATATGACTATGATAAACTTACTAAATTTATGAATGGCTTTCGAGTCGCTTCTCTGAGTGTGTGGTGCGATGAGGCAAAAAAATGTTTTCCGAATACATAATTGTACGTGCATTGTAACAGGTTATCGGATGAGGCCATTCAACAATAGTAGTACACTATTTGTACTAGCTTCACATGCTTCGCGCGTCGGGCGGGTGTTTTTACTGTAGCCATATGTTAATGTGTTCGCTGTACGTAACCAGCACCTCGAATCCTCGATACTAGTACTATAATATATAGTAAGTAGTAGGAGTAGTAGGGTGGCATGGGCCAGAACAAGCATTCACGTCCAGGAGTACGGCACACGCCACCAGCACGACTTCCATCTAACACCATATTTCTTGGAGCCCGTGCTAGAGCAATCTCTTCAACCTCATCGTTTATCTAACTGAGCCATCGTGCGGCGAGCGAGGTGGGGGTTTGCCGATAGTCCGTTTCCTCAACTGCGGTCCCACTTGTAAGGCTTCTACATCTTGAGCTTGCATTTGTTTTCCTTGAAGAGGAAAGGGTGATGCAACAATAGTAGCGTAAGTATTTCCCTTAGTTTTTGAGAACCAAGGTATCAATCCAGTAGGAGGCTCCTCAAAAGTCCCACGCACCTACACAAACAAACAAAGAACTCGCAACCAACACAATAAAGGGGTTGTCAATCCCTTCACGTCCACTTGCGAAAGTGAGATCTAATAGAGATAGTATGATAAGATAAATATATTTTTGGTATTTTATAATATAGATGCAAAAAGTAAAGATGCAAATAAAAGTAGATTGGAAACTTATATGATAAAAGATAGACCTGGGGGCCATAGGTTTCACTAGAGGCTTCTCTCAAGATAGCATAAGTATTACGGTGGGTGAACAAATTACTGTCGAGCAATTGATAGAAAAGCGAATAATTATGAGATTATCTAGGCATGATCATGTATATAGGCATCACATCCGCAACAAGTCGACCGACTCCTGCCTGCATCTACTACTATTACTCCACACATCGCCCGACTCCTTCCTGCATCTAGAGTATTAAGTTCAAAAAGAACAGAGTAACACATTAAGCAAGATGAGATGATGTAGAGGGATAAACTCATGCAATATGATATAAACCCCATCTTTTTATCCTCGATGGCAACAATAATACAATATGTGCCTTGCAACCCTTTCTGTCACTGGGTAAGTACACCGCAAGATTGAACCCAAAGCTAAGCACTTCTCCCATGGCAAGAAAGACCAATCTAGTAGGCCAAACCAAACTGATAATTCGAAGAGACTTGCAAAGATAATTCAATCATACATAAAAGAATTCAGAGGAGATTCAAATATTTCTCATAGATAAACTTGATCATAAACCCACAATTCATCGGATCTCAACAAACACACCGTAGAAAGAGTTTACATCGAATAGATCTCCAGAAGAGAGGGGGAGAACATTGTATTGAGATCCAAAAAGAGAGAAGAAGCCATCTAGCTAATAACTATGGACCCAAAGGTTTGTGGTAAACTACTCACAACTCATCGGAGGGGCTATGGTGTTGATGTAGAAGCCCTCCGTGGTCAATTCCCCCTCCGGCAGAGCGCCGGCGAAGGCTCCAAGATGGGATCTCGCGGATACAGAAGGTTATGGCACTGGAAATTGTGTTTCGTTGGCTCCCTGGATGTTTTTGGGGTACGTAGGCTTATATAGGAGGAAGAAGTACGTCGGTGGCCGCCTGAGGGGCCCACGAGACAGGGGGCGCGCCCTGTAGGGGTGGGCGCGCCCTACCCTCTCGTGGCCACCTCGGCTGCTTCTTGACTTGAACTCCAAGTCCTATAGATCACGTTCGTTCCAAAAATCATGCTCCCGAAGGTTTCATTCCGTTTGGACTCCGTTTGATATTCCTTTTCTTCAAAATACTGAAATAGGCAAAAAATAGCAATACGGGCTGGGCCTCCGGTTAGCAGGTTAGTCCAAAAAATGATATAAATGTGTAAAATAAAGCCCATAAACATCCAAAAGGGGTAACATAATAGCATGGGACAATCAAAAATTATAGATATGTTGGAGACGTATCAAGCATCCCCAAGCTTAATTCCTGCTCGTCCTCGAGTAGGTAAATGATAAAAACAGAATTTTTGATGTGGAATGCTACCTAGCATAATTCTCAATGTAATTTTCTTTATATTGGGGCATGAATGTTCAGATCCAAATGATTCAAAATAAAAGTTCATATTGACATAAGAAATAGTGATACTTCAAGCATACTAATCAAAGTAATCATGTCTTCTCAAAATAACATGGCCAAAGAAAGTTATCCTACAAAATCATATAGTCTTGTTGTTGCTCTATATATCTTCATCACACAAAGTATTTAATCATGCATAACCCCGATGAAAAGCCAAGGAATTGTTTCATACTTTAATAATCTCAAACTTTTTCAACTTTTACGCAATACATGAGCGTGAGCCATGGACGTAGCACTATATGTGGAGTAGAATGGTGGTTGTGGAGAAGACAAAATGGAGAAGATAGTCTCACATCAACTAGGCGTATCAATGGGCTATGGAGATGCCCATTAATAGATATCAATGTGAGTGAGTAGGGATTGCCATGCAACGGATGCACTAGATCTATAAATATATGAAAGCTCAACAAAAGAAACTAAGTGGGTGTGCATCCAACTTGCTTGCTCATGAAGACCTAGGGCATTTTGAGGAAGCCCATCATTGGAATATACAAGCCAAGTTCTATAATGAAAAATTACCACTAGTATATGCAAATGACAACATAGGAGACTCTCTATCATGAAGATCATGGTGCTACTTTAAAGCACAAGTGTGGAAGAGATAGTAGCATTGTCCCTTCTCTCTTTTTCTCTCATTTTTTTTCTTTTCCCCTTTTTTCTTTGGCCTTTTTTTGGCCGTTCTCCCCTTTTTTTTCCTTTTTTTTTCTTTTTGTAAAGTCCGAAGTCTCATCCCGACTTGTGGGGGAATCATAGCCTTCATCATCCTTTCCTCACTGAGACAATGCTCTAATTAATGAAGATCATCACACTTTTATGGATTTACAACTTAAGAATTACAACTCAAAGCTAGAACAAGATATGACTCTATATGAATGCCTCCGGCGGTTTACCGGGGTATGCAATGAGCGACATGTATGAAAATTATGAAGGTGGCCTTGCCACAAATACGATGTCAACTACATGATCATGGAAAAAGCAATATGACAAAAGTAATGCATGTCAGATGAACGGAACGGTGGAAAGTTGCATGGCAATATATCTCGGAATGGCTATGGAAATGCCATAATAGGTAGGTATGGTGGCTGTTTTGAGGAAGGTATATGGTGGGTGTATGGTCCCGGTGAAAGTTGCGCGACACAAGAGAGGCTACCAATGGTGGAAGGGTGAGGGTGCGTATAATCCATGGAGTCAACATTAGTCAAAAGAACTCATATACTTATTGCAAAAATCTACAAGTCATGAAAAACAAAGTATTACGCGCATGCTCCTAGGGGGATAGATTGGTAGGAAAAGACCATCGCTTGTCCCCGACCGCCACTCATAAGGAAGACAATCAATAAATAAAATTGTGCTCCAACTTCATCACAAAGCGGTTCACCATACGTGCATGCTACGAGAATCACAAACATCAACACAAGCATTTTTCATAATCACCCTAACTAGCATGACTTTAATATCACTACCTCCGTATCTCAAAACAATTATCAAGTATCAAATTGATCATAGCATCCAATTCACTTTCTATGATAGTTTTTATTATACCCAACTTGGATGCTCATCATTCTAGGACCAAATTTGTAACCATAGCAAATACCATGCTGTTCTAAAAGACTCTCAAAATAATATAAGTGAAGCATGAGAGACTAGCAATTTCTTCAAAATTAAGCCACCGCCGTGCTCTAAAAAAATATAAGTGAAGCACTAGAGCAAAAACAATCAAGCTCAAAAGATATAAGTGAAGCACATAGAGTATTCTAGCAAATTCTAATCAAGTGAGATTCTCCCAAAAGGTATGTACAGCAAGGATGATTGTGGTAAACTAAAAATCAAATACTAATATAATACACGACGCTCCAAGCAAAACACATATCATGTGGCGAATAAAAATATAGCCCCAAGTAAAGTTACCAATGAACGAGGACGAAAGAGGGGATGCCTTCCCGGGGCATCCCGAAGCTTAGGCTTTTGGCTATCCTTGAATATCTTGGGGTGCCATGGGTATCCCCAAGCTTAGGCTCTTGCCACTCCTTATTCCGTAATCCATAAAAGCTTTACCCAAAACTTGAAAACTTCACAACACAAAACTCAACAGGAAATCTTATAAGCTCCGTTAGTGAAAGAAAACAAAACCACCACATAAGGTACTGTAATGAACTCATTCTTTATTTATTTTGGTGTTAAACCTACTGTATTTCAACTTCTCTATGGATTATAAACTATTTTACTAACCATAGATGCATCAAAATAAGCAAACAACACACGAAAAACGGAATCTGTCAAAAATAGAACAGTCTGTAGAAATCTGTAACTAAAGCAAACTTCTGAACTCTAAAAATCCTACCAAAATAGGAAGTCCTGGAGAATTTGTCTATTGATCAGCAGAAAAAAGAATCAACGCAAAATCACGTTTCTGTGATTTAACAAAACTAATTTCGTGCATGCAAAGTTTCTGTTTTTCAGCAGAATCAAATCAACTATCATCATAGGTTATCCTATAGGTTCTACTTGGCACAAACACTAATTAAAACATAAAAACACATCTAAACAGAAGGTAGATGCAAGATTTATTACTAAACAGGAACAAAAACAAAAAACACAAGGAAAATTGGGTTGCCTCCCAACTAGCGCTATCGTTTAACGCCCCTAGCTAGGCATAAAAGCGAAGATAGATCTAAGTAGTGCCATCTTTGGCACTCAATTCATAAGTAGCTCGCATGATACATTCGTAAGGTAATTTGACTTTCTTTCTTGGAAAGTGCTCCATGCCTTTCTTTAATGGAAATTGGAATCTAATATTCCCTTCCTTCATATCAATAATCGCGCCAATCGTTCTAAGGAAAGGTCTACCAAGAATAATAGGGCAAGAAAGATTGCAATCTATATCAAGAACGATAAAATCTACGGGCACCAAATTTCTATTTGAAACAATGAGAACATCATTGATCCTTCCCATTGGCTTTTTAATGGTGGAATCCGCAAGGTGCAAATTTAAAGAGCAATCATCAAGATCATGGAAACCTAGAATATCACATAAAGTTTTCGGAATCGTGGAAACACTAGCACCCAAATCACACAAAGCAAAACACTGATGATCTTTAATTCTAATCTTTATAGCAGGTTCCCACTCATCATTAAGTTTTCTAGGTATAGAAACTTCCGAATTAAGTTTTTCATCATAAGATTGCATCAAGGCATCAACGATATGTTTGGTAAAAGCTTTATTTTGACTATAATCATTAGGAGAATTAACAACGGATTGCAACAAGGAAATACAACCTTCTAAAGAACAATTATCATAATCAAATTCCTTGAAATCCGAGATAGTGGGTTCAATACTATTTAAAGTCATGACCTCTCCAATGCCACTTTTACCAAATTTAGCATCAAGATCTAAACACTTCGAATTCTTGGGACGCCTTCTAGGTAAAGTTGACTCATCTTCAGTCCCATTATTATCAAGATTCATCTTGCAAAACAAAGATCTAATAGGAGACGCATCAATAACTTTAAGATCTTCATCATTATTTTCATGGAAACTAGAAGAACACGCCTTTATAAAGCGATCTTTCTTATCACGCAATCTAGCGGTTCTTTCCTTGCACCCATCAATGGAAATTCTCATGGCTTTGAGAGACTCATTGACATCATGTTTAGGGGAAGAAGATCTAAGTTTAAGAGAATCAATATCAAGCGAAAGTCTATCAACGTTCCTAGCCAAATCATCAACTTTGAGCAATTTTTCTTCAAGCAAAGCATTAAAATTCTTTTGAGAGATCATAAATTCTTTCACACTATTCTCAAAATCATAGGGAATCTTATTAAAATTACCATAAGAATTATTGTAGGAATTTCCATAATTATTAGATGAATTACTAGGGAACGGTCTAGCATTAAAGTTTCCTCTATAAGCATTGTTACCGAAACTATTCCTACCATCAAAATTCACATCCATAGATTCATTATTATTATCAATCAAAGTAGACAAAGGCATATCATTGGGATCAAGAGGAGTATTTTTAGTAGCAAACAATTTCATAAGTTCATCCATCTTTCCACTCAAAACATTGATTTCTTCTATAGCATGCACCTTTTTACTAGAAGATCTTTCGGTGTGCCATTGAGAATAATTAGCCATAATATTATCAAGAAGTTTTGTATCATCTCCTAACGTGATTTCCATAAACGTGCCTCCCGCGGCCGAATCTAAGAGATTTCTAGAAGCAAAGTTCAAACCGGCATAAATTTTTTGTATGATCATCCATAAATTCAAACCATGAGTAGGGCAATTGCGAATCATTAATTTCATTCTTTCCCAAGATTGGGCAACATGCTCATGATCAAGTTGTTTAAAATTCATAATATCATTCCTAAGAGTGATAATCTTAGCGGGAGGAAAATACTTAGAGATAAAAGCATCTTTGCACTTGTTCCAAGAATCAATACTATTTTTAGGCAAAGACGAAAACCAAACTTTAGCACGATCTCTAAGTGAAAACGGAAATAACTTCAATTTAACAATATCATTATCCGTATCTTTCTTCTTTTGCATATCACACAAATCAACAAAGTTGTTTAGATGAGTAGCGACATCTTCACTAGGAAGGCCGGCGAATTGATCTTTCATAACAAGATTCAGCAAAGCAGTATTGATTTCACAAGACTCAAAATCATTAAGAGGAGCAATCGGAGTACTAAGGAAATCGTTATTATTGGTATTGGAGAAATCACACAATTTGGTATTATCTTGCGCCATGGCAACAAGTAATCCAACACACAAGCAAACAGAAAAAAGGCAAGCCAAAGAGAGAGGAGGAGATTGGGAAAGAGAGGGCGAATAAAACGGCAAGGGTGAAGTGGGGGAGAGGAAAACGAGAGGCAAATGGCAAATAATGTAAATGCGAGGGAGATGAGTTTGTGATGGATACTTTGTATGTCTTGACTTGAGCGAAGACCTCCCCGGCAACGGCCCAAAAATCCTTCTTGATGCGTCTTGAGCTTGCGTTGGTTTTCCTTGAAGAGGAAACGGTGATGCAGTAATAGTAGCATAAGTATTTCCCTCAGTTTTTGAGAACCAAGGTATCAATCCAGTAGGAGGCTCCTCAAAAGTCCCACGCACCTACACAAACAAACAAAGAACTCGCAACCAACGCAATAAAGGGGTTGTCAATCCCTTCACGGCCACTTGCAAAAGTGAGATCTAATAGAGATAGTATGATAAGATAAATATATTTTTGGTATTTTATAATATAGATGCAAAAAGTAAAGATGCAAATAAAAGTAGATTGGAAACTTATATGATAAAAGATAGACCCGGGGGCCATAGGTTTCACTAGAGGCTTCTCTCAAGATAGCATAAGTATTACGATGGGTGAACAAATTACTGTCGAGCAATTGATACAAAAGCGAATAATTATGAGATTATCTAGGCATGATCATGTATATATGCATCACGTCCGCAACAAGTAGACCGACTCCTGCCTGCATCTACTACTATTACTTCACACATCGACCGACTCCTGCCTGCATCTAGAGTATTAAGTTCATAAAGAATAGAGTAACACATTAAGCAAGATGAAATGATGTAGAGGGATAAACTCATGAAATATGATATAAACCCCATCTTTTTATCCTCGATGGCAACAATACAATATGTGCCTTGCAACCCTTTCTGTCACTGGGTAAGGACACCGCAAGATTGAACCCAAAGCTAAGCACTTCTCCCAGGGCAAGAAAGACCAATCTAGTAGGCCAAACCAAACTGATAATTTGAAGAGACTTGCAAAGATAACTCAATCATACATAAGAGAATTCAGAGGAGATTCAAATATTTCTCATAGATAAACTTTATCATAAACCCACAATTCAAAGGATCTCGACAAACACACCGCAAAAAGAGTTTACATCGAATAGATCTCCACAAGAGAGGGGGAGAACATTGTATTGAGATCCAAAAAGAGAGAAGAAGCCATCTAGCTAATAACTATGGACCCGAAGGTCAGTGGTAAACTACTCACAACTCATCGGAGGGGATATGGTGTTGATGTAGAAGCCCTCCGTGGTCGATTCCCCCTCTGGCGGAGCGCCGCAAAGGCTCCAAGATGGGATCTCGCGGATACAGAAGGTTACGGCGGTGGAAATTTTGTTTCGTTGGCTCCCTGGATGTTTTTAGGGTACGTAGGCTTATATAGGAGGAAGAAGTACGTTGGTGGCCGCCCGAGGGGCCCGCGAGACAGGGGGCTTGCCTTGTAGGGGTGGGCGCGCCCTACCCTCTCATGGCCGCCTCGGCTGCTTCTTGACTTGCACTCCAAGTCCTTCTGATCACGTTCGTTCCAAAAATCATGCTCCCAAAGGTTTCATTACGTTTGGACTCCGTTTGATATTCCTTTTCTTCGAAATACTAAAATAGGCAAAAAAAACAGCAATACGGGCTGGGCCTCCTGTTAGTAGGTTAGTCCCAAAAATGATACAAATGTGCAAAATAAAGCCCATAAACATCCAATAGGGGTAATATAATAGCATGGAACAATAAAAAATTATAGATACGTTGGAGACGTATCAAAGGCCAACTCCAACGCTCTATCAATACTAGCAACATGCTCGTGCATTGCATGAAACATCAAGATGCATTTTTTTACAAAACACCTGTTGTGATTGACCCATGCAAGAGTAATCCCATGTGTAAAAACTAATGATATCTCGAGAATTTTATCGAAAAAACGGTATCTCAAGAATTTCATCGAAAAAATGAAAGATGAGAGATAGGGTGAGGAGGAGTGGAGTGTGGTGGTGACTGGGGGTCGGACTGGGCGGAGGCATGGGGATGGATGGCGCTGGCAGGTGGCAGCGGCCACCATGCTAGCTTGTTCCAGAGACTTCCTTTTTTAATTTCTCAGAAATGAGGTTGTGGGAGATAAGGATGAACGAGGCAAGGCCTTATCTGTAAATGTGGAGAGAGGTGCGGGTATCTTTTGTAAAATTGTCATAGTTTGCTTTCTATCCGTCAGATATAGATCGGATGGTCTATATTGCAAGATGGCAGGCACACCATCATCACCAACTCGGTTTTTTATAAGAGTAGATAGATAGATAGATATGGATGTACTCTTCTTCCCAATACCAAAACTTGCATCCATTCTACTCCCTCCATTCCACAATACATGCCTTCTATTTGTCAAAATATAGATGTATCTAGACATATTTTAGTATATAGGTACATCCATTTTTGGACAAATGGAAGTCAAGTATTTTGGAACGGAGGGAGTACACAATAAATTTTTTTAGTTAGCACAACTAGTCTAATCCGAGAGCACAACCAAATATTTGGTCGGGTTCTTCCTCCTTTTGCCGACACGTGGGACTCCAGCATCCAGGTTGTGTCATGCAAGAAAATAGAGTGGTAGTTGAAGCCACGTGATGTGCATCTTGGGTTAAACTATAAATAGAATCTTACTACTCTTAAGTAACTCCAAAAGCATCCACCGAAGATCTTTATTGGATTTGTTTTTCATCACCACCACATCGAGGTGAAAGATGTGCAGGTTCAGTGGGTCCTCTTGTGTTTTCACTGACATGTGGGACCGCATGTGAGCAAACAGACGATGGGCTCCGCGCGTCCGCTGGCTGGCCGAGAAGAGAGATAGAGGAGGGCTAAGCACGGACTCCAGGAAATTTGTTCTACGTAACCAGCACCTTGATATTCGCGTGTGGTTGTTTCTAGAATAAAAAAAGGAGGTACTCCTACTTATGTTACTCCCACTACGCCTAGCCTAAGGTTAGTAGGTGACCTTGCGCTTGGCTCTTCGCCTCTTCCGGAAGTCGATGGTTCTACAGTAGTGCTTCTAGCAATATGGCACCAAATGAACTGCTGCACGTCCACCGCTTGTAAGCAAAAGTTTCTCCTCGTGCTGTGAGCCACCACGCACGCGTTTTCGAGGGAGAAGGCATAATCAAGCTTCTCGTCATTTTGCAAGTTGACGGGACACATCAAAGTTATTTACTACCTCCGTCCTGGTTTATTGGTCCCCTTCGCATTTTGTGCCAAATTTTGACCTTGAATTTTATTAACAAAATGTTAATGCATGTAACCGAAAATAATATCACATGAAACTATGTTCAAATACGAATCCAAGGATATAATTTTTAAACACATGCATTATTATTTTCTTAGTTAAATCTATGGTCAAAGTTTGACACAAAATACTAAGGGGACCAATAAACTAGGAGGGAGGTAGTAGTACGTACTCTCTCCAAAAAAGGGCTGACCATGTCATTGCTACCATCCCGTGCTCCGTCATTGAGTACGTGCACTATTCACGTGCCATCGAGGCGAAAAAATATTTCGTAGGTGCCATCGAAGTGCACGACTCACTTACAAAAAAGGGATCCCCCCCGCTTTTCCCCCCGCATGACTCGCTTACGCATTGCTTATCTGATTATCTCCATTTTCTTGCATGACACATGCACCTTGATGCTAGATGTCTTGCATGTTGGGAAAAGGATGAACAAAGCTCACGCAAAAGAAAAGAGTTGAAGAGCATAGATTCCCGACGACCGAGAAGGAGCAAGGAACCTCGCGGTGGAGCGTCTGCAAGGAACCTTGCGCGGTTTCCCCTGGTTTTTGCCGCCTGCCCACCTATAAACAAATAAAAGAACATGAACTTTTCGCTAACCACTAGAAATGGTACATCAGGATGCTAAGTTGAAGATGTTTTATACTCCCTCCGTTCACAAATATAAGTCTTTTTAGAGATTTCAACAAGGGACTACATACGAAACAAAATGAGTGCATCTACACTCTAAAATATGTCTACATACATCCGTATGTTGTAGTCTATTTGAAATGGCTAGAAAGACTTATATT
This sequence comes from Triticum dicoccoides, assembly GCF_002162155.2. Classification (NCBI taxonomy): domain Eukaryota; kingdom Viridiplantae; phylum Streptophyta; class Magnoliopsida; order Poales; family Poaceae; genus Triticum; species Triticum dicoccoides. Next base: position 201,818,746 of record NC_041385.1, read on the forward strand.
TAGGAACGGGGGAGTAGTTTATATTGAATTATTGATAACCACGCAACAAGCCACGCATGTACAGGACGCATGCAGCCACGCATGTAGACAAGCCAACGCACTAACTCCATCCGATCCAACTCATGCACATACGCGCACAACATGGAGCACACAACACACATACACAACACGTGCATGCACACACGCTTGGCCGCAGAATGCACGTGAATAACACATGCATGCGCACACACTCGGCTGCATGGAGGCGTGCGCCATTCGCGGCGATGTCCGGTTCGTCGTGCTACGGCAAAGCTCGCACACAACAGCGCATACGCATCTCTTGCAGCACCTCTTTGCCGTTGTTGCTCCACTACTAGTCGGAAATAAAGGCTACCGCAGCCTCGACCTTAGAGCTAGCACCGATGAAAAAACACACACGCTGCACACACACGAGCACATACGGAGTGCCCACGACGTGGTGGTGGTGCTTCCCCAGTCGCCTCTACTCCTTCTGCGCACGTTGTCTATCAAGGCGGTTGCATGCTAATGATGATGTGGGTGAGATCTTTTAGGACTCAGATGATGACGAGGAAAATTATGAGACACAAGGTGACGTACACCGTCAAGGTCCACAGTCAAGGGGGTGCTAGTAAGTGCTTAGATGTGCTTAGAGCAAGTACAATAGAGTTTAGTCAGCGGGCTATAAGGAATAAACTAGTATATTTCTGCTTAGTTGGAGGAAAGAGAAGAGGAGAGAGAAGGTAAGCGGGCTCTTCGTGAAGAGCCAGCTCTAGCACGTGCTCCTAGGCACTTTGTGAGAATGAAAGGTGGGCTACATAATAAAAAAGTAGTACACTCTTTTGATCTACTATTGTACATGTTGACTATAAGATGGGCTGTAGATGACATGGCACTGGCTTATTGCTAGTAGCTGGCTATACTATTAACCATGCTCTTTAGATGAGGTGCTAAGTGCATTAAATGGCTTAGTAACTCAAGACTTCAATGCATAGGTGCTTAGTTTATTGGTGCCACATCATATTTTATGCCTCCGTGGCAGGCTTAGCAGCTATACATGGTGGAGCACAGGGAGAGGCCAAGGCTGGTCATAGTGGGGAGTAACTTATACTGTAACATATTACTATGTTACTCTAAACATCTCTATAAACCGGAAAGGGGGGGAGTAGTAACATAGACTAGTGTCATATGCAGAGTATGGGAGCACATGATATTTCTCCATCCGGACCGATCCCAAGTTGGCTTCTCACCTTCTTGGCCCAACAAAAACCCCTCCCCCCCTCCCGTGTGCGCTTCCCGCCTGGTACCAGCCGAGCCCGCCGCTCCACATTGATGGCAAGTCAGGGCGATGCGACCTCTCACTGCTTCCGCCGTTGAAGCGGCGCGCCGACCGAGGGCACCGCCCCCTGCACGCCCGACATTCCATACTACACAGTGGAGAGTAACTTTAGAGCAAGTACTACAATTAGATGACATAATAAGCAGGCTATAAGGATTTAAATATAGTATTTGTGCTTAGTTGAAGGAGAAAGAAGAGTAGAGAGAAGAGAAGCGGATTGTAAACGTGTAGCCGGTTGTACTCCAACATACTTTGTGAGACAAAAGGTGGGGCCATTATTAATGATATAGTATTTATACTAAAGGGACTAACAGACGCCTTAATTACTCCGTTTTTTCGACAAACCTTGGTAGGGCTATTATAGAATTTTTTTGGGAGCTATTATTGACTTGGACGTGGGGTTTGGGGGCCAAAGGCCTACTATTATACTCGCACGACTGACCTGACATGCTCTACCCTAGCCGCCACTATATCATATGGTTTCGCACCGTTCTAGATCTTAGCGTCACCACGCAATTCTTCTACAGCCCTCCTTCCGGCGTGCACCACGAGAAGGGACAGCAGTCCTCCAAACCCTGCCTTTCGTGATCCTGTACGGGAGAGGGGCGATCAGGTTTTTGGGGAGCACACTCCTGTGACTGCTGCCAGCGACGACTTCCTCAACGACAGCCTTCTTCCCCGACCTCGGTAACCTCTTCATCAACGACATGAGTGACAACATCAACCACATCGGTTCTGCTCCCGCTGTACAGTATGTGATTCTTTCCTCCTGGTTTAGTCCGCATCATTACTTTGATGTTTGCAATTGTCGTCATGATCTATTTACTGCTGATTCGGATTATATCTCATACTAAATTGCTCATATATTCAACAATCCAATCCAAAAACCTGATTACAGGCAATTTACTCCAAGTGGTTTTGCTGTGCTTTTGAAGCCGCCTACTTTTAAGCGGGTGCAATATAAAAGGTGGCGCACAAGAGCAGTATATTGGTTTCAGATCATGTACTGCTATGACACCACTAAGGGTAAGCCTGAGGGCGATCTTAATCCTACACAGCAGGAAGCTTTTCAGAACATGGATACCCTCTTCAAAGCTGCCCTACTGAGGGTTCTTGAAGATTCCATTGTGGATTCATATATGTCGTTTGACAGCGGCAAAGACATGTGGACTGCGCTTGAGGCCACGTTTGGGCCCTCGAGCGCTGGCAATGAGTTGTACGTCATGTGGCAATTCTGTGACTACAAGATGACTGATGAGCGCTCTGTTGTTCAGCAGACTCATGAGATACAGTCACTCTCTAAGGAACTTGAGTACTTTAAGTGTGTGTTATCGGACAAATTTGTTCTTGGGACCATCATTGCCAAGCTTCCACCTTCGTGGAACGATTTTGCTACTTCTTTGAAAAACAAGAGACACCAGTTTTCTGTTTTGGATCTCATTAGCACTCTTGATTTTGAGGAGAAGGCGGGAGCAAAAGACACACGTGCTCGGGTCGCTGAGAGAGATTCTAGTGCCCACATGGTACACGAGAAGAACTTCCAGCCCAACCAGCCCCAAAACAACAAGAACAAATCTCAGGGGAAAGGCAAGTTTGATGCAAAGAACAAGCCGTCACATTCTACCAACTTCAAGAAGAATTCTCATAACGGGAAGGGATACAAACCTCAATTTTGGTAGCACCGCACAAAATTTATATGGCTGCATCTACCTGCTGTCAGCTAACCTCATGGTGCTCCAGGTATTCCTACATTCGTAACTAGGTACAATGACCACCACAAGATGAAATTAGCTTATTCGTATGTTGACTTGCTGAATGCAGTGCGGAACGATCCTGTCATGTGTGGAGGAGGAAACAAGCAGTGCAGCCGAAGGTGGAAATCAACCAAGGACTTATGAAATTATATATAATCTTCCTCAGATTCAGGACAATGAATATGATTTCAAGGGAACTGCACAATATGGACCCATGTTGAGTCATCTCTATTGCCTCGTGTTTGCTGCAAATGTGTCAGCATCAATTGCAAGATGAGGCAGCTAGCTAGCTGTGGAGTTGCCAACATGCTCAAAGTGCTCGCAACAATGAGAAGAAACAAGCCTGCCCAGGAAATTAATGCGTGCACAGGGAGGCCCTTTGCTCAGAGAAGCATCGACCAATTTTTTTTATTTCCACACCTTCTCACAACTTTGTATTGGTTATAGTATGGTGAATCATTGAGATGCATAGACATGCTGAACTTTTGTTCTTCTGAATGTTAGTTTAATGTGAGTGTCTGCATCTAGTACCACATCCTCTAATTTGGTGGATGCACACAGAGAAAATAAATCTCCTTAATTTACTCCATAACCACCCTATTAAATAGACCTAGTAACAAACCAGGCGCATGCAGTGGCCGGCGGGCACATGCATCCTGCATGCATGGCCAGTCAGCCAAGTCCATGCGCCAGCTCCAATGCAGCAACACAAAAGAAGAGAGCGGTTCTTGGGAAAAAGCGAGTAGTTAGTGCAGCGGGCCTAATAAACACGAACAACTCGCTCTCCCGCTTCTGTTTCCCCCCAATCCCCCTGCTCCCCAATCTTCCTCACTCGTCTAGAAAACCCCACTCACCTTCTTCCTCACTCGTATAGAAAATGCCTGCTCCTCTTCTTCCACTCCTATAGAAATCCCCAGCCCTCCTTCTTCCCCACTCGGACTGCCACTAGGCTCGTCTCTGGCTACTCTGCTCAAACCCGTGACCTCGGCGCGATGCCCACAAGGAAAATGGAGTCGGTTGGCCCCAGCGCCAAGAAGATGAGGCTCCCACCAACGACGACACCGGTTGTAGATCCTGCACCCGGTAGCGCGGGAGAAGCGGCGAGCCCCCCCCCCTCCACCCACCCGGACCTGAGGAATCGGTAGAATCTCCGGTGGATCGCATCAGCGATCTACTTGGCGTCATCCTTGAGGAGATCATCTCGCTTCTCCCCACCAAGGATTGCTGCCGCACACAAGTCCTCTCAACTCAGTGGCGCCCTCTATGGCGCACCGTGCCCCTCAATCTTGACTGTCGTCAGATATCTGTCCTTCCTGAATTTGATCTCCTCAGAGCCATCGTCTCTTCTCACCAGCAGGGCCCTGTTCAATGCCTCTGCATCCTAACAAGCTACCTGCTATCCATACCCGGCAAGGTGAACGCTTGGCTGACATCCCCTGAATTCGGAAAACTCCAGCAGTTTGAGTTGTACCATTACCACAAAAGTTTCATACCACGAACACACCAAGAATTCATGCCCACACCACCGTTGTCCATCTCGCGGTTTTCCTCCTCTCTCCACACCGCCACCTTCGCCCAGTGCCATCTACCAGACGATCTGGTACAAAGGCTCGACTCCCGCTGCTAAAAAGACCTACGCTTGTGGTGGTTTATCTGTCGGAGGCCTCACTGCACAACATCAGCCACTCTAGTTGCCCTGCCCTGGAGCGCTTGCTGATTGTTTTGGGAATAGAAATTGGTATCAGTTGTCTCCAAATAAAGTCGCCTCACCTTAAAAGCATTGGAATTTGTTTTAAAGGACACCAGCTCATCATTGAAGATGCCCCTTCACTTGAAAGGTTGCTCCTTCATAATTGTTATACACCTTCAGAAATAATTGTTGTCTCTGCACCCAAACTGGAGACCTTGGGTGTAATTCGTGACCCGTTTAAAAATCACAAGGAGTTGGTGTTTGGCTCCTCACTTTTTCAGGTACCGTATATTATCATCTACACATTTGTAATCATATGCGGAATTTTTCATTTGTGCACATAAGTTTTATATCATCTTGGAGTACACTTTGGGTACTAATATTATGTTACATGCTCAATGAAGAGTTTGTCCATTGATATCCTACCAATGCTGTTGGATTCTATCAAGATCATATATATCAGAATGTATAGTTTTCATCTGGACATAATTACTGGCTTGCTGCGATGCTTTCGATCTCTAGAGAATTTATACATAGAGGTGATGATTTCATGCACATTGAAAGCCCGTATATATTGTACTAGAATTAACTGTTCAGCTGTCATTCTTTCGACATACTCTTTTTTCAGACCTTAACTGTTTTCAATCTTCATGTCTACTTAGGCAGAACCACATGGAGAAAAAACATATAACCAATCATTAGCGTAATAAGCACAAGGATTTTCTCAGTTCTCATGACATTCGTTTGAGGACAATAACGATGGGACGATATGCATCCAACCAGGCAAACAGAAGCTTTGTCACATTCTTCCTGTTGAATGCGAGGTTACTATTGTCCATGAGGCTTAAGTTTTACAGCAAGAGATTTCTCACGGATGAACATGTTGAACAACAAAAAAAGAAGTTCCAGGTGGACAAATGGGCTTCTAAACGTGCCTGGCTTCTATCTACAACAAGTTGTAGACATCCTCAAATAAATTTTTTTTGCACAGGATGTTGATTTTATGGATCAGACCGATCCATTTGTTTGTGACTGCAAAAAAGAGTGGTTGGGTTAGATGTTACTGTCATGGTCAATCTGGGTTTTGTCTAAAAATTTGATGAACAATTAATCCTTGGGCTTTTTGTACCATTTGTATGCTTGACTTGCATGTTGTTGCCCTCGTACTCCCCTCCACCTGCCACTACACTGCCGCATCTTCCATGGCTGCTATTCATTCCCGTCCGAGGCCTTGCCGTCGTTCTCCGCCTTGGTTCGCTCGTTATGCCCGCCGCTGTCTGGCGTTGTCAACATGGTCAACAACCAAGAGGAATCAGGAGATGACTGTATGTGGAGAAGCTGACAGTAGGGACCCACCAGGGTCATTGCATTTCGCAAGCAGGTGCCTCGTTATTACAAGCCAAAAAAATACTTCCTCCTAATTGTTTGACAACTAGGTTCCACGCCATTGTCAATGTAGTCACTAAACGAGAAATTACACAACGAGCGGATAACACCAAGGACCCAGCAGCTCACCCAGTTGTTTTTCAGTTTTAGAGACGGAGCTCAACTGCGCGCTGTGTTGGGGCTGTGGCCCGTCTAGGCCACGCTTACGCTTTTATTAAGCACATGACAAGCCCAGTTGATATATTTTTTCTTTCTGAAATTGGCTAGCCCGGTTCTTTTTTTTGGAGAATAACAAAACCGAGGCCTACTTGCTTTTCTCAGCCCTGCTGGGCTGCAAATCTTTCAAGACAAGGAGGGATGTAAGTAGTAAGAAATGGGCTTCCCCAGAAAATGGGCTATAAGTTGTAAGAAATGGGCTGTAAATTTTTAAACCAAAGCCAACCAGTAATTGCATTACAATTTCATTTTTTCAGGATTTCTCTACTCTCTACTCTTATAAAAACAAAAGCCAACTGGCAATTACATTAAAATATCATCTTTTCTCCCACAAGATAAACTACTCATACAAATGCATCTTCATGTTTCGTGCAACGAACGGGCATCTTGCTAGTTAAGATTCTAAATTTCATTCATTTTTTTGCGGAGAATTGTTTTTTGAATTTTATTTTGATATAATTTTTTGAAAATTATTTTTAACGTGACTCGAAATTTCGTGATTAAAAGAGTTCGGACCCCACCGAAATATGCAAAATTTCGTTGATTTTTTTAGCAGTGCCCAGAATATATGGTCTGTAATGCTAATAAAAAGAATATGGGCTTCAAATATCCTTTAGAATTAGCAAATGGGCTATAAATTATTGAAAATAATGGCTAATGGGTTGTATGCTGTTTTCCACAGATTTGGAGGCTGACTTCTGGGCCTACTAGGTTGACGATGACGCTGTCCTAAATATTTTTTTGACGCGTACGCAAGGCTTTGTCAACTTAGTCAACACATAGCAGTGACTGTTGGATGTCCATCCAACTGCCGCCGTGCATCATCAATCTCTGATCTTCTTGCGCCAGCCACCCAAACCAGCACCGGCAGGACTGCCTGCTCCCCCCTCCCGTGGCTGGCTGTGCTGCCGCCAGGCCATCCCTCTAACCACCCACACATCCTGTTATTTTCTAGCGATGTCAGCCTCACCCCGTGGCCGACCAGTCAGCGCTCGTTCTCCCCTCAGCGTGGGCATCCACTGCGGTGGCTTTGCTGGCGTCGGGTGGTTCTCTTGCTGGGCCTCACCCTCCTCCACCCCGTTTGTGCTCTCGGTGCGGCGAGGTCAACATGGTCAACAAACAACAGCCATTGGAAGCGGCTGACAGTAGGGGCCTGTCGGATTTCGGGTTCCGGCAGACCCTTGAGGTTCGAACACTGGGGTGCGCACAGAGATTCAACCCTCTACCATCTCGCACCTCGCTGAATCGCTGGGACCTAAACTACTAAACTGAACAGCACAAGAGACACAAGATTTATACTGGTTCGGGCCACCATTATGGTGTAATACCCTACTCCAGTGTGTGGTGTGGTGGATTGCCTCTCGGGCTTGATGATGAACAATCCAAAGGAAGAACAGCCTCGTGAGGGTCTGTTCGTGGCTGGTGCGACGAACTGCTAGGGGGAGTTCAGTCGCTCTATCTACTGGTTTTTTGGTGAGGATTCCGATTGTTAGGTCAGGTCCAGATGCCTCTACCCTGGGGGTGGCTAGTTCTATTTATAGGCAAAGGCCCTGGGCCTCTTCCCAAATATTGAGCGGGAAGGGCGCCAACAATTGGCCATTTTGAAGGGGAACAGCGGGTACACTTATCCTGACTAAAGTTGGTCCTCGCCTGTCAAAGGCTCTGGTGATGACGCCGGCTTGGGCTCCACAATGACTTCCTTCCGGCCGTTGGGCTGGTCTTGGTCTTGTTGCACCAAAATGGACGCCTTTGCTTGATGCTCTCGCCTGCGCTTTCTCCCTTTGCACCAAAGAGGAAAGGAGGACACTGCGCGGGCTAGCGCCCGACTGGCGCCCTTGGTCGTCATGGCTTGCGTCATGGGCACCTCGCGGGGTACCCCGCCTTGAACTCTCCGCCTCCTCATGAGCCAGCCTGACGAGGCCATGCCTGAGGAAGCTCCTTGTCGTCCGCCCCGCAAGGCTTGTCCCCTCGCGAGGGTCTTGAGCTTGCGTTGATGGAGATGGGCTGTGCTGGGCCTCCTTTGAGCCACGCCGCAGGCCGCAGGCAGGCAAGTCTGGGGACCCCCGTTCCCAGAACACCGACAGTAGCCCCGGGGCCCACGACGCGCCCGACCTTGGCTGAGCAGAGAGGCGAAAGGGCAAGTGCGAAGCGTTGCGGGCCCTAACAGCCTGCGGCCTTGGGCGCCGCGTGGCGGTTGATTGGACGTGGGCGGCACTTCTTCCCCACGACGCCTCGGTAACCGCTCGGATTGGACAAGTCCCTGCATGCAAAGCGGGTTATGATTACCTGTGATCGTGGAGGCCGACGGTTGGCCTTCGCCGGATATAAGTACGGAACGGCGCGCGCCGTTCTAGTCTATCCTTCTGCTTCTCCTACTTCCTGGGCCTTGCTCCGTCTTGCTGCGATGGCTCCTATCCGCCAGTTCTCCGCGGAAGAGAAGGGAAAGGCTCCCCAAGAAGATCCTGACCTGCTTCCCCCGAAGAAGCGGCTTGCCCTCTGGTGTCAGGGCGAGGGCGCTCGCCAGGAGGGGTCAAGACCCTGGTGTGAGCAGCCGCCACCAGGGTTCCCTCTTCCCTTGTATGCGCACATTGGCGGCTCTGAAGGAGTCGACGCCGAACGCCACGAGCTGCGCCGCCGCCGACCCCGGCGGGTCACGAAGGTGTGTGTCTTCCCCCCCGGAGTCCACGCCGAGGGCTCCTGCCGAGAGTTCATGCTTCACGCCGCCATGCCTCCCAAGTCTTGGATTCGTCTCCCTCCTTATTTGGCCTCCGTCATCCGGCAGGGGGAACCCCTGGGGCTTTGGCTGCAACACGCCGGCTGCGGCACCCTCGCGACCGGGGCAGAGGTCACGGTCGTTTCCCCGGGTGAGGCCTTCATGACTCGAGGCTAGGGCGAGGTCGCCTGGGTCTGCAGGACGAGGGGCGCCCTCACGATCCATCTGGAGTATGACGGTTGAGGGAGTCCTGGACTAGGGGGTGTCCGGACAGCTGGACTATCATCGTCAGCCGGACTCCAAGACTATGAAGATACAAGATTGAAGACTTCATCCCGTGTCCGGATGGGACTTTCCTTGGCGTGGAAGGCAAGCTTGGCGATACGGATATGTAGATCTCCTACCATTGTAACCGACTCTGTGTAACCCTAGCCCTCTCTGGTGTCTATATAAACTGGAGGGTTTTAGTCCGTAGGACACACAACCATTACAACAATCATACCATAGGCTAGCTTCTAGGGTTTAGCCTCCTTGATCTCGTGGTAGATCCACTCTTGTACTACCCATATCATCAATATCAATCAAGCAGGAGTAGGGTTTTACCTCCATCGAGAGGGCCCGAACCTGGGTAAAAACATCGTGTCCCTCGTCTCCTGTTACCATCCGCCTAGACGCACAGTTCGGGACCCCCTACCCGAGATCCGCCGGTTTTGACACCGACATTGGTGCTTTCATTGAGAGTTCCTCTGTGTCGTCACCGATAGGCTTGATGGCTTCTTCAATCAACAACAACGCAGTCCAGGGTGAGAATTTTCTCCCCGGACAGATCTTCGTGTTCGGCGGTTTTGCACTGCGGGCCAATTCGCTTGGCCATCTGGAGCAGATCGAAAGCTATGACCCTGGCCATCAGGTCAGGTTTGGAAGCCTAAACTTCACGACCGACATCCGCGGAGACTTGATCTTCGACGGATTCGAGCCACAGCCGAGCGTGCCGCGCTGTCACGATGGGCATGATTTAGCTCTGCCGCCGAACAGTGCCCCAGAGGCCGCACACGACTCCGCTCCGACTCATAGTTCGGAGCAGACCGCGCAGATCGAGGACAGGTGGCTGGACACCGCCTTGGGAGCTGCAACTTATACGGCGATGGAGCCGAATACTGACCTTGTCCCTTATAAAGCTCGTGACTCTGAGGCGCCGGACTCCTCGCCGGACTCCGAACCTCCTGTGCCCCTGCCAATCGAATCCGATTGGGCGCCGATCATGGAGTTCACCGCCGCAGACATCTTTCAGCACTCACCCTTTGGCGACATACTAAATTCGCTAAAGCATCTCTCGTTATCAGGAGAACCCTTGCCGGATTGCGGTCAGGATGGTTGGGATGCGGACGACGAAGAAATTCAAAGCCCACCCACCACCCACTTTGTAGCCACTATCGACGATCTAACCGACATGCTAGACTATGACTCCGAAGACATCGACGGTATGGACGATGATGCCAGAGACGATCAAGAACCAGCGCCTACAGGGCACTGGAAGACCACCTCATCATACAACATATACATGGTGGACACCCCAAAGGATTGGGACGGCGAAGAAGCAGTGGAGGCAGATTCTTCTAAGAAACAGCCCAAGCGCCGACGTCAGCGGCGCCGCTCTAAATCCCGCCACAGTAAGAATGGAGATTCCAGCACCGGAGATAATAACACCCCAGAGAGTGCCGAAGACAACCCCCTCCAGCAAGATTCAGCACAGGAGGACGGGGAAGCCAGCCCTCGAGAGAGACCGGCAGACGAGGAGGATGAAAACTACATGCCTCCCTCCGGAGACGAGGCAAGCCTCAATGACGATGAATTCGTCGTGCCAGAGGATCCCGTCGAACAAGAGCGTTTTAAACGCAGGCTTATAGCCACGGCAAATAGCCTAAAGAAAAAGCAGCAACAGCTTCAAGCTGATCAAGACCTGCTGGCCGATAGATGGACCGAGGTCCTCGCGGCCGAAGAGTATGAACTCGAACGCCCCTCCAAGAGCTACCCAAAATGCAAGTTGCTCCCCCGACTAGAGGAGGAAGCATACAAACCTTCATCACCGGCACACAATACGGCAGACCGACCACCCCGTGGTCGCGATAGAGAGGCATCTAGGCCCTCCATCAGGACCGTACCCCGTCACCGCTCGAAAAGTACGAAGCCACGAGGCAATGCGCCGGACTTGCGGGATATATTGGAGGATAAGGCAAGACAATCCAGATCTATCTACGGATCACGTGGGCACCCCATGACCCACGACGACTACCGTCGCGCCGGATACAGCAACTCCGGCCGGGCCGAACACAACAGACAACGCTCCCTTGAGCTACGTCGTGATATTGCTTAATATAGAGGCGCCACACACCCACTATGCTTCACTGACGAAGTAATGGATCATCAAATCCCTGAAGGGTTTAAACCCATGAACATTGCATCCTACGATGGCACAACAGACCCCGCAGTTTGGATCGAAGATTATCTCCTTCATATCCATATGGCCCGCGGCGACGATCTCCACGCCATCAAGTATCTCCCACTCAATCTTAAAGGACCAGCTCGGCATTGGCTTAACAGCTTGCCCGCAGAGTCAACTGGGTGTTGGGAGGACCTGGAAGCCGCATTCCTCGACAACTTCCAGGGCACATATGTGCGACCACCAGACGTCGATGACCTAAGCCACATAATTCAGCAGCCAGACGAATCGGCCAGACAGTTCTGGACACGGTTCTTAACAAATAAAAATCAAATTGTCGACTGTCCGGATGCAGAGGCCCTCGCAGCCTTCAAACATAACATCCGCGACGAGTGGCTGGCCCGACACCTAGGGCAGGAAAAGCCGAAATCCATGGCAGCCCTCACATCACTCATGACCCGCTTCTGTGCGGGAGAGGACAGCTGGCTAGCTCGTAGCAACAACCTCAGCAAAAATACTGACAGTCCGGATACTAAGGACCACAATGGCAGGTCGCGTCAAAACAAAAACAAACGCCGTGTTAACGGTGATAACAATGAGGATACGTCAGTCAACGCAGGATTCAGAGGCTCTAAACCCGGTCAGCGGAAGAAGCCATTCAAAAGAACTACTCTGGGTCCGTCCAATTTGGACAGAATACTCGACCGCTCTTGCCAGATACATGGCACCCCTGAAAATCCAGCCAATCACACCAACAGAGATTGTTGGGTATTCAAGCAGGCAGGCAAGTTAATTGCCGAAAACAATGACAAGGGGCTGCACAGCGACGACGAGGAAGAGACTCGACCGCTGAACAGTAGAGGACAGAAAGGTTTTCCCCCACAAGTGCGGACGGTAAACATGATATACGCAACCCATATACCCAAGAGGGAGCAGAAGCGTGCACTTAGGGACGTATACGCGATGGAGCCAGTCGCCCCAAAGTTCAATCCATGGTCCTCTTGCCCGATCACTTTCGATCGAAGGGACCACCCTACCAGTATCCATCATGGTGGGTTCGCCGCATTGGTCTTAGACCCAATCGTCGATGGATTTCACCTCACTAGAGTCCTGATGGATGGTGGCAGCAGCCTGAACCTGCTTTATCAGGATACAGTGCGCAAGATGGGCATAGACCCCTCAAGGATTAAACCTACAAAGACGACCTTCAAAGGCATCATACCAGGTGTTGAGGCCAATTGTACAGGCTCAGTCACACTGGAAGTGGTCTTCGGATCCCCGGATAACTTCCAAAGCGAGGAGTTAATCTTCGACATAGTCCCGTTCCGCAGTGGCTATCACGCTCTGCTCGGACGAACTGCGTTTGCAAAATTCAACGCAGTGCCACATTATGCATACCTCAAGCTCAAGATGCTAGGTCCTCGTGGAGTCATCACGGTCAACGAAAACACTGAACGCTCCCTCCGAACGGAGGAACACACAGCGACTCTCGCGGCAGATGTACAGAGCAGCCTTTTAAGGCAATTTTCGAGTCCGGCCGCTAAACGACTGGACATGGCCAAACACGCCCGGAGTAACATCAATCAAGACCACCTGGCACGTTCCGAGCACGCGTAGCAATGCGGCCCCAACCCCAGCCCTTGCATGATTGCAAGACCAGCTCTTCGCGTACATCATTACGCTCTGGAGATACCATGGGCACAGGGGGAGGGGCACGACCACGACAGGCCCAGAGTGCGGCTTAACCACACCAGGGGCTCCCAAGTGTGTCACTCTTTTTTCTTCTTTTTTTATTTTTCCACAGGACTCCGCTCACCAGAGGCCCTGTCCGGTAGTAGATCTGCCGAACTAACGATGCAACAGCCAGGGAGGGACAAAGGCTACGACGAACACTCAGGTGGTCTCCATTATGAGCATTAAATTTGTTAAAAACACCAGTTCGTAGCCTACCCCTGGGGGGGATATGTTTAAATCAGTCCAATCCCCTGCTTACCGTACTATTTGTATCGTTCTACACTTATAGCATAATTCCTTGAATAAACAATGCAGCACTTTTTGCCTATAATTGCATTACCTTTTTTTACATATATGTTCATTAATGACATCTTGCACCCGTACATTTTGGTACGGCAGAATACACCAGGGGCTTGCGTTCCCCGTATTATGGTGTGATAAGTCCGAACACTTTCACAAGTGCGGCACCCCGAACTTATAGCATTATATGCATCGGCTCTGAATCATGTCTTGGGTCAATAGTTGGGTTTGCCCGGCTCCCATGTTTTGGTACCTTACGTTCCGTTCTGTCCGCTCAGGTAGCACTGGGAGAACCACTGCGATTGCGCCCCGGTTGAGCTGGGCGAGCGCCTTAGTGGAGAAGGCTAAAACTGACTGTCATGATAAGGCGAGAGACTGGTCGCTGTTCGAGAGGTCTTTTCGAGTCCCTAAAGACTTATGCCGCTTCGAGCGAGGAACCGGCTGTGTCCGGCCCAGGCGTGGATAGCGCCCCGAACTCGGTCTTCCGAATACTAGGGGCTTCGCCGAAATTTAAAATTATAGAATTCTATGGCTAAGTGAGAGTGTTCAAGCATTATAAGTCCAGTTGCCTTGTTCGTTGTGTTGAGCGCCTCCCTAGATGGACCCAAAAATGGGAACAAGAGTGCTCAAGTTTATCCCGAACACCCCAGCTCTCGTGGCATGGGGGCTGAAGCCGACGACTTGCCATCTCTCAGATTTTATAAATGGCCGCACAGAAGGTAATATTTTAAATCAATAAGCGTTGCTTAGCGCATATGAACAAAGTTTTCAGCGCACAGGATAACACACTACGAGTTTACTCAATAATTACATCTTTGGGGCACTCATCCGCAATCTTGCGGGCACCCTTCAGGACACTCTTATAGTACATTTCGAGCGTACGATACTCCTTGCCCGCCGGCGGCGCGTCCGTGATAAGCCTCTCAGCATCCAGCCTGCCCCAGTGCACCTTTGTGCGGGCAAGGGCCCGACGGGCACCTTCAATGCAGGCGGAGCGCTTGATGACTTCCACCCAGGGGCACGCATCCACCAGCCGCCGCACGAGGCCGAAGTAGCTCCCAGGCATGGCCTCTCCAGGCCACAGCCGGACTATGAGGCCCTTCATGGCCTGCTCGGCTACCTTGTGGAGCTTGACCAGCTGCTTCAGCTGGTCGCTAGGGGGCACCGGGTGTCCGGCCTCAGCGTACTGAGACCATAAGACCTTCTCCGTTGAGCTCCCCTCCTCGGCCCGGTAGAATGCGGCAGCATCGGACCCACTGCGAGGCAGATCTGCAAATGCCCCTGGAGAGCTCCGAATTCGGGTAAGTAACAAGTAATTTACATTCACATGCTTGCTTTGCATGAAAAATGCCTTACCCACAGCTATTTTCTTCACCGCCTCAATCTCCTGGAGGGCCTTATGGGCCTCGGCCTTAGCGGCTTTGGCACTTTCAAGAGCCAAGGCAAGCTCGGACTCTCGAGTCTTCGAGTCGCGCTCCAAACTCTCATGCTTTTCCATGAGAGCCTGGAGCTCTTGCCGCACCTCCGCCACCCGTGCCTCCTGCTTCTCTCGCTCCGCCCGTTCCGCGACCGCATTGCGTTCGGCCGCGGACACGGCCTCCTTCAGGGTTGCCACCTTGTTTGTGGCCCCTGCAGTACCCAAGTTATCCTTGTTATTTCTATCGCAACCAAAATCCTTTTCTGTAAGGTACAAACTTCAAAGTGGTGTTACTCACTTTCTTTGTCCTCGAGCTGCTTCTTGGGAAGGCCGAGCTCTTGCTCGGACCGCTCGAGGTCCTGCTTCAAAGCACCGACCTCCGGAGTCAGTGCGGCAGAGGTCAGCAGCGCAGCCTGCAAACCCATATTGACATAATTTTTAGCACCCCTGCGTATATCTTTTTTTTAGATCCTCGATCTGGTTTTTCTTCCCGAACACCGAACCGAGCATCAGGGGCTACTGTCTATGCGGTATTACATTACATATTTTAAACTTCTTACCTCAAAGCCTGTTAGAAGGCTACTGGAGGCTTCGGTCAGCCCGCTCTTGGCGAGCTGAACCTTCTGAATCACCGCCCTCATGATAGTGCGGTGTTCTTCCTTGATGGAAGCGCCGTTAAGCGCCTCCAACAAGTTGTCCGGCGCCTCCGGTTGGGCGGAGGTTGCCGGCATCACGGTCTTGCCCTTCTTACGAAGGAGCCGCCTACCGGACTCCGGAACCACTGCGGGTTCCGGCATGGAGTCCGGCGCAAAGTCCGGGAGGCCGCCTCGCGGCACCTCCGGAGCCTCCTCCTGATGGGTCTCCTCCTGGGATCCCACCTCGGCATCGTCAGCACGAGGAGTGGAGGCGGTCAGAATGGAATCCACGTCCGATGGAGCCAAGGACCCACTCGACGAAGCGGGAAGATCATCATCGGCCGGACTACAGGTAGTGTGTGGCATTAGAAGGACACTATGTGACACAAAGGAGATATTATAAACCATACAAGAATCCGGATACTTACGATCTCGCCGGAGGCCTGGCCCTTAAGGGCCACTCTTCGTCGCCAATGTTGGCGTTGGTGGAGCTGTCCGGGGGAAGAGTCCTTCCCCTCTTGGACCCCTCGGCCTCCCCCGTTGGGGAAGCCTTCCTCTTCCTCTCTCCCTCCTCCGGGAGAGAGTCCTCTTTCTCCTCCTCGTCTTCGGGGGAGGAGTCCGCCTTGGAGCCATCGGACGATGAGTCCGATATCACCTGGTGCCGGGAACTTCTTCGAGTTCCCGTGGCCTTCTTCTTGGCCTTCTTCTCTGGCACCACATAGAGTGCCAGGACTAGCAGCCCCATTAAACGGGCGTCCGCTGGGTCTTCGGGAAGGGGAGCCGGACAGTCTACCTGTCCGGACGTCCTCTGCCAGTCCTGCCAAAGGCATTGGGAGTTTTAGATCCCACATAGAATTAAACTATGAAAGAAAATAACTTTCCCATAGAGGATAACAAAGCTTACCTCGCCGGCCGGGCGCTTGGTGCTGAATCCTCGATCTTCAGTCGCGGACGCGGGGGCTTCTCCGCCCTTGAACAGCACCCTCCAGGCAGCTTCGTACGTCGTGTCGAAGAGCCCGCTCAGGTTCCGGTGTTGTGCCGGATCGAACTCCCACAAAGTGAAGGCCCGCTGTTGGCAGGGGAGAATCCGGCGGACGAGCATGACCTGGATCACATTGACAAGCCTAAGCTTCTTGTTCACCAAGGTCTGAAGACAGGACTGGAGTCCTGTCAGCTCCTCCGAACTGCCCCATAGCAAGCCCTTCTCTTTCCAGGAGGTGAGCTGCATGGGGATACCAGATCTAAACTCGGGGGCCGCTGCCCATTTAGGGTCACGCGGCTCGGTGATGTAGAACCACCCCGATTGCCATCCCTTGATGGACTCCATGAAGGCCCCCTCGAGCCAGGTGACGTTGGGCATTTTGCCCACCATGGCGCCTCCGCACTCCGCTTGAGCACCCTTTACCACCTTCGGCTTGACATTGAAGGTCTTGAGCCACAAGCCGAAGTGAGGCCAGATGCAGAGGAAGGACTCGCACACGACGATAAACTCCGAGATGTTGAGGATGAAGTTCGGCGCCAGATCGTGGAAATCCAGGCCGTAGTAATACATGAGCCCCCGGACGAAGGGATGAAGTGGGAAGCCCAGTCCACGGAGGAAGTGGGGAAGGAATATGACCCTCTCATGGGGCCTGGGGGTGGGGATGAGCTGCCCCTTGTCGGGCAGCCGGTGCGCGATGTCGCTGGAAAGGTATCCGGCGCCGCGCAGCTTTTCGATGTGCTCCTCCGTAACGGAGGAGGCCAACCACTTGCCTCCCGCTCCAGACATGGCTGGAGAAGGTCGAGACGAGATGTGCGGACTTGGGCGCTAGAGCTCGAGTGCACGGAGATGGATAAGCAAAGGAGGAAGAAGGCGTAGGTAAAAAGGTGGATCCTTATCCCCTTATATATAGGCGAACGAAGACTATGCATCCCCACCGGCCTGGTAAAACTCGCTTATCTCCCAAGCGCCACCATCAATGGTGCGGTTGGGTTACCCACGTCCGTATTGATGGGAATCCCAGAATAAGGGGAACACGATCTCTGCTTCGACAATATGTGCCAAGGAAACCGCTTCGCTAAATGCGCTGAGGTGGTATAATAAAAAATGACTCAAGTAAAGGCTTGGTGGTGGCGTGACGTCATGCCGCAGAATACGTCAGCAGATTGAACTTGTGTACATATTATTTTCTCTACGGTGGAATGTGGAATTTATTTTGCAGAGCCAGACACTATCCTGGTGTTCACAATCTTCTATGAATTATTCTGAGGAGGAACCCGCCTTGCAATGCCGAACAATATGCGCTCCGGACTCATCGACATTGAAGCCTGGTTCAGGGGCTACTGGGGGAGTCCTGGACTAGGGGGTGTCCAGACAGCCGGACTATCATCGTCATCCGGACTCCAAGACTATGAAGATACAAGATTGAAGACTTCGTCCCGTGTCCGGATGGGACTTTCCTTGGCGTGGAAGGCAAGCTTGGCGATACGGATATGTAGATATCCTACCATTGTAACCGACTCTGTGTAACCCTAGCCCTCTCTGGTGTCTATATAAACTAGAGGGTTTTAGTCCGTAGGACACACAACCATTACAACAATCATACCATAGGCTAGATTCTAGGGTTTAGCCTCCTTGATCTCGTGGTAGATCCACTCTTGTACTACCCATATCATCAATATCAATCAAGCAGGAGTAGGGTTTTACCTCCATCGAGAGGGCCTGAACCTGGGTAAAAAGATCGTGTCCCTCGTCTCCTGTTACCATCCGCCTAGACGCACAGTTCGGGACCCCCTACCCGAGATCCGCCGGTTTTGACACCGACAACGGTGCTTCGGTGATGTCCTTCAAGGTCTTCGATGCGGAGGGTCGTCGGCTGGAGTGCTGCCCCGGGAGAGGCGGTCGGGACCCTTCTGCGGCGAGACAGAGGCCGGCCGTCCGCTCCCTTGGCCGCTCCTCAGGCGCCGGAGGCGCCGGAGGATCCAGCAACTCCGCCGAGCTCTTCGTGACGCCGGAGACAAGCGACGACAGCTACGAGCCCCCGAGCCTGCACCGTTCCCGGAGCAGGGCGGGCTCGTCAGGTCGTCGTCGCCCCTGATCTGGATGGGGTTGGCGCCGGACTGGGCGGCCCACTGTTGATGATGGCATCTGCTGCGATGCCCCCTGTAGTTAGGACTCCTTAGGATTCACGCCTTTTGTTCCTGCGAGGGGCCAAGAATATACCCCACGGGGGCTTGTAAGATGTTTGTAGCTCCGTCTGTCAATTTGATCCTTATTATGAAGCAGTGCGAGATGCTCATTCCATTTTAGCTTAGTTTCCTCCTTTCAGTCCTCACGAGGGCTTGATGCTCTGCGCCGACAGGTCCCAGTCCCAAGGCGGCTTCAGCCATCGCTGGTATGCCAGGTCGCGATGCCGTGGTCAAGTCCAGGAGGTGAGCGGCCTGAGGTCCGGTAAGAGCCCCTGAGTCGCGATGCTTATGAGGCCCCCCTTAGCCCTCAAGCAGCCATCGTTCGGTGAGAAAGGAGAGCGACGTTGCTAACACGGGATTGCATTGGGTGCGGGGATGGCGCCGCGGTCACTAGTGTGTCCGGAGGGTGACTTATCTCGAGGGTCAGGAAACGCTTCATGGCGCGGCGTTAGGTCTGTGCCTTGGCCGGCGAGGGATTGCTTGGCGAGGTCCTTGCGTGCTTCTCCCCTCTCACCTTCGCTCCCCTTTCTGCTCTACGTCCTCGGGTCCCGGCTCTCGGGATGGTCTCAGCCATCGCTGGCATGCCAGGTCGCGGTGCCATGGACAAGACCAGAGGGTGAGGGTCGGAATGCCGGTAGGAGCCCTGAGTCGTGATGCTCAGGTACCCCCCTTTAACGTGCGAGTGGGTCGTGCGGACAAGAGCGAAGAAGGCACCGTGAGGGCTTCGCATGGCGGTGCTCCTTGGAGGGACCCTGCAGGCTCATCACAAAAGGAACGAGAGTTTGTCGCGACAATCGACAGTTAGCCGTTAGTTGCTCTGGAGGAGCGTGAAAGGCCTCGTGAGGTGTATTGGGGTACCCGTGAGCCAGCGCAGGGCTCACGGGGCCCTACCTCAAGGCGGGTTGCACCTGGCTCTGGGCCTTATCTTCGAGTGTGTTCCTGCAAATTTGGCCAGATGCCGGTGCTCTACGTCTTCGGGTCCCGGCTCTCGGGCTGGTCTCAGCCGTCGCTGGCATGCCAGGTCGCGATGCCATGGACAAGACCAGAGGGTGAGGGCCGGAGAGCCGGTAGGAGCCCTGAGTCGCGATGCTAAGGCACCCCCCCCTTTAACGCGCAAGCTGGGTTAGATGACGAAACTCTACGTCCTCGGGTCCCGGCTCTCGGGCTGGTCTCAGCCGTCGCTGGCATGCCAGGTCGCGATGCCATGGACATGACCAGAGGGTGAGGGCCGGTAG
>NC_041385.1:201838933-201945340 GCF_002162155.2 Triticum dicoccoides
CGATGCTCAGGCACCCCCCCTTTAACGCGCAAGCTGGGTTAGATGACGAAACTCTACGTCCTCGGGTCCTGGCTCTCGGGCTGGTCTCAGCCATCGCTGGCATGTCAGGTCGCGATGCCATGGACAAGACCAGATGGTGAGGGCCGGAGAGCCGGTAGGAGCCCTGAGTCGCGATGCTCAGGCACCCACCCCCTTTAACGCACAAGATTCTGACACCCAGGAGAAAAAGGCACCAAATAACAAGCATGGTGGATCGAAAGCATAGTCCTAAGATAAATGCAAGAAGGATACATGCCACTGGGACAGGCCCGAGCGGCTTGGGGATGATGCAGCCCGAGGGGCGCCCCCAATAAGATAAGCTAAGGACATGAAATAAAAGGGATACATGCCGCGGGGACGGACCCACGCGGCCTGGGAATAATGCGGCCCTGAAGGCGCTCCCAGCCAGAAACGAAACTTAGAAGATGTCACCTGATGATGTTGGGGATGAAGGGGTGTTGGTGTAGCAGACTCGGTGAGCTGTGGGAGCCGATCTCACGAGCCCCCAGGCCCAGGGGCCTCAGGTGGCTCTGGAGGCGCTGGCGGCTCCTCGCAGGCCGTCTCCATCTCCGCCAGGGCTGCGACACGCCTGACCTCTTGAGCCTCCAAGATGGCCCTCATGAGACGCTGGTGTGCAGCAGCCGCGTTCGGCAGGCCGTAAGGCATGCGCACGTAGCTGTGGGGCGGACCCTCGCAACGTCCCACTCGCGAGGGCCAGAGGCGCTCTTGAGACGCGGCTCGGTTGAGCCCTGGTATGTCGATGCAGACACGCAGCCCACCGTCCTTGCCTGGATGGGGGGCCACAGCGGGTAGGCGGCGGCTGCCTCGCATGACCCTTGACTCCTGTAACTCCTGAATGGCCTTGCTGACGAACTCCTGAGGGTTTGGCCCTCCTTGCCTTGCTCCTTCTTGAGGAAAACGTGCTTCGAAGCACGCCTCCACGTGGTGCCCAAGCGCCTCCCTCGTGACCTTGGCGAGGTCGGCGACCCTCCAGGGGAGAGCCCCCGAGCCCTACCCGAGGAGGGCGTCGGGCGCGCCTCCCTATCCGATGGAAGGAGGCTCCTCCTGGCCAGGCGCGGGCCCCGAGGGGCCTGCCTCCTGAGGGGCCGGGCCGGTTGATGTCTTCTTTTTCTTGGGTGCGGCCTCGGGAGGCCTCCTGCTGCTGCGGTCTGGGTCTTCCTGTGATGCGGCCTGAAAGGCTCGCTCCAGGGAGCACACTGCGTCTCTCTCTTCGCAGGGCACCGTGATGACCCCGCCGCTTCCTGGCATCTTGAGGATGTTGTAGCCGTGGTGGGTCACGGCCATGCGGTAGTTGTCGTGAGCCCCGAAGGTGACAGGAAGGCGGACCTGCCCTATCAGGACCATGGAGCCGTCGGTGACTCCGGAGAAGGGCTTGGTTGGCTGAAGCTGACTATAAGGCACTTGAAGATTGTTGAATGTTTCCACGGACAGGACATTGAGCCCTGCCCCGCCGTCGATGAGGGTCTTGGTGACTAGCACGTTGCTGATGATTGGGGAACAGAGGATCGGGAGGACTCCGGCTGTGGCCGCGCACTTGAGCTGATCCGCTGAGCTGAACATGATGGCGCATGCCGACCACTCGAGGGGGCGCATGGCCTCGAGCTTGGGGAGGACTGTGTTTAGTTCACGGGCGAACTGCTTGAAGATGCGTTGAGAGGCTAGGGCTTGAGCTCCGCCCAGGATGCAGGTGATTGCATGTGGTTCTTGGAAGCCCCCAGCCTCCTCGTCCTGATGACGGTCTTCGTTTCTCATTGGCTGCAGCGGCAGCGGAGGGAGGCCTGCGTTCCCTTGCGGGAGATCCTTGTGAGGCTGATCCCTCCAGCCTCCCTCACGAGGCGGGTCCTGCCAGCGATCCTCGCGAGGTTGGTCGTGCCACCCTTGGCGCGGGACGTGATCTTCCCAGCGTCCTGCATTCCTTCCTCCTCCTCGGTCGTAGCCCCGGTCGCCGCGGTCGGGACGCCTGCTGACTCTTCCCTCACGCACGGCCCAGAGCTCTTGGCATTCATTTGTGTTGTGAGTGTGGAGGTCGTGGTACACGCAGTACCGACTGCCCTTGGAGGATTCGGGCTGATCTCTGCCCCGCTTGGTGTCTGGCTCGGCCGCGAGCACGGCAGCCCCCTTGCGCTTCACGTCCTTGGCCTTGGGCTTCTTCTCTTCGGGGTCCACGGCAGGCAGCTCAAGGAGGGAGAGGCGCCCCTCCTCAGCCCTGGCGCACTTGGTCGCCAAGTTGAACAGCTCCAAGGAGGTGCACATGTCTTCATGCATCGCCAGCTCCTCCTTCATCTTACCGTCGCGCACACCGTCGGAGAAGGCAGAGATGATGGCCTCCTCCGTTACCCTGGGGATCTTGAGGCGCGCATTCTTGAAGTGCTGGATGTACTTCTGCTGGGTTTCCCCTGGCTGCTGCTTGATACGGCGCATGTCACTCACGGCGGGTGGCCGGTCGCGAGTACCCTAGAAGTTGGCGATGAAGCGGGTGCGCACTCGTCCTAGGAAGAGATCGTGCCTGGGGCCAGATTCAGGAGCCAGGTGCGGGCTCCATCCTTGAGCGCCATGGGAAACCAGTTCGCCATGACCTTTTCATCTCCATTGGTAGCCTCGATGCCCAACTCGTAGAGTTGGAGGAACTCCGCAGGGTCAGCCGTGCCATCGCAGCGAGGGGGCAGGTCTGGCTTGAACTTGCCGGGCCACGCGACACTGCGCAGCTCAGAGGTGAAGGCGCGGCAGCCCGCCGTGGCCACGGGGGGGCCTTGGGCGACGAAGAGCTTGGTCCTGCGGGTCCCCATGCGCCGTGGCTGGGGGCAGCGCAGGGTCTTGACGTGCTGGAGGAGGGAGCGCTCGGGCAGCTTCTCGTGGGCGAGGGAGTTCTTGGCAGCTCTGCTCTTGCCGCACTGGCGCCTGGCGGAGCGGGTTCCGCCCAGGGGCCGCGCGCCTTGGGGCCAGGGGCCTTCTTGAGGAGGAGGCGGCTGAGGCGCCCTAGGAGCTTCATTGCCCACGCAGGGCGGGGCGCGGTGCAGCGAGAAGGACGGTGCGGGGGCGCCTCCGGCGGCACGGACGAGCTCAGCGACTCAATCGAGCCATTCTTCGTAGATGTTGTCGATGGGGCGGAAGCGCAGGAGCTTGTTTGCCGCGTTGAGCGCAGCTCGGGCCTCCATGGCCACACGGGGCATGCGTGACGAAGAACCAGCGGGGGTGAGCGAGGGCGTGGCGGTGCGGCCGTCCCGCCTCATGGACGGATGCTGGGACGATGCTTGCTGCTCGTTCCCCGCCGGGCCGGTGGCGGCATTGATGGCAGGTGACAGGGAACGACGAGTGCGCCCGCCGACGGGAGCCTTCTGGGCGACATGGGAGGCAACGGCGGCTCGGAGCTCGGCGCGAGCCCGACGAGCGTCAGACATGGTTGGTTGGTCGGGGAGGAACAAGACAGCGGAAGGAAAATTCCGGCGCACCCCTACCTGGCGCGCCAAATGTCGGATTTCGGGTTCCGGCAGACCCTTGAGGTTCAAACACTAGGGTGCGCACGTAGATTCAACCCTCTACCGTCTCGCACCTCGCCGAATCGCTGGGACCTAAACTACTAAACTGAACAGCACAAGAGACACAAGATTTATACTGGTTCGGCCCACCATTATGGTGTAATACCCTACTCCAGTGTGTGGTGTGGTGGATTGCCTCTCGGGCTTGATGATGAACAATACAAAGGGAGAACAGCCTCGCGAGGGTCTGTTCGTGGCTGGTGCGACGAACTGCTAGCGGGAGTTTAGTCGCTCTATCTACTGGTTTCTTGGTGAGGATCCCCATTGTTAGGTCAGGTCCAGATGCCTCTACCCTGGGGGTGGCTAGTCCTATTTATAGGCAAAGGCCCTGGGCCTCTTCCCAAATATTGAGCGGGAAGGGCGCCAACAATTGGCCATTTTGAAGGGGAACAGCGGGTACACTTATCTTGACTAAAGTTGGTCCTCGCCTGTCAAAGGCTCTGGTGATGACGCCGGCTTGGGCTCCACAATGACTTCCTTCCGACCGTTGGGCTGGTCTTGGTCTTGTTGCACCGAAATGGACGCCTTTGCTTGATGCTCTCGCCTGCGCTTGCTCCCTTTGCACCAAAGAGGAAAGGAGGACACTGCGCGGGCTGGCGCCCGACTGGCGCCCTTGGTCGTCATGGCTTGCATCATGGGCACCTCGCAGGGTACCCCGCCTTGAACTCTCCGCCTCCTCATCAGCCAGCCTGACGAGGCCGTGCCTGAGGAAGCTCCTTGTCGTCCGCCCCGTGAGGCTTGGCCCCTCACGAGGGTCTTGAGCTTGCGTTGATGGAGATGGGCTGTGCTGGGCCTCCTTTGAGCCATGCCGCAGGCCGCAGGCAGGCAAGTCTGGGGACCCCCATTCCCAGAACGCCGACAGGGCCCACACAGGGAAATGCCTCCTTATTAAGTGCAAAATAATGATTCCTCCACCTAATAGCTGGGACCCACCGGAAGGGCCTATGTATTTCAAGAAAAAAACATTCCCCCGGCTGTCAGCTCGGACCCACCGGAAATGCCTCCTTATTACGCACAAAAAAATGAATACTCCCCCCTGCTAGCCGGGACTCACCTTGGTGGGAGGCTGACTTGTGGGCCTACTAAGTTGACGGGGATGGAGGGCTTTGTCAATTTAGTCAATATGAACGATTCTAGCTCCAGTGACCGTACGATGTCCATCCAACGGCCATAGTGCTTCTTCAACCTCTGGTCTTCGTGCTCCAGCCGCCCAAAGCAGCGCCGGTCGTGCCGCATGCTCCTGCCTCCCGTGGCCAGCTGTGATGCCGCGGAGGCCTCACTGCCCCCTACTACTCCCACCGCTGGCTAGGCCATCCCTCTACTCACCCACACCCCCTGTTATTCTGCGGTGATAGCAGCCTCACACTGCAGCCGAACCAGTGAACCCTCGTACTCCTCTTTGCGTGGGCATCCACTGCTGTGTCTTCCCCGGCTCCGCGTCGTCCCCTTCCTAGCCTCGCCATCGTCCACCACCATGGTGCTCTCGGCATGGCCTGGTCAATGTGGTCAACGAACAACATCCATCGGACGTGGACTGTACATGGAGAGGCTGACAGCTGGGTCCATGGCCGCACACAAGGAAATGCCTCCTTATTACGCACAAAATAATGATTCCTCCACCTGACTGCTGGGACCCACCGGACGGGCCACCAGTATTTTGCGAAAAAACGTTTCCCCAGACTGCTAGGACCCACCAAACGGGCCACCGTATTTCGCAAAAAAACGTTCCCCCCGCTGTCAGCTCGGACCCACCGGAAGTGCCTCCTTATTACACACAAAAAAAGAATACTCCCCCGGCTAGCCTGGACCCACCTTGGTGGGAGGCTGACTTGTGGGCCTTCTAAGTTGACGGGGACGAAGGGCTTTGTCAACTTGGTCAATATGAACGATTCTAGCTCCAGTGACCGTACGATATCCATCCAACGGCCGTAGTGCTTCTTCAACCTCTGGTCTTTGTGCTCCAGCAGCCCAAAGCAGCGCCGGTCGTGCCGCATGCTCCTTCCTCCCATGGCCGGCTGTGATGCCGCGGAGGCCTCACCGCCCCCTACTACTCCAACCGCTGGCCAGGCCAACCCTCTACTCACCCACACACCGCAACCGAACAAGTGAACCCTCGTACTCCTCTTCGCGTGGGCATCCACTGTTGCGTCTTTCCCGGCTCCGCGTCGTCCCCTTCCTAGGCCTTGCCGTCGTCCACCGCCGTGGTGCTCTCGGCGCGGTGTGGTTAATGTGGTCAACGACCGAGTTCCATCGGAAGAGTATGTGCGTGGAGAGGCTGACAGTTGGGTCCACGACGGCCGCAAGTAAGTGCCTCCTTATTACGCGGAAAATAATTATTCCTCCACCTGATAGCAGGGACCCACCAGTCGGGCCACTGTATTTCGCGAAAAAATGTTTCCTCCCTGATTGCTGGGATCCACCAGCTACACCTTCGCACGCAAGGAAGTGCGTCCGGGCAAAAAAAAAATCACCCCCTGACTGCTGGCCCCACCAGCTACATCTTCGCACGCAAGGAAGTGCCTCACAGTTGGGACCCACCTGGTCGAAGAGTACGTAGCATTGTCATTCTGGTCGCGAATGTGTACGTACATATATACTGGTCGATGTAGAGGTGTGCATGTGTCGTAGTAGAGGCGCGTACGTGTCGTAGTAGAGGCGCGCACATAGGATGTACACGTACGTACAGCGGCCAGTGTGCAAGAAAGAAAATACGGTCACGTATGTGTACATACGGCTGGGTCCGAACGCCTACTCGTGCATACGTACGACCAGGGCTCTGGTACATGGCTGGATCAGAACGGAGAAACAACATCGTTGTCGTGTTCATGGGGAGCCAACCGGCTTGTTCGAAACGGAATGCGTCGCCGTGTTCATTGGGAGGGCTTGGACGAAACAGGCGATAGAAACGAGGCCTGGCGTACCGCAGAATGGAGGAAACGGCCTTATGTTCGGCCGGCCACGTTCAAAACGGGATCCTATTCATCGGGAGGGGTCTGGTGTACCGCAAAACGGTGAAAACGGACATCATATGGTCGAAACGGGGGTCCTGTTGATCGGGAGGGGTGTGGCGTACCACAAAACGGACGGAACGGACTTGTGTTGGAGCGCTACGATCGAAACGGGGGTCCTGTTAATCGGGAGGTGTGTGGCGTACCGCAAAACAGGACTCCACGGGAAACTATTCATCTCCACCGTCAACCTCCTCCAACCTCCACGGGCTACCGTCGACCTCCTCCAGCCTCCACGGGCTCCTGTTCATCCAGCCTCCACCGCACGCTACTCCACCGGCTACTGTTCAACCACCCCTCCACGGGCACCCCTCCACCGTTTACTGTTCACCCAGCCCTCCACGGGGTCGTCCTATTCATCCAGCCCTGCACGGGGTCCTGTTCATCCAGCCCCAACCGGCTCGATCGAGGCAACGCCACGGGATCATGTTCATCCACCCCCACCGCTCACTGTTCATCTAGAGAGGCAGCATCAATCGGCTTCAGTTAGCAGCAGTAGCGAAGGAATCACTCGATCGGGTTGAGTTAACGGCCATCGATGGATCGCTTGGGTTCAGTAACGCGTAGCCTATAGTGCAATCGCTCGGATTTAGTTGGAGCCCAACGCCTCGCTCGGGTTCAGTTAGAGCCAACGCCTCACACACACGCGCGTACGTGTATGAGAGAAACGCGCATCGCTCGGCCCCCGACCACCTACCGTAACCGGGAACTCCCCAAATTTTTCCTCCCCCTCGCTTCTACCCCGGTTTTTTCCGTCATGGACGGCCCAAAGAATGTCATGCAGTTGCATCTCCGGCCTGCCCAGGATGAAAAGTCCATTTTCTGTCATGATTTTTTGTCATAGAATTAGGAGCCCACCACATCTATGATGATACCGGGTTTTGTCACAATTATCGTCATAGAAGTGTCATATGTATGACAGAAAAAAGTTTTGTTCAGCCCAGAATGTCACGGATGTGTCTTTTTTTGTAGTGGTGGTAATGTTAGAGTCATGCTAGTTGGGTAATTACGAAATTGAGGAATACTTCTCTTGGAGTTGGCAAGTCCCGTAGCATGCACGTATGGTAAAAGTTGTGTGACAAATTTGTTGCATGGGATGCTCTTTTAATTGTCTTCCTTATGAGTGGAGGTCGGGATCGCGCGATGGTTAACTCCTACCAACCCTTCCCATAGGAGCATGCGTAGTAGTACTTTGCTTCGAGGGCAAGTAGACTTTTGCAATAAGTATATGAGTTCTTTATGACTAATGTGAGTCCATGGATATACGCACACTCACCCTTCCACTTTGCTAGCCTCTATTATACCGCGAAACCTTCGCCGGTATCATGCACCCACTATTTACCTTCCTCAAAACAGCCACCATACCTACCTATTATGGAATTTCCATAGCCATTCCGAGATATATTGCCATGCAACTTTCCACCGTTCCGTTGATGACACGCTCCATCATTGTCATATTGCTCTTTGCGTGATCATGTAGTTGACATCGTATTTGTGGCAAGGCCACCTTCATAATTTTTCATACATGTCACTCTTGATTCATTGCATATCCCGGTACACCACTAGAGGCATTCACATAGAGTCATATTTTGT
Organism: Triticum dicoccoides; assembly: GCF_002162155.2. Lineage (NCBI taxonomy): Eukaryota > Viridiplantae > Streptophyta > Magnoliopsida > Poales > Poaceae > Triticum > Triticum dicoccoides. The sequence goes on from NC_041385.1 coordinate 201,847,131, forward strand.
TCTAAGTATTGAGTTGTAATTCTTGAGTTGTAAATCAATAAAAGTGTGATGATCTTCATTATTAGAGCATTGTCCCAAGTGAGGAAAGGATGATGAAGACTATGATTCCCCCACAAGTCGGGATGAGACTTCGGACTTCATAAAAATAAAAGATGCCAAAGAAGCCCATACAAAAAAAGAGGCCAAAGAAGCCCACCAAATAAAAAAAGAGAAGAAAAAAAGAGGAAAATAAAAAAAATAGGAAAAAAATATGAGAGAAAAGAGAGAAGGGACAATGCTACTATCTCTTTTCCACACTTGTGCGTCAAAGTAGCACCATGATCTTCATGATAGAGAGTCTCCTATGTTGTCGCTTTCATATACTAGTGGGAATTTTTCATTATAGAACTTGGCTTGTATATTCCAATGATGGGCTTCCTCAAAATGTCCTAGGTCTTCGTGAGCAAGCAAGTTGGATGCACACCCACTTAGTTTCTTTTGTTGAGCTTTCATATATTTATAGCTCTAGTGCATCCGTTGCATGGCAATCCCTACTCACTCACATTGATATCTATTAATGGGCATCTCCATAGCCCGTTGATACGCCTAGTTGATGTGAGACTATCTTCTCTCTGTTTGTCTTCACAACCACCATATACCACATATAGTGCTATGTCCATGGCTTGCACTCATGTATTGCGTAAGAGTTGAAAAAGCTGAAGCGCATTAAAAAGTATGAACCAATTGCTTGGCTGAAACCGGGGTTGTGCATGATGTGAGTATTTTCTGTGATGAAAATGAAGCATGGCCTAACTATATGATTTTGTAGGGATGAGCTTTCTTTGGCTATGCTATTTTGATAAGACATGATTATTTGTTAGTATGCTTCAAGTATTACTATTTTTATGTTTTATACGCTTTTATCTTGAATCATTTGGATCTGAACAATCATGCCACAATAAAGAAAATTACATTGAGAATTATGCTAAGTAGCATTCCACATCTAAAATTGTGTTTTTATCATTTACCTACTCGAGGACGAGCAGGAATTAAGCTTGGGGATGCTTGATACGTCTCCAACATATCTATAATTTTTTATTGTTCCATGCTATTATATTACCCATTTTGGATGTTTATGGGCTTTGCTCTACACTTCTATATCATTTTTGGGACTAACCTACTATCCTGAGGCCCAGCCTGAATTGTTGTTTTTTTTGCCTATTTCAGTGTTTCGAAGGAAAGGAATATCAAACGGAGTCCAAACGGAATGAAACCTTCGGGAGCGATCTTTTTGGAACAAACGCATTCCAAGAAACTTGGAGTGGACGTCAAGAAGTAACCGAGGCGGCCACGAGGGTGCCCGGCACGCCCTAAGGGGGTGGGCACGCCCCCACCTTCGTGGGCCCCTCGTAGCTCCCCTGACCTACCTCCTTCGCCTATATATATCCACGTACCCTGAAAACATCCAGGAGCACCACGAAAAACTATTTCCACCGCCGCAACCTTCTGTATCCGCGAGATCCCATCTTGGAGCCTTTGCCGGCACTCCGCCGGAGGGGGAATCGACCATGGAGGGCCTCTACATCATCTCCAAGGCCTCTCCGATGAGTTGTGAGTAGTTTGCCACAGACCTTTTGGTCCATAGTTATTAGCTAGATGGCTTCTTCTCTCTCTTTGAATCTCAATACCAATTTCTCCTCGATCTTCTTGGAGATCTATCTGATGTAACTCTTTTTGCGGTGTGTTTGTCGAGATCCGATGAATTGTGGGTTTATGATCAAGTTTATCTATGAGAAATAATTGAATCTCCTCTGAATTCTTTTATGTTTGATTGGTTATCTTTGCAAGTCTCTTCGAATCATCAATTTGGTTTGGCCTACTAGATTGATCACAATGGGAGAAGTGCTTAGCTTTGGGTTCAATCTTACAGTGTCCTTTCCTAGTGACAGCAGGGGCGGCAAGGCACGTATTGTACTGTTGCCATCGAGGATAAAAAGATATAGTTTATGTCATATTGCATGAGTTTATCCCTCTACATCATGTCATCTTTCTTAATGCGTTACTCTCTCTTATGAACTTAATACTCTAGATACAGGCAGGAGTCAGTCGATGTGTGGAGTAATAGCAGTAGATGCAGAATCGTTTCGATCTACTTGTTGCGGACGTGATGCCTATATACATGATCATGCCTACATAATCTCATAACTATGCACTTTTCTATCAATTGCTCGACAGTAATTTGTTCACCCACCGTAATACTTATGCTATCTTGAGAGAAGCCACTAGTGAAACCTATGGCCCCCGGGTCTATCTTTTATCTTATAAGTTTTCCATCTACTTTTATTTGCATCTTTTATTTTCCAATCTATATTATAAAAATACCAAAAATATTTATCTTATCATATTATCTCTATCAGATCTCACTTTCGTAAGTTACCGTGAAGGGATTGACAACCCCTTTATCGCGTTGGTTGCGAGGTTCTTGTTTGTTTGTGTAGGTGCGTGGGACTTTTGAGGAGCCTCCTACTGGATTGATACCTTGGTTCTCAAAAACTGAGGGAAATACTTACGCTACCTTGCTGCATCACCCTTTCCTCTTCAAGGCAAAAACCAGCGCATGCTCAAGAGGTAGCACCGACAATTCTGCGTCTTCCAGAACGTGCACAACCACAACACCAACGACTGCCAGGAGCTCAGAGCCCTCCGCAACGGGCACCTCGGTCGATGCCCCGAGCGCAACGATTGATGCTACGGTCATGGAGGTGGCCGAGGTGGAGGACGCTGGGACGGCCGCGACCATCGCCAGGAGTGGCAAGACCAGCCTCGGGAGGACCACTGGCAGGGTGAACCTCGCGAGGGCGCCTGGAGGGACCAAGCTCACAAGGATCGGCCTCAAGGCAATGCTGGTATTCCCCCGCTGCCTCCACCGCCAAGAAGGAATGAAGATCAACACCAGGACGAGGGGGCTAGGGGCTTCCAGGAGCCTCGAGCCATCGCCTGCATCCTGGGCGGCTCCCAGGCCCCAGCCTCTCACCGCGTCTTCAAGAAGTTCGTGCACAAGGTGAACGTAGTGCTCCCCAGGCTCGAGGCGACACGCCCACTCAGATGGTCCAAGTACGCCATCATCTTCAACTCCTCTGACCAGCTCAAGTGTGCGGCCACTGCTGGCGCGCTCCCAATGCTCTACTCGCCCATCATCAGCAACGTGGTCATCACCAAGACCCTTATTGACGGTTGAGTAGGGCTCAATGTTCTCTCTGTTCAGACATTCAATAGGCTCCAAGTACCATACCAGCAGCTTCAGCCTACCAAGCCCTTCTCAGGAGTGACCGACGGCTCCATGCATCTGATAGGGGAGGTCCGCCTCCCTGTCACCTTCGGCAAGCACGACAAGTACTACACCGAGCTCATCAACTTCGACGTCGCCGACATTCGCCTGCCGTACAACGTCATCCTCAGGTGCCCAGCACAGGCCAAGTTCATGGCGGCAACGCACCATGGCTACAACGTCCTCAAGATGCTAGGAAGCTGCGCCATCATCACTATTGCCTACGAGGAAAAGGATGTGGTGTGCTGTCTCGAGCGCGCCTACCAAGCGGCAGCGGTCGAGAACCCGTGAAGACAAGGGAGATATCCTTGCTCCTGAGGTCGCCCCCAAGACGAAGAAGCTGCAGCTGGGACAGGAATCTCATGAGGAGGCGTCACCCGATAGTGCCGCGCCGAGCCTCGCGTCCCTGGATGGGGCACCTTCACCTATCTCATAGGAAGGCGCGCCCGAGTCCCCTCTCATGCTGGGCACGGGGGCTCTCCTCTGGAGGGTCTCAGACCTAGCCAACGTCTCGAGGGAGGCGCTAGGGCACCATGTCGAGGCATGCTTCAGCGCACGCTTCCCAGGAGAAGGCACAAGGCATGGGGCGCCAGGTGCTCGGGAGTTCATCAGTAAGGCAGTCAAAGAGATTCAAGAGGCAAGGGTTCTGCAGGGCGATCGCTGCCCACCGCCGAGCGTGGCTCCTTGCCCTGGAGAGGGTAAGAGTTCCGTGTCTGTATCGACATTCCAGGGCTCAACAGGTCCGCGTCCCGGCAGCTCTTCTGGCCGTCCCGTCTAGGCTGATGCAAGGGTCCCCCTCACAGCTACTTTCACATGCCCTTCGGTCTGCTGAGCACGGCTGTCGCGTATCAACACTTCATGCAGGACATCCTAGCGGCTCGGGAGGCTAGGCACCAGGCGATCCTAGCGGAGATGGAGATGCATCTTCGGGATCCCCCAGGCCCCAGAAGCCTCCCGAGGCTCAGGGCCAAGGCAGCTCGTGAGGAACGACTTTAGCAGCGGGCATCTTCTGCTACCCCAACATCTCTTCAGCAATGGTTCCAGGTGACATCTTTTTAGTTCGTTTAGTTTGGGGGCGCCCTCGAGCTGCACTATCCCCAAGTCGCATGTGTCCATCCCTGCGACATGTATCCTTCTTGCATTTGTCAGAATTGCCTAACCATCTTTCATGTGTTGTTTTATTACCATCACCTGCTTGCTTCGAGACCTATCCACCTTGAAGTCCCCTTTCATTACTGACTCATCCTATGCTCGTCCTACAATGGAAGCTACTCACGCTGGCATGACACTTGTGCTCGGGTCCGTCCCAGCAGCGCTGATAAACCCGAGAACTGAGCTCTGGCTCGCGGCCCGCCTCACGCATGCCACCCCACCAGGTCCTCGGTGCCTTCGTATTCCCTTAAAAGGTTCAAGGATAGGCGGTCAGTGCCATAGGGAGTTGCAACCACTTCTCCTAGTTAACACGCAGGTTCACCTAAGGCATAGCTATGGGCGGGCCCCGGTGGTCACCACCTTGCCCCGTGAGTCACCTGCATGTTAAAGGGGGGCTCCTGAGCATCACGCCTCAGGAGCTTCTACTGGCTCTCCAGACCTCACCCCCTGGCCTTGACCACGGCATCGCAAACTGGCATACCAGCGGCAGCTGAGCCTGCTCGAGGGCTGAGACCCGAGGACGTAGAGCACCTAGGCAAGCAAGGAAGGGCGATGATCGTCGCGTGCCCCACTTAGTGATGCTACCATAGAGGCACGAATGGGCACCATCTAGAGGGGTCTCTGAGGGTTTGCTAAAAGATAAGTCGCCCACGTGATTTGTCAAGTCTCACAGGTCACCCATTTGACTCTCGCAGCCCCACTCCAGTGGTTTCGCTCCCTTTTCCGTTTCTTGGGCAGCTGCTTGCACGCCAAGGGGGACCTCGTGAGCATCGCGCCTCATGAGCTCTCACCGGACCTCGGGCCGCTCACCTCCTAGCCTTGACCACGGCACTGCGACCTGTCATACTAGTGACGGCTGAAGCATGCCTGGGGACTGGGTCCCGCCGACGTAGAGCGCTATGCTACCTAAGGGGAAGAAAGGGGGGAACCATGCCAGATTGGGATACGCGATTTCATCATAAAGACCAAAAGAACAATGCGGGGATTAAAGCATTTCGATCCTTACACACCCCCGCGGGGCTATTCCTAATTCCACGCAGGGAAACAAAAGAAGAAAAGCTTCGATCAAGCCAGCGCGCATCACCGACGATGCCGAGCGGCAGCCGCTGCTGCGCTCCAGCCACGACTGGAGCTTGGCGGCACGTAGCTGTCGTCGCTGGACTCCGGAGATTCGCTGGGCTCAGGAGAATCGCTAGATTCCCAAGATTCGTCGCTGCTGCCCGAGGAGGTGCTGACGGGGACGAAAGCAGGTCCAGCACCCATGGTTGCGTCCCACAGGCTGCTTCCTCTAGGCCAGCACTCCAGCCATCGGCCCTCCTCGTCAAAGACCTTGAAGAACAGGGTGGAGGCACCATCGTAGTCGAAGTGGATCGCAAGGGACCCCTCTGCACGGCAGGCTCGAGCGACCTCACCCCATCCGCGGTCACGAAGACATCGCCAGGGGGCACCACCTCGACATCAGCCCCGGTGGCCAGGCTGCAGCACCCGGCGTGCTGCACCCACAGCTCAAGCAGCCCCCTCAACGGCGGCTCATCGTTGAAGAACCTCGGGAGCTGGATCCACGAGGCGGGCGACATCGCTACCCACACCACGAACTCATGCGAGCTGCCCTCAGCGTTGGTCCGCGGTTCGACAAGAAGGACGGTAGCGGCATGTCCCTCGCTGCCTGGGGTTGCCCGATGGCATGCGTCGTCATCCTGTGCCCGGGCATACAAGGGAAGGGGAAGCCCGGCGGAGGCCTTGATTCCCAAGGCTTGGTCACCTCCTGCCTCCCTCCGGAATCGCAGGGATGGCAAAACTGCCTCTTTGGCGGAAGTGGATCAGGCCCCTCCTGAGGGGCTTTCCCCTTTTCAGCCGTAGAAAACCTCCTGATTGGCGCCATGGGAGCAACAGAAAGATGGAGAAGAAGAAGGGAGAGCGGCGAGAAGACGGAGGAAGAGATGAGCGAGAGGGGCTCTGCCCCTCCCCTCATTTATAGCCGGAGGGAGGCCAACCGCCCGCCTCCACGACCTCGTGGTGATTTTATAGCGTACTTGCATCGCACATGGTTAAGCTAGTACCTGCACCATTTGCTCGTGCTTGTGCAATCATGGTGATTTTGCAGCGCACTTTCATCACACGCGGTTAAGCCAGTACTTGCACCATTTGCTCGCGCTTGCGCAATCGTGGTGATTTTATAGGAAAAAAATAACCTATCAATTAAATGAATCTTGAGCTATGCAACTTCCCACCGTGTCACCCATCCTTGGACTACTCCAGCACGAGCACGCTTAACTTTTGCATTCTATTCGACTAGGCTAGTGGATGGGAAGCAACACCTTGCTGATAGGAATTGCCTCCTTGCCTTTAAGGCGTTTCACGCTGGTCACCCTATGGGACCTACTCCCTCCTATCACGCACATTTGTTCTTTTAGAAACTGTGTGCGATATTTACATGGCTGGTGTGTCGCCGCCTAGCCTTCAATGAACACTGACACTGGTAGCAGGAAATCGATGGGAGAAGAGGCGAGAAATCGATGAGAGGAGTGGTGGGAAATGGTAGCCTGTTTAGAAAACGTAGAAGATAAGGAAGCTTGAGCTAGCACGACGCATGCGCACAGTGATTACCCATGTACTGCATGTGCTATCAAAAGGGCCGAGGGTTGCCGTTCGATCTGGGAGCATCCAACGGTGCAGACGTACGATCCGTGGGGTTTGGGTTCTGGCCAATCACAACACACGACTCAGATCACGCACGCAACAGGGTGAGGGGGGCATCGGCCACGTTTTTGGTAGGCACATGGCTTTCGTGAGTGAATCGTGTGCTATTTGAAAACACAAGAATCTTGGTTTTTAAATCCCAGTAAATCCAAAACTCACCCGAAAATCGTGAAACTTGGCATGGTGTCACGACATGGCACATATATGTCGAGGAAATTTTTTCGTCCATTTTGGTGCAAGTTTTATTACAAGCCTCTTACAAACCGGAGCTTCTCTCAAAGAAAGCCTCGTGGTTCTGATAGGGAAATGTGTCCCCCTTGTGGGGGGAATGATAATCACTGCCTCTTTTCGCCTTGTATTTTCTTCTACCGGCAACATGGTACGACAAGATATCCGTGCTAAAATTTAAACTTACTCATGGTTTGTTTGGCCTTTTTATACACGAATTGAGTTTCCTAGGCATTTATTGTCCATAATTCAAATCCAAACCTCAAATACATGCTCCAATTCACCAAAATAGCTAGAAAAATTATACATGCATTTGTCCTTGGGTGCATGTTTAGGTCTCATGCCAGGAATGGGAACGAATTACAACCGTACCAGCGTCCTGGCTCATCCTCAAACATTTGGAATCTCGGTTTTTAAATCCCCGTAAATCCTAAACTCACCAGAAAGTCATGAAAGTAGGCATGGTGTCACATCATGGCACATATATGTCGTGCTAACAACATTGTCCAATTTGGTCCAAGCTTAATTACAAACCTCTTACAAACCGGAGCTTCTCTCAAATAATCCTCGTGGTTCCGATAGGGAAACGTGTTCCCCTTGTTGTCGAACATAATCACTGCCTCTTTTCGCCTTATATTTTCTTCTATGGGCAACATCGAATGATAGGATATCCATGCTGAAATTTAAACTTATTCAGGGTTCGTTTGGCCTTTTTATACACTAATTGAGTTTCCTAGGCATTTATGTCCATAATACAAATCTGAACTTCAAATACATGCTCCAGTTCATCAAAATGGCTAGAAAAATTATACATGTGTCCTTGGTGCATGTTTAGGTCCCATCTAGGAATGGGAACGAATTACAACCATACCGGCATCCTGGCTCGTCCTCAAACAGTTAGAATCTCAGATTTTAAATTCCCGTGAATCCTAAACTCACTAGGAAGTCATGAAAGTTGGCATGGCATCATGTCATGGCGCATATATGTCGTGGTAAAAACATTGTCCAATTTGGGCCAAGATTTATTACAAACCTCTTACAAACTGGAGCTTCTCTCAAAGAAGCCTCGTGGTTCCGATAAGGAAACATGTTCCCCTTGTGGCGAAACATAATCACTGCCTCTTTTCGCCTTGTATTTTCTTCTACGGGTGACATGGAATGACGGGATATCCATCCTGAGATTTAAACTTATTCAGGGTTTGTTTGGCCTTTTTATACACTAATTGAGTTTCTTAGGCATTTAATGTCCATAATTCAAATCTGAACCTCAAATACATGCTCCAGTTCACCAAAATGGCTAGAAAAATTATACATGCATGTATCCTTGGGTGCATGTTTAGGTCCCATGCCAGGAATGGGAATGAATTACAACCGTAATGGCGTCCTGGCTCGTCCTCAAACATTTGTAATCTCGGTTTTTAAATCCCCGTAAATCCAAAACTCACCAGAAAGTCATGAAAGTAGGCATGGTGTCACGTCATGGCACATATATGTCGTGGTAAAAACATTGTCCAATTTGGGACAAGCTTTATTACAAACCTCTTACAAACAGGAGCTTCTCTAAAAGAAGCCTCATGGTTTCGATAGGGAAACATGTTCCCCTTGTTGTCGAAACGTAATCACTGCCTCTTTTCGCCTTGTATTTTCTTCTACGGGCAACATGGAACGACATGATATCCATGCTGAAATTTAAACTTATTCAGGGTTCGTTTGGTCTTTTTATACACTAATTGAGTTTCCTAGGCATTTAGTGTCAATAATTCAAATCTGAACTACAAATACATGCTCCAGTTCACCAAATGGCTAGAAAAATTATACATGTGTCCTTGGGTGCATTTTTAGGTTCCATGCCAGGAATGGGAATGAATTACAACCTTACCGTCGTCCTGGCTCGACCTCAAACATTTGGAATCTCGGTTTTTAAATCCCCATAAATCCAAAACTCACTAGAAAGTCATCAAAGGTGACATGGTGTCACGTCATGGCACATATATGTCGTGCTAAAAATATTGCCAATTTGGGCCAAGCTTTATTACAAATCTCTTACAAACCAGAGCCTGATGCAAGAACCCTCCTGGTTTTGATACGGAAACGTGTCCCCTTGTGGGCCAAACGATAATCGTTCCCTCTTCTAGCCTCGTATTTTCTTCTACACGCAATACAGAACAATGGGAGATTCGCGCTAAACTTTGAAATTATTCAGGGTTCGTTTGACCCTTTTTATTCATTAATTGAGTTTTCTAGGCATTTAATGTCCATAATTCAAACCCGAACTACAAATACATTCTCCAGTGCACCAAAATGGCTAGAAAATACGTACATGTGTCCTTCGGGTGCATGTTTACGTTCCATGGAACGAATGGGAATGAATTCAACCGTCTCGCCGTCCTGCCTTGGCCACAAACATTGTGAGTTTATAAATCTTTGTAAGTCCAAAACTCACCAGGAAATCATGAAACTTGGCAGGGTTTCACTACATGGTACATATAATTGTCCAATTTGGGTGAAGCTATATTACAAGCCTCTTACAAACCGAAGCTTCTTGCAACCCTCGTCGTTTCGGTGGGCGAAACGATAATCGTTGCCTCTTCAAGCCTTGAACTTTGTTTTCTACAGGCAACATAGAATAACAGGAGTGTCGTGCCAAAATTTGAAACTGTTTAGGGTTCGTTTGGCCATTGTATATATTACTAATTAAGTTTTCTACGCATTTAATGTAGTCCATAATTAAAATTTGAACTCCAAGACATGTTCCAGTGAAGCAAAATGGGTGGGAAATTGTACATGTGTCATTGGGTACATGTTTAGGTCTCATTTAAGGAATGAGAAAGAATTACAAACTTGTCGCCGTCCTGAAACATTGAGAATCTCGGTTTTAAAATCCTAGTAAATCAAAACCCACCCAAAAATATGAAACTTGGCATGGTTCCATGACATGGCACATATATGCAGTGATAAAAAAATCGTCCAGTTTGAGAAGAGATGCACACATTAGTAGTCAATGAAGTCCTTTTTGAAACAAAAAGCTAACACGTTAATATCGCAAATGGTTGTATTATATGAACCGTGTAAAAATTTAACCATACTCAGTGGCGTGTGTGCTGTTGTTTGATTAGACAGGATTAGCAGGAGAAGTCCGCCGTGCAGGCTCGACGGGAAGCATGCGAGCAGTCCGTCACGCAGGCTCGACAGGACGCGTGCACCCGGTCCACCTTGGAGGCTCGATGGGACACGTGCGAGCAGCAAGGCCGCCCGTGCTCACCGATAAGCGAGCTCTCTGACCTCCATGCACCAGCCACCGCCCGCCTCGCTCACAACTTCTCCATTAATGGGTTAATTAAAGCGCCTGGACGGAGGTTTTCTTAGGGGTGGACGGAGGGTGTTTGCCTGTGATGCCATGGCAGCATTTGCTTTGTTCGTGTTTTCAACTCGTATTCCGGCCTAATTTAAATTGCCACATAGGGCAACGGATAATACGACGACAAATAAAATGGCAACGGATAGTATGACTACAAATTTACAATGGCGCGGATAATAATTGTCTTACATATTCCGGATAATTTTAAATGCCACATGCGGCAAAGCCCGGAAGACACGGGGGCAAGAGAAGAAGGAAATCGGAGACAACAATCTGGATCACTACTGTATCTACTCTTTGATGGATCGCCGGGCGATGACATCCTCTAGCTCCTTCTTCAATTCCTCACGACTTTGCTTGAAAGCAGCCAGATATTCCTATAGCTCCTGCTCACGTTCGATCCAGAGCTTCCTCAAGTCACCCATAAGTTCCTCGACGACCGCTATCAGCGTCATCCCCAAGGCACTGCTCTTCTCATGTAGCATCTTCCAGCCGGCGGCCTCCTCCTTCTTGGCGAGCGCCTTGAGGAGCTTCACATTGTCACCCATGATTTGCTCGACAAGGCCGGTCGCCTTGTCAACCGAGGCATCACTAATCTCGAGCAGCTTCATCAAGACGTCAACTAGCTCCTGCTGCTTAATGAGGCCAGCGAGAATGTCATCATCGCCGGCCAAGGACTTCAGCAACGCCAGCTCATCGCAATCGCCGATGCGGAGAGTGCGCTTGTGAGAGCCCTCATGTGCCCGTGAGAGCTCGTTCGAGGGCTCCGCGGCGCGCCGGGACATCTCTGCTGCGGCTGCCGCTTCGTGGCGGGACCTCTCTAGTGCTTCCGCGGCCTTGGTCTTTGCTGCCTGGTTATATGCCCACCCGAAACTCCTCCTTCCGATCATGGTGGAACAACTTGACAGGAAAGACCAGTTTTGTGGGTGATGAGGAGAGGAACTGTGAAGTAATTTTCGAGTCGGTAGTTTTTATAGCCCGGTGCTAAGTGTGAACACATATTAGTTTGATCGGTATGACCAGATTTGCAATTACTTATTGCATTGTAATCTGCAATGTGCGAGAAACAAAGTCAAAATTTATTGATGGTTCTAGGCCTACAAAGCCTCATTTCTGTTGTTCTGCCTCATCACAAACAATTCTTTTGGATCAACCGTATGCCACGCACCGGAAGCACGAAACATGGGCCCTTGTTCTCGGATGTACGTGCACGTGTCTGCCCACTATCACACACGGTCATGATATCACCATCGTGTCCTATGGATGCTTCGTCGCGTCTCCCACAGGGTGCCAGAAGGTTGACCACGTGGTTGCTGCCATGGTGTCCCTGGTTTTTTTTATGGGCCCGTGGCGTCCCTGCGCGTGCTCTGCTCGCCGTTGAGGCAAATTTACAATGGCAATGGTTAATAATTGTCTTACATATTCAGATAATTTAAAATGCCACATGCAGCAAGGTGCAAAACACTCACGACCTACTTATGCATACAATTATAATAAAATATAGGCTAAAAGCTGAGCGGGCGGCCTTCCGACGACGGTCTTCTCGGACTCCATGATCAGCATATCACCTTGCGGCCGTTCATTATGTGTAACTTACTAATCATCGCACATGAGTACTCGCAGACGCAGTGTGTGATACTCCTAGCCACCGCAAGCAACTAGTTTGCATTTTTCAAAGTTTTTTATACGATTAGAATTGCACACGAACTTACTATAGTAACTGTCTGTGTTATAATTTCTCATTGCAAACAGTTCACCCGAGTGGGTTGTTTGCTGCGTATCATACACATCTGGTTTACACGAATCGTTTGTGTTCTTTTGGCTGATCGCGAATGCCGCATATCACACAAATCTTGTTAAGATGAACCGTTTACGTTTTCTTGCCTAATCGAAAATAGTTTGTTCAAGTGAACCGTATGTCATATATCACACACACCTTGATATGGATGAACGTTTCTGTTGCATTCCCTAATAGCACACAGTTGATCAGAGGGAATTGTATGCCGTATATCACACACACATTGATATGGCTGCCCATTTATGTTGTTCGTCCTCATCACAAATAGTTCTGCTGGATCAACCGTATGCCCAGCATCGCACACGTAACTAAAGTCTGAACTGTGTTTCATGTCTCCGCCATCGCAAATGTTTTGCACCTTTTTTGAAAGTTTTTCACACCACCGTTTGCGATTATTGCATCGCACATAGTTTCGTCGAAGGGTCTCTGATTGTAGTGTCGTGTTAGCAGCATCCTGCAGTAGTGGATACCAATTGAATTGGCAAAACTCTCATCATGACAAGCAAGAGTAAAACAATCTTCACCACAAAAGAGTGCAACAAGATGCAAAGACATAAGATCTGCACTCAAGACAAATCCTTTCACGGAGCCACCTAGGAAATACAAAGGAAAGAAAGGTGGATGTGAAATAATAAGGACATCCACTAAAGATGTAACTTATCTCAAGTGTATAAGATGCTACGTAGATGAAAATCATGATGACATCAATCCACAAATAAGGATGCACACAAGAAATGTTTACTCAAGGAAAGAATAGGATACCCAAAAAAAAGTCATAAATATACTGATAAGATCTTTGCTTGAAAAGCATAAAGCGCATGGCTTAATATTATCTTATAGTATATAAACGACTTCAATCCAAACGAACATCAAAGACATCACAATTATCAACAAGAGATTATTATTGAGATGCTTTGAGAAGGGAAACAAGTATCACAAGAACTAATCAAGAAATTCATGCCATGATGCAACCTACACAAGGTTGTATGTAAGAAATGTATGCATGAGTAGATACTTGTTACTGAGATAGCATTGGAAGGATGTAGTACATACCAATTGAATGTAAGCGATAGTAGTTCATTGAACGTCCTAGTTTGACTCCAATAAGCACATGGTGACACCACCTTCCTTTTGAATGAGCCGAGCATCCAATGCATCTCTAATTGTTCCTAGAACAACACCACAAACAAAATGGTACCCAAACTCATTGGGACCAAAGAGTTAGCAAACCAATAATACATATGACAAACTCCACATAAATATGTGTATATAGATATGAAATAGAATTTCATGCACATCTTAGCCAATTAGAGACTTGGTGAAGTTTCCCTTATATATTGGGTCAAAGAAAGAAAGCATGCCAAATAACTTACATAAGGTAAATACGCATGCTCTAGACTTCAAGGACCAAATCAACACATGGTTGATAGGATCCCAAAAGAAAAGATACCAAGTGAAAATAAGATACTCAAAGAAGAACTTATCACTTGAAGGATACCAAATACAAGATACATCAAGGAATGAGATATCCATTGATACACACTAAAAGCAAGATACCAAACTCCCAAAAGAGAGGAAGGTTCCTAACGAACCATGACCTCTACAAAGTTTCATGATGGCACATAGTACCAAAAAGAAACGACTTGTCTTCCACCAACACACACTTGATAAGGATCACAAGAGTGTTATAAAGAAAATAGGATAGCTCCCCCAATAGTTGTGCATTATAGAGAACTCGCATTTGAATGCAAAATGCACAAGATGGGATCCCCGCTTTCACTATATCCATAGACGCACTAGAAAAGGTCAAGAAATAAACATGATCCACAAGTGGCACGGAAGACAACGGGAGTAGAAAAAAATCCTAGGCAAGAGATAAGGCAAATAAAACCAAAGGCCAATGTAAAGATGATCAACAATTTCCACCACATAAATGATTACCCATTGTCAAGAGACAAGAAGTATTTGGAAATAATTCCCGGTTGTAGATTTCAAAGATATCCATAATCATCTTCACACCAAACACAAAAGCAAATTGCAACTTGTAGAGCTAACATGCCACCTAGGGACAAGATAATTTACAATATAAATTCTAGGTGACAATATCTCAAATGTACACATTTTCTAGGCTTGTAGTTTGCACATAGCACATTACTCCCCCATAATGTGATACCAAAGAAAACTGCACAAGAGGCAATAAGAATCCAACAAGAGATAATTAATGGACTATTTCGAATTTGAATTTCTCATGAGAACACATACCACATGGCGACTAGATAAACTTGTAATATCAATATTAGATGGTATTCCTCATGTACACGCATTTATAGGATTGTGAGGTGCACAAGGCACATCACTCCCCCACAATTGGATATTTCATTAAATCTCTCACAAGAGCCAACTATGATACAAACAAGATGCACAAGGCTCAATGTACGACACACATGTACATGATGTGCAAACCAACATATGCATACTTGATACTCAACATATACATATACAAGCACATGCAAGGATAAAAACAGAACATGCAAAGGGGCAAGTAACTTCAATGTACACAATTTAAGTACAAGTTACCACAAGGAGGCACATTGGATATAAGATAGAAACTTGATAACCCAATTGACTTGGCTTGAGACAATATGAATGATGAAGTCCCCTTAATTCTTCATGATGTAGCCAAGCTTCAAGTTTGAGCTAGTTGGTCCCCAACTAAGTTGGGTCCTAAGAGGTTAGTCACAATAGTCCTGGCAACCCAAATGATTCTTTTCTTGACACCACTTTGAGTACCAACAAACTTGGCAAACACATTGGCAACCTTATCCTTCCCAAGAGAATAG
The DNA here is from genome assembly GCF_002162155.2 of Triticum dicoccoides. Classification (NCBI taxonomy): domain Eukaryota; kingdom Viridiplantae; phylum Streptophyta; class Magnoliopsida; order Poales; family Poaceae; genus Triticum; species Triticum dicoccoides. The sequence continues at coordinate 201,862,514 of NC_041385.1, forward strand.
ACATCATCCGTTAGAATAGGGTTGGATAATGTACCATTCATGCATGAAGAAGCTACCTGACCTTTCTCACGACATAGGTAGCAACGTCTACTCTTCACTTTCTTCTCACTTGATTTCTCAACTGGAAAAGCATTAGCTTGAGTCATCTTGGGATGAGGCCTTTCTTCAACTTGAGGTTGAGCATGGGAATGAACTTGTGGCCACTTCCCTTGTTGCTTGTCACTTATGGCCTTCTTCTTCAATGGGCAAGATCTAACATGACGCCCTTCAACTTTGCACTTGAAGCACATAATCTTGGCCGAATTCTTGACTTGTTTTTGGCCCATTTTCTTGTTCATCTTGGAATTATTCTTCTTATTAGAGTTGAATCCAAGTCCACATTTGTCATTGGGTAATTTTGCACACTCAAGAAATTGTTGAGTGTGGACTTCCCTTCATGACTCCTTTCCAAGTCTTTCTTCAAGGAAGTAACTTGGGCCTTGAGCTCTTTGATTTCCTCTACATGGTTAGTATCAACACAAGTACTAGAGGAAGTATAAGCTTCATCGTTACAGCAACAAGGCAAGGAAAGCAATTCATCACAAGATGTAGCAACATTATGAGTGGATGAATTACGAGTGTCGGTGTCAAAACCGGCGGATCTTGGGTAGGGGGTCCCGAACTGTGTGTCTAGGCGGATGGTAACAGGAGACGAGGGACACGATGTTTTACCCAGGTTCGGGCCCTCTCAATGGAGGTAAAACCCTACGTCCTGCTTGATTAATATTGATGATATGGGTAGTACAAGAGTGGATCTACCACGAGATCAAGGAGGCTAAACCCTAAAGCTAGCCTATGGTATGATTGTTGTAATGTATGTTGTGTCCTATGGACGAAAGCCCTCCGGTTTATATAGACACCGGAGGAGGCTAGGGTTACACAGAGTCGGTTACAATGGTAGGAGATCTACATATCCGTATTGCCAAGCTTGCCTTCCACGCCAAGGAAAGTCCCATCCGGACACGGGACGGAGTCTTCAATCTTGTATCTTCGTAGTCTTGGAGTCCGGCGGACGATGATAGTCCGGCTGGCCGGACACCCCCTAGTCCAGGACTCCCTCAGTAACCCCTGAACCAGGCTTCAATGACGATAAGTCCGGCGCGCATAATGTTCGGCATTGCAAGGCGGGTTCCTCCCTTGAATAATCCAGAGAAGATCATGAACACCAGGATAGTGTCCGGCTCTGCAAAATAAATTCCACATTCCACTGTAGAGAGAATAAAATGCACACAAGTCCAATCTGCTGACGTATTATGCGGCATGACATCACGCCGCTACCAGGCTTTTACTTGAATCTTTTTTTATTATACCACCTCAGCACGTTTAGCGAAGCGGTTTCCTTGGCACGTCTTGTCGAAGCAGAGATCGTGTTCCCCTTATTCCGGGATTCTCATCAATATGGACGTGGGTAACCCAACCGCGCTATTGATGGTGACGCTTGGGAGATAAGCGAGTTTCACCAGGCCGGTGGGGGACGCATAGTTTCCGTCCGCCTATATATAAGGGATAAGGATTTACCTTCTCACCTACGCCTTCTTCCTCCTTTGCTTATCCATCTCCGCGCACTCAAGCTCCAACACCCAAGCTCGCGCATCTTGCCTCAACCTTCTCCGAATATGTCCGGAGCGGGAGGCAAATGGCTGGCCTCCACCGTTAAGGAGGAGCACATCACCAAGCTGCGCAGCGCCGGATACCTCTCCGGCGATATCGCGCATCGGCTGCCCGACGAGGGGCAGCTCATCCCTACCCCTGGGCCCCATGAGAGGGTCATCTTCCTTCCCCACTTCCTCCGCGGACTGAGCTTTCCACTCCACCCATTCGTCCGGGGGCTCATGTTTTACTACGGCCTGGATTTCCACGATCTGGCGCCGAACTTCATCCTCAACATCTCGGCGTTCATCATCGTGTGCGAGGCCTTCCTCTGCATCCAGCCCCACTTCGGCCTGTGGCTCAAGACCTTCAACGTCAAGCCGAAGGTTGTGAAGGGCACGCAAGCGGAATGCGGAGGCGCCATGTTGGGTAAGTTGCCCAACGTCCTTTGGCTCGAAGGGGCCTTCGTGGACTCCGTCAAGGGGTGGCAATCGGGGTGGTTCTACATCACCGAGCCGCGCGAGCCCACATGGGCGGCGGCCCCCGAGTTTAGATCTGGCATCCCCACGCAGCTCACCTCCTGGAAAGAGAAGGGCTTGCTGTGGGGCAATCTGAAGGAGCTGACGGGACTCCGAGCCTGCATCTAGAAGCTGGTGAGCAATAAGCTCAGGCTCGTCGACGTGGTCCAAGTCATGCTCATCCGCCGGATCCTCCCATGCCAAGAACGGGCATTCAATCTATGGGAGTTCAATCCGGAACAGCACCAGGCGCTAAGCGGGCTCTTTGATATGACATACGAAGGCGCCTGGAGGGTGCTGTTTAAGGGCGCCGAAGCCCCCGCATCCGCGACAGAAGATCGCGGATTTCGCTCGCAGCATCCGGCTGACGAGGTAAGTGATTCAACCCCTTTACGGGACACTTGTGGTAATCAAATTGATTCTAAGAGGGTTTCAATTTCTCTCTTTTCCTTTGACAAGAATGGATGGAGAAGGCCGTGCAGCTCATCAGCCCGGCTCCCCTGCCAGAAGACCCAGTGAACGCCCGTCTAGCAGGGCTGCTGGTTCCGGCAGCGCACGTGGTGCCGGAGAAGAAGGCCAAGAAGGTGGCCGTGGGGACTCGAAAGAGTTCCCGTAGTCAGGCGTCCGACGACGAGGCGGACTCCTCCCCCGAAGACGAGGAGGAAGAGGACTCTCTCCCGGAGGAGGGAGAGAAGAAGAGGATGGCTTCCCCAATAGGGGAGGCCGAAGGGTCCAAGAGGGGGAGAACTATTCCCCCGGACAGTTTCGCCAACACCATCGTTGGCGAGGAGGAGTGGCCTTTAAGGGCCAGGCATCCGGCAAGATTGTAAGTATCCGGATCCCTGATATGCAATTTCTTTCATGTCGCGTAGTGTTCTTCTAATGCCGCGTTCTGTCCGTAGTCCGGCCGATGATGATCTCCCCGCTTCATCGAGCGGGTCGTTGGCCCCGTCGGATGTGGATTTACTTCCGACTGCCTCTACCCCCACGCTGATGAGGACGCCGAGGTGGGATCCCAGAGAGGGACCCATCAGGAGGAGGCTCCGGAGGCGCCGTCAGGCAGCCTCCCGGACTTTGCGCCGGACTCTACACCGGAACCCGCAGTGGTTCCAGAGTCCGGCAGGCGGCCCCTTCGAAAGAAGGGCAAGACCATGACACCGGCGGCCTCCGTCCAAACGGAGGCGCCGAATAACTTGTTGGAAGCGCTTAAAGGTGCTTCCATCGAGGAAGAACACCGCACTATCATGAGTGCGGTGATTCAGAAGGTTCAGCTCGCCAAGAGCGGGCTGACCGAAGCCTGCATCAGCATTCTAACAGGATTTGAGGTAAGAAGTTAAAATTATGTAATGTAATACCGCATAGACAGTAGCCCCTGATGCTCAGTTCGGTGTTCGGAAAGAAAAGCCGGACTGAGGATCTAACAAGATATACGCAGGGTTGCTTAAAATATGTCAATATTGGTTTGCAGGCTGCGCTGCTGACCTCTGCCGCACTGACTGCGGAGGTCAGTGTGCTGAAGCAGGATCTCGAGCGGTCCGAGCAAGAGCTCGGCCATGCCAAAAAGCAGCTCGAGGACAAAGAAGGTGAGTAACACCACTTTGAATAGTTACCTTACAGAAAAGGGTTTTGGTTGCAGTAAAATTAACAAGGATAATATGGGTATTGCAGGGGCCACGAACGAGGTGGCAGCCCTGAAGGAGGCTGTGTCCGCGGCCGAACGTAGTGCGGCCGTGGAGCGGGCGGAGCGAGAAAAGCAGGAGGCACGGGTGGCGGAAGTACGGAGCATGACTCCAAGACTCGAGAGTCCGAGCTTGCCTCGGCTCTCGAAAGTGCCAAGTCCGCCAAGGCCGAGGCCCGTAAGGCCCTTCAGGAGGTTGAAGATGTAAAGAAGATAGCGGCGGGTAAGGCATTTTTCATGCAAAGCAGGCATGTTAATGTAAACTACCTGACACTTACCCGCATTCGGAGCTCTCCAGGGGCGTTTGCAGATCTGCCGCGTAGTGCGTCCGATGCCGCCGCATTCTATCGTGGCGAGGAGGGGAGCTCGACAGAGAAGGTCTTCTGGTCTCAATATGCTGAGGCCGGCCATCCGGTGCCCCCAAGCGACCAGCTGAAGCAGCTGGTCGAACTCCACAAGGTAGCTGAGGAGGCCATGAAGGGCCTTATAGTCCGGCTGTGGCCTGGACAGGCCATGCCTGGGAGCTACTTTGGCCTCGTGCGGCGGCTGGTGGATGCGTGCCCCTGGGTGGAGGTCGTCAAGCGCTCCGCCTGTATTGAAGGTGCACGTCGGGCCCTTGCCCGCACAAAGGTGCATTGGGGCAGGTTGGATGCGGAGAAGCTTCTCACGGACCCACTGCCACCGGGCAAGGAGTATCGCACGCCCGAAATGTATTATAAAACTGTCCTGAAGGGAGCCCGTGATATTGCGGATGAGTGCCCCAGAAATGTAATCTTCGATTAAACTCGCTATGTGTTATCCTGTGCGCTGAAAACTTCATTCATATGCGCCTTGAGCAACGCTTGTTTTAATTTAAAATATTACCTTCTGTGCGGCCGTTTATAAAATCTGAGAGATGGCAAGTCGTTGGCTTCAGCCCCCGAGCCACGAGTGCTGGGGTGTTCGGGATAAACTTGAGCACTCTTGTTCCCATTTTTGGGTCCATCTAGGGAGGCGCTCAACACAACGAACAAGGCAACCGGACTTATAATGCTTGAACACTCTCACTTAGCCATAGAATTCTATAATTTTAAATTTCGGCGAAGCCCCTGGTATTCGGAAGGCCGAATCCGGGGCGCTATCCACGCCTTTGTCGGACATTGTCCGGAACTTCGCTCGAAGCGGCGTGAGTCTTTAAGGACCCGAAAAAACCTCTCGAACAGCGACCAGTCTCTCGCCTTATCATGTCGGTCAGTTTTAGCTTTCTCCACTGAGGCGCTCGCCCGGCTCAACCGGGCCGCAATCGCAGTGGTTCTCCCAGTGCCACCTTAGCCGACAGAACGGAACGTAAGGCACCAAAACGTGGGAGCCGGGCAAACCCAACTATTGACCCAAGACATGATTCGAAGCCGATTCATATAATGCTATAAGTTCGGGGTGCCGCACTTATGAAAGTGTTCGGACTTATCACACCATAGTGTGGGGAACATAAGCCCCTGGTGTATTAGGCCGTACCAAAATATACGGGTGCAAGATGTCATGTAATGAACATATATATAAAAGGTAATGTAATTGCAGTCAAAAAGGTGCTGCATTATTTAAAGAAAGTCTGCTATGAGTGCGGACTGATACAAATAGTGCGGTAAGCAAGGGATTTGGACTAATTAAACATGTCCCCCTCCAGGGGTGAGCTGCGGACTTGGTGTATATAATCGAATTTAATGCTCGTAACTGAGACCACCTGAGTGTTCGTCCCAGCCTTCTTTCTTCCCTGGTTGTTGCATCATGAGTTCGGCAGGTTCACTGCCGGACAGGGCCTCTGGTTAACGGAGTCCTGTGTACACAAAGAAGGAGAATAATAATAATAAAAGAAAGGGGGGCACACTTGCGAGCCCCTGGTGTGGTCGAGCCGCTCTCTGGGTCCATTGCGATCGTGCCCCTTCCCCTGCGCCCATGGTATCTCCAAAGCGTAATGATGTACGCGGAGAGTTGTTATTGCAATCATGCGCGGGCGGGGGTTGGGCCGCATTGCTACACGTGCTCTGATCGCGCCAGGTGGTCTTGGTTGGTATTGCTTCGGGCGCGTTTTGCTGTATTCGGCCGTTTAACGGCCGGACTCGAGAATGGCCTTAAGAGGCTGCTCTGTACTTCTGCCGCGAGAGCCGCTGTATGTTCCTCCGTTTGGAGGGAGCGTTCTGTATTCCCGTTGACCGTGATGACTCCACGAGGGCCTGGCATCTTGAGCTTGAGGTATGCATAATGCGGTACCGCGTTGAATTTTGCAAACGCGGTTCGTCCGAGCAGAGCGTGATAGCCGCTGCGAAACGGGACTATGTCGAAGATTAACTCCTCGCTCCGAAAATTGTCCGGGGATCCGAAGACCACTTCCAGTGTGACTGAGCCTGTACAATTGGCTTCCACACCTGGTATGACACCTTTAAAGGTTGTCTTTGTAGGTTTAATCCTTGAGGGGTCTATGCCCATCTTGCACACTGTATCCTGATAAAGCAGGTTCAGGCTACTACCGTCGTCCATCAGGACTCTCGTGAGGTGAAATCCATTAACGATTGGGTCTAAAACCAATGCGGCGAATCCGCCATGGCGTATGCTGGTCGGATGGTCTCTTCGATCGAAAGTGATCGGACAAGAGGACCATGGATTGAACTTCGGGGCGACTGGCTCCATCGCATAGACGTCCCTTAGTGCGCGCTTCCTCTCCCTCTTGGGTATATGGGTTGCATAGATCATGTTCACTGTCCGCACTTGTGGGGGAAAACCCTTCTGTCCTCTATTGTTCGGCGGTCGGGTCTCCTCCTCGTCGTTGCTGTTTAGCCCCTTGTCATTGTTTTCGGCAATTAACTTACCTACCTGCTTGAACACCCAGCAATCTCTATTAGTGTGATTAGCTGACTTTTCAGGGGTGCCATGTATCTGGCATAAGCGGTCGAGTATTCGGTCCAAATTGGACGGACCCGGAGTGGTTCTTTTGAATGGCTTCTTCCGTTGACCGGGTTTAGAGCCTCGGAATCCGGCGTTGACCGCCGTATCCTCTTTATCGTCGCCGTGACCTGCCGTTGTTGTCCTTGGTATCCGGACCGGGTTTTTGTTTCGACGTGACCTGCCGTTGTTGTCCTTGGTATCCGGACTGCCAGAATTTTTACGGAGATTGTTGCTGCGAGCTAGCCAGCTATCCTCTCTCGCGCAAAAGCGGGTCATTAATGATGTGAGGGCTGCCATTGATTTCGGCTTTTCCTGTCCTAGGTGCCGGGCTAGCCATTCGTCGCGGATGTTATGTTTGAAGGCTGCAAGGGCCTCTGCATCCGGACAGTCGACGATTTGGTTTTTCTTTGTCAAGAACCGTGTCCAGAATTGTCTGGCCGATTCGTCTGGCTGCTGAATAATGTGGCTTAGGTCATCGGCGTCTGGTGGTCGCACATACGTGCCCTGGAAGTTGTCGAGGAATGCGGCTTCCTGGTCTTCCCAACACACAATTGACTCTGCGGGCAAGCTGTTAAGCCAATGCCGAGCTGGTCCTGTAAGCTTGAGTGGGAGATACTTGATGGTGTGGAGATCGTCGCCGCGGGCCATATGGATGTGGAGAAGATAATCTTCGATCCAAACCGCGGGGTCTGTTGTGCCATCGTAGGATTTGATATTTACGGGTTTAAACCCTTCAGGGATTTGATGATCCATTACTTCGTCAGTGAAGCATAGCGGGTGTGCGGCGCCTCTGTATTGAGCAATATCACGACACAGCTCGAGGGAGCGCTGTCTGCTGTATTCGGCCCGGCCGGGGTTATTGTATCCGGCGTGACGGTATTCGTCATGGGTCGTGGGGCGCCCACGTGATCCGTAGATGGATCTGGATTGCCTTGCTTTGTCCTCCAATATATCTCGCAAGTCCGGCGTGTTCCCTCTTGGCTTCGTACTTTTGGAGCGATGCCGGTGTACGGTCTTGGTTGGGGGCCTGGATGCCTATCTGTCACGACCACGGGGTGGTCGGTCAGCCGTATCGTGCGCTGGTGATGGAGGTATGTATGCTTCCTCCTCTAATCGGGGGAGCAGCTTGCGTCTTGGGTAGCTTTTGGAGGGGCGTTCGAGTTTATACTCTTCGGCCGCGAGGACCTCGGTCCATCGATCGGCCAGCAGGTCCTGATCAGCTTGAAGCTGCTGCTGCTTTTTCTTTAAGCTATTTGCCGTGGCGATAAGCCTGTGTTTAAAACGCTCTTGTTCGACGGGATCCTCGGGCACGACGAATTCGTCGTCGTTGAGGCTTGCCTCGTCTTCGGAGGGAGGCATATAGTTATAATCCGCAACCTCTTCGTCTGCCGCCCTCTCGTGAGGGCTTGCTTCTGCATCCTCCTGCGCTGAGTCCTGCTGGAGGGGGTTGTCTTCGGCACTTTCTGGGGTATTATTATCTCCTGTGCCGGAATCTCCATTCTTGCTGTGGCGGGATTTAGAGCGGCGCCGCTGACGCTGGCGCTTGGGCTGTTTCTTTAAAGAATCTGCCTCCGTTGCTTCTTCGCCGTCCCCGTCTTTTGGGTTGTCCACCATGTATATGTCGTATGACGAGGTGGTCTTCCAGTGCCCTGTAGGCGCTGGTTCCTGTTCGTCTCCGGCATCGTCATCCATAGCATCGATGTCTTCGGAGTCGTAGTCTAGCATGTCGGTTAGATCATCGATAGTGGCTACAAAGTGGGTGGTGGGTGGGCTCTGAATTTCTTCGTCGTCCATATCCCAACCATCCTGGCCATAGTCCGGCCAGGACTCTCTCGATAACGAGAGATGCTTTAGCGAATTGAGGATGTCGCCAAAGGGCGAGTGTTGGAAGATGTCCGCGGCGGTGAATTCCATAACCGGCGCCCAATCCGATTCGACTGTAGGGACGTGGGAGGTCCGGAGTCCGGCAAGGAGTCCGGCACCTCGGAATCATGAGTTTCGCGAGGGACAAGATTAGTGTTCGGCTCCATCGCCGTGGAAGTTGAAGCCCCCGAGGTGGTGTCCATCCACCGATCCTCGATCTGGGCGATCGGCTCCGGACTAAGAGCCGGAGCGGATTCGTGTGCGGCCAAGAAGGCACTGTTCGGCGGCAGAGCTAGATCGTGCCCATCGTAACAGTGCGGCGTGCTTGGCTGTGGCTCGAGCCCGTCGAAGATCAAGTCTCCGCGGACGCCGGCCGTGAAGTTTAGACTTCCGAATCTGACCTGACGGCCAGGGGCGTAGCTTTCGAACTGCTCCAGATGGCTAAGCGAATTAGCCCGCAGTGCGAAGCCGCCGAATACGAAGATCTGTCCGGGGAGAAAAGTCTCACCCAGGGCAGCGTTGTTGGTTGAAGATGCCATCGAGCCTATCGGTGAAGACACAGAGGAACTCTCAATGAAAGCACCAATGTCGGTGTCAAAACCGGCGGATCTCGGGTAGGGGGTCCCGAACTATGCGTCTAGGCGGATGGTAACAGGAGACGAGGGACACGATGTTTTACCCAGGTTCGGGCCCTCTCGATGGAGGTAAAACCCTACGTCTTGCTTGATTAATATTGATGATATGGGTAGTACAAGAGTGGATCTACCACGAGATCAAGGAGGCTAAACCCTAAAGCTAGCCTATGGTATGATTGTTGTAATGTATGTTGTGTCCTACGGACTAAAGCCCTCCGGTTTATATAGACATCGGAGGAGGCTAGGGTTACACAGAGTCGGTTACAATGGTACGAGATCTACATATCCGTATTGCCAAGCTTGCCTTCCACGCCAAGGAAAGTCCCATCCGGACACGGGACGGAGTCTTCAATCTTGTATCTTCGTAGTCTTGGAGTCCGGCGGACGATGATAGTCCGGCTGTCCGGACACCCCCTAGTCCAGGACTCCCTCAACGAGGACTAGCACATGGCAATATAGCATTTAGACTTGAAATAGTGCTAGTATCCACATGAGGCTCACTAGATGTTACCTTAGTCATGATAGGCTCATGAGATATCTTTAGCACATTATGGGATACTAGAAGATCATCATGAGATCTTGAGAGCTTTTCATGATTTTCTTCCAATTTCCCATAATTGCTAGATAGCAACGCAAGTTGAGCCCTTAGCTCAACATTCGCCTTCAAAATGGATGCTTCACAAGAAATAGAGTTAGTATCACTAGCATCATCATTAACAATAAGAGGAGAAGGCAAATTTGCAAGCTCTTTTGAATATGAAGCTTTAAGTTGAGCATGAGACTTGGTGAGTTTGATGAGCTTACTCTTAATGACCCTTCAGCCATTTTCGAGGTGCCCAAAGTCCTCAAGGAGTTTATCATGTGCAACTTCAAGCTTCTCATTTTTAGTTTCAAAATCATTGGCCACCTCAAGAGCTCTATCATGAGATTCCTTCACTCTAGAAAATTCTAGAGCAGAAGTCTCCTCAAGAGAGTCCTTGGTGGTTTGTTCAAGTTCAAGAGCTTGGGAGAGGTCCGCAATCTCATTAGCGTAATCACGCTCCTGACCTAGCATTTTCTTAATGGTGACCTCATGCTCCTCGAGATGAGATTCCAACTCTTCAATATATTTCTTGCCCTCAATGGCAATGGACATGATTTCCATGAAGTTGGAATGAGCAATTTTATTTTTATGAAGAGCTTTAAAAACCATTTCCCCCTTAATTTTGAAGGAGGCAACATTATAACTCTCTTCATCATTATCATCATCATTATTAGCATTACCATAATCATCAAGAGACGTAATGGGGTTCAAAGTAGGAGATACCTTTGAAGCCTTAGCCATAAGGCAAAAAGCAATAGATGACGATGTAGGATCCCTTGAAGCACCTTCAAGACCACATCTTGTTCCATGGAGTGTTGGGTTTACTCTACATTATTAGCACAACAACTCGTGGAAATATGCATTTTTATCATGGCAACATGATATAACAAGAATATCATCATGAGATTTAGTCAAGCAATTTATACAGGATATGCACGGACTCTCAACACAAGCATGTGAAACATTTGGAGTGCTCAAAGTGCTAAAGTACAAAGATGAAGCACTGCAATAAGAAAGTGATGAAGGATAATCAACAATAAGCCCACTATCATCATTGCAATGAACACCACTACTCACCATGTCATTACCTTGTGGCAAACCACATGTAGGTGAAGTACAAGAAGTTGAGAACACTATATGACCGGAGGTGGAGGGAGGAAAATTATCCTCACAAATCTTGGACACACCATATTTATCTTTAAGCTTTGTATACAACTCATGAGCATCCCGAAATGACATGAGTTGAAATATAACTACATTGCTCAAAGCATCAAAAAGCACATTAGAAGCTTGAGCATTCATATAAGAGTTTTTCTCATCCTCTATAGATAATCTTTGAGGATCCTTTGGAGGAGAAAAAACCATATCTACAATTTGCTCTAAACACGGGTCAATGGCCCAAAAATGATTAAGCATGCGAATAACCCAAACATCAAACTTTGTGCCATCGAAACTAAGAGTGTCAGAGAATCCTAATCCCCTAGTCAAAATCCTTACTCTCTAGGCAGTTAAGCCTGACAAAGAGAGACGAGGGTCTGATACCAATTTAAAGATCGAGGATGTCGCCTAGAGGGGGGTTGAATAGGTGATTTAAAATAATTATGGTTTAGGCTTGAACAAATGCGGAATAAACCTAGCGGTTAATTTGTCAAGCATGAAACCTACAACAACTAGGCTCACCTATGTGAACCAATAACTTATGCTAAGCAAGATAAACAACTAAGTGATAGCAACATATATGAGAAGAAACAATATGGCTATCACAAAGTAAATTGCATAAGTAAAGGGCTCGGGTAAGAGATAACCGGGGTAGACTAAGGCATAGCCTAGTGGTGGGAAGGGGTTGATGCCTTCCCACCCACCCAGGTTCAAGGCATGGTACTTGCAATTTCGGTTTGTTGCACCAACTAGACTGTAGGGGCCTCCCTTACAGTCTTCCTGTCAAAAAAAAGAGAGATAATCAGGGCACGCGGAGACGATGATGTATCTCGAAGTTCACACACTTGCGGATGCTAATCTCCGTTTGGAGCGGTGTGGAGGCACAATGCTCCCCAAGAAGCCACTAGGTAAACCGTAATCTCCTTACGCCCTCACACAATGCAAGATGACGTGATTCCACTAAGGTACCCTTGAGAGAGGTCACCAAACTCATACAAATGGCAACCCTTGGGGGCGGTTAGCGAACCCATACACTTTGGCAACCCTTGGGGGTGGTCACCGGAACCCATAAAATTCCTCAGGGTGATCTCCACAACCTAATTGGAGAACCCAATGCTTGCCAGGAGCTTTACACCACAATGATTGAACTCCGAACACCACCAACCATCTAGGCGCCCAAGCACCCGAGAGGAACAAACTCAAGGGTACCAATCACCCAAGAGTAATAAGCTTCTCAACTTGTAACTTCCACGTATCACCGTGGAGAACTCAAACCGATGCACCAAATGCAATGGCAACGGCACACGGAGTGCCCAAGTCCTTCTCTCCCAAATCCCACCAAAAAAACTATTGCTAGGGAGGAAAATGAGAGGAAGAATAAGAAGGAGAACGCCAAGAACTCCAAGATCTAGATCCAAGGGGTTTCCCTCACATAGAGGAGAAAGTGATTGGTGGAAATGTGGATCTAGATATCCTCTGTCTCCTCCCCCCCCCCCAAACTAGCAAGAATCCATGTAGGGATTGAGAGATAGCAAGCTTGAATAAGGTCAACAATGGAGGAAGAACACAAGCTCAAAGGATAAGGTTCATTTTGGAAGAACACCCCCTTTTATAGGTGGGGAAAAATCCAATCGTTATGCTCACAGCCCGCACAAAGCGGTACTACCGCTCATGGGAGCGGTACTACTGCTAGGGCGGTGGAAGCCCTTTGAAAAACAACATTGAGGAGACAAAAGGCTAGTAGAATCGCTGGAACGGTACTACCGCTCATCCTCACGGTAGTACCGCTGCGGGTAGCGGTACTACTGCTTGCGACCGGTACTAGAAAAATACATCCGTGCCTACCACCGCTAGACTTAAAACAAGATTTTGGTCCAGAGTGGAAGTAGCCACGGTAGTAGCCGTAGTAGTACCGCTCTGGAGTGGTAGTAAAAAATTACATCCGCTCCAAGCGGTACTAGCCGCGGTAGTACCTCTACAGCCTTTTAAGGACACCAAAACTGCCACAACTTCTGCAAACAGACTCTGAATTAACCGAAACGAAGTTTGTTGGAAAGCTAACGACATGGGCTAACACAATATTGATAGAAATAACAATAAGAAGCAAATGAGAAAAGTCCCATAAGAAAATGGTGAGAACCCTTCCTCGAATAAGACCGGTAAAACCTCCAACACCAAAAACGCGATAGAAGAAGCATACGAAATCCTTTTTGATGTACTAGAGCTTGTGATGTAGGATAGAACCCAAGAAGCCCGATATTTCACGATTGGAGGGGATCCTAAGAAGAACACAAGGAGAAATCACGAGGGGAAACATGAGAGAAACACTCAAACCAGCAAGATTCGGTCACACATATGCTATATCCTTGGAACACAAAGAGTGATACATGATTCAAAGTCAACAAAGGACGATACAAAAGGTCCTCTCTGTGAGGAGGTCTTGAAGGGTCTTCCCATGATGGGGTCTTGAATCCGCTTGGGGGATGTTCTCCAAAGAGGCCGTGAGCTCCGATGGAGAAGTAACCAAGTGGATGAGCAAAGCTCTATCTCAAATGTGAGCTAAACCAATGCTAACCCTAACTAGGAGGATGAGGAGGAGGTCTATTTATAGTCTAAGTGCAAAAGGGGGCGGAATGAAAGGGTACATGGGCCTTGGGCCCGAAGCTGCGCACACATAGGCAGCGGACGTCCAGTGGCTCGCGAGGGCCCGGACGTCCGGTAGCCTCGGACTTCCGCTAATTACGTTCTATAACAGTTGTACCAAACATCCGAAGACCGCTGGTCATCCGGTCGCTTTGGACTTCCACAGAATCAGCTCAGGTGTAGAACTGTTGGTCGTCCGGTGCGGACCGGATGTCCGCTTGCTGGGAAGTGTTGTCGGTCGTCCGGAGGATGCCGGACGTCCACTCGCTGTAGATCCCGTCGGCTGGGACTTGGGTTGGCTGGGCCTTTAGGCGTCGGACGTCTGGTCCTGGTCGGACATCCGCTGGATGGAGCGTCGGGCGCCGGACGCCCGGTCCTAGTCGGACGTCCGGTGGCTGGAGCTTCTTCGGTAGCTCTTCTTCTTGTCCTTCGTACTCGGTGTCCTCGCCGTCTTGTCCATTGGATGTAGCTGTTCTGTGGCCTTCCTCCAAGTACCTGATCACACATAGTGTTTCGCTTGAGGTAGTAGCCATGTCTCATGTGTAGAGAGTGGGAGTTCGGAAAGGAGCGAGTTCACCTTATCTTTGATAGCCTTTGCCGGAGCTCTTATCGTTGGTCCAAGTGGTGTCATAGGAGACGTAGATACGTCCATGGGGATGATCATGGGATGCTCCGCATCATCTCCCCCCCCCCTTGGGAAAGATCCAACCTCGGATCAAAAACTTCATTACCATGGTATGGCGAGAGGTCTTTGACATTGAAGATGTCGCTCACGTTGTACTTGTCTCTTGGGAGGTCGATCTTGTAAGCGTTGTTGTTGTAGCATGCTAGCACCTTGAAGGGTCCATCGGCTCGGGGTGGAAGTTTGGACTTGCGTTCGTTGGGGAAGTGTTGCTTGCAAAGGTGTAGCCACACAAGATCTCCGATGTTGAATATCATGGGTTGCTTGTTGATGTTGAGCTTGGTCGCGAGTCGTTGTACTTGGCGCTCGATGGTGTGCCTTGTATCTTCATGCATCTTCTTGAGGTAGCTTGCTCGCACACTCGCGTCCATGTTGGTGCGCTCTTGTAGTGGAAGAGGAAGAATGTCCAATGGCGACAACGTGTTGAAACCGTAGATGACCTTGAAAAGGGACTTGCCGGTAGTCGAATGTCTTGCGCAGTTGTAGGCGTACTCGGCGATGGGTAGGCACTCCTGCCACTCCTTTATGTTCCTCTTGATCAACACGCGTAGTAGAGTGGAGAGTGTCCAGTTTGTCACCTCCGTTTGGCCATCGGTTTGAGGATGGTATGCCGAGGAGAATAAGAGCTTGATTCCGAGCTTGACGTCGCGGTCTGAGACAATCGTCTTTGGCGCTCCATGGAGGCGCAAGATCTCCCTACAAAAAAGATTTGCAATATGTGAAGCATTGTCTATCTTGTTGCATGGGATAAAATGAGCCATCTTAGAGAATCGGTCCACAATAACAAACACGGAATCCTTTCCATTTTGAGTTCTAGGCAAACCAAGTACAAAGTCCATGCTAATGTCTTCCCAAGGTTGATATGGCATAGGAAGTGGCATGTAAAGACCATGGGATTGAGCTTTTGACTTAGCTTTGCGACATGTCGAACATCGGTTGGTGAAGCGTGAGACGTTGCGGAAAATCTTGGGCCAAAAATAGTTCTTGGAGAGCGTAGCGAATGTCTTGTCTCGTCCAGAGTGTCCCATTAGTCCTCCTCCATGACATTCTTGCAAAGTAAGAAACAAAGAGAAGACTCGGGGATGCAAAGTTTGTTAGCTCTCATAAGATAATCATCCTTGATGTAATAGCATTTCCAAGATGTATGCGTCAAACACTTGGCATAAGGAATTGCAAAAGTAGGATCATGTGCATACAAGTCTTTTATGTGCTCAAAGCCAATGACATTCAATTCAAGTTTAGTGACAAGCATGCATATGCGGGAAAGAGCATCCGCCACAACATTTTTGTTACCTTTGATGTACTTTATGACATAAGGAAATGACTCAATGAGTTCACTCCACTTAGGATGACGCTTGTTCAACTTAGTTTGACCCTTTAGGTACTTGAGCGTTTCATGATCGGTGTGGATGATAAATTCATGAGGCGAAGATAATGTTCCCATTCATGCAAAACTTGCACTAAAGCATATAGCTCTTTTTCATAGATGGGATAATTGAGTTGCGCTCCAAAAAGTTTCTCACTAAAGTATGATATGGGGCGCTTTCCTTGCGTTAACACACCTCCTATGCCATTACCACCTGCATCGAAATCAATTCAAAATGATTGTAAAAGATGGGTAATGCAAGCACGGGAGCATGAGTAAGCAAATTCTTAAGCTCATGAAATGCGGTATCTTGGGATGGTCCCCAAACAAAAGGCACAATTTTCTTACTCAAAGAATGTAAAGGTGAAGTAATGGTGCTAAAATCCTTCACAAATCTATGATAGAAACCGGCTAAACCAAGAAAACTACGCACTTGTTGCAAGTTGGTTGGTTGGGGCCAAGTTTTAATAGCATTGGTCTTAGATTCATCTACATGAACACCCTTAGAAGACACAACAAAACCCAAGAAAACAAGCTTATCAACACCAAAAAGGCATTTGTCCATATTAGCATAAGGGCGCTCTTTCTTAAGGGTTTGCAACACAGTTCTAAAATAGGTGACATGATCTTTGAGGGATTTGCTAAAGACAAGAATATCATCAAAATATACCACAACAAATACACCAATATAGGGTCGAAGCATGACTTGCATGAAGGTACCGGGTGCTTCAGATAAACCCATTGGCATAACAAGCCATTCATATAAGCCAAGGTCTTAAATGCGGTTTTCCATTCATCACCTTCTTGGATGTGTATTTGATAGTAGCCACTTTAAAGATCAGTTTTAGAGAAAAGTATGGCTCCGCTAAGTTCATCTAGCATATCATCTAGGCGTGGAATAGGGTAACGATATCTAACGGTGATAGCATTGATGGGACAACAATTGGAACACATGCGATAGGTACCATCTTTCTTGGGAACAAGGATTACCAGGACGGCACAAGGGCTCAAGCTTTCTTGTACATGGCTGTTGTCGATGAGTTGCTATACTTGTCATTGGATCTCCTTGGTTTCCTCAGTGTTGACGCGGTAGGGAGCCTTGTTAGGTAGAGGTGCTCCGGGGATGAGGTCGATTCGGTATTCGATGCCTCGTAGTGGTGGTAATCCCAGAGGTAGCTCATCGGGGAAAATGTCTTGGAATTCCTGCAAAGGAGAAGACAACACTAAAGGTAGATCATGAGAGGTGTTAGTTTTTGGTGCCTCGTCCTTGCACAAAAGGACATAGTGCATAACACTTGATGGGTTCTCACACACTTCTCTCATATCACTTTTGGTGGCAAATAGAACTAAGTTCCTCTTGTCGCTCCTCGTGGAGGCACTTGATTTTGGCTTGTGGCGCTCACTCTCTTTTGGGTGGGTCGCTCTCTCACTCTTTTCTCCACGATGAGTGGCTTGCTTGTCGGTGATCACTTGACTTGGAGACATAGGTCGTAGCACGTACTCCTTTCCTTTCATCTTGAAGCTATAGTGATTGGTACGCCCATTGTAGATGACACCTCGGTCAAATTGCCATGGTCGACCAAGAAGGAGGTGGCAAACGGACATCGGGACGACATCACACTCCAAAGTGTCTTCATATGCTCCTATCTTGAAAGAAACTTGCACCATATGCTCGACTTGGATAGTGCCAGAATCGCTTAGTTGTTGAACCTTGTAGGGGTGCGGGTGCTTCATCTTGACCAATTGGAGCTTGGAGCATAGTTTTTCACTTGCCAAGTTATAGCAACTACCTCCATTGATGATGACCTTGACGGACCTTCCATTGATGCCGGCCTTGGTGTGGAAGATATGGCATCTTTGGTCTTCATCTTGTTGATGTTGAAGAGTCAAGACTTTGGAGACAATGAGAGCGGGGCTCGAATCCTCATCACAAAAGACTTGATCATCTTCATCTTCGTTCACGTGCCAGTGGATGGCCACTTTCTCAAGGGCTTCCATTTCCTCTTCACTCATGGAGTCATAGGTTCCGTCGTCATTGAGGATCATGGTGCGCTTGTTGGTACACTCAAAGGACTTGTGGCCTCGGCCGCCGCATGTGAAACACTTGATGGAACTTGTCTTGACGGTCTCATCGGTTGGAGTAGATGATGAAGCTCTCGGCTTGAAGGTGCTTGTAGTAGGAGGACGACTTGAGGTTGTCGAAGTTTTCTTGTAACTCGACTTGTCGCCGTTGCTTGTAGATGGCTTGGTTGAGGTAGAAGGTGTTGGAGTCGTTTAATCTTGGTTGTTGGATAAGCCGTAGCTCTTGGAAGAGTACTTGGCACACTTGAAGTCATCTTGCACTTGACGTTCCGCTTTGGTAGCTTGATGCACTAGCTCAATGAGGTTGGAGTAGGGTTGGAAGTCGGCAATATTCTTCATGGGATGATTAAGGCCATTCAAGAAACGGGCCATAGTTTGCTCATCATTGATGTCTACTACACAACCTTCTTCTTGTAGACGTTGTTGGGCCTCCAAGTGCAGAGGTTTGTAGGACAGTAGCAAATTTCCCTCAAGTGGATGACCTAAGGTTTATCAATCCGTGGGAGGCGTAGGATGAAGATGGTCTCTCTCAAACAACACTGCAACCAAATAACAAAGAGTCTCTTGTGTCCCCAACACACCCAATACAATGGTAAATTGTATAGGTGCACTAGTTCGGCGAAGAGATGGTGATACAAGTGCAATATGGATAGTAGATATAGATTTTTGTAATCTGAAAATATAAAAACAGCAAGGTAACTAATGATAAAAGTGAGCGTAAACGGTATTGCAATGATAGGAAACAAGGCATAGGGTTCATACTTTCACTAATGCAAGTTCTCTCAACAATAGTAACATAGATAGATCATATAACAATCCCTTAACATGCAACAAAGAGTCACTCCAAAGCCACTAATAGCGGAGAACAAACGAAGAGATTATGGTAGGGAATGAAACCACCTCAAAGTTATTCTTTCAGATCATTCTATTCAAGAGTTTGTACTAGAATAACACCTTAAGACACAAATAAACCAAAACCCTAATGTCACCTAGATACTTCATTGTCACCTCAAGTATCCGTGGGCATGATTATACGATATGCATCACACAATCTCAGATTCATCCAACCAACACAAAGTACTTCAAAGAGTGCCCCAACTTTTCTACCGGAGAGTCAAGAAAACGGGTGCCAACCCCTATGCATAGGTTCATGGGCGGAACCCGCAAGTTGGTCACCAAAACATACATCAAGTGGCACGTGATATCCCATTGTCACCACAGATAAACACGGCAAGACATACATCAAGTGTTCTCAAATCAAAGACTCAATCCGATAAGATAACTTCAAGAGGGAAACTCAATTCATCACAAGAGAGTAGAGGGGGAGAAACATCATAAGATCAAACTATAATAGAAAAGCTCGCGATACATCAAGATCGTGCCATGGAGAGAACACGAGAGATAGAGATCAAACACATAGCTACTGGTACATACCCTCAGCCCCGGGGATGAACTACTCCCTCCTCATCATGGATAGCGTCGGGATGATGAAGATGGCCACCGGTGATGAGTTCCCCCTCCGGCAGGGTGCCGGAACGGACCCCCGAGAGGATTTTGGTGGCTACAAAGGCTTGCGGCGACGGAACTCCCGATCTATCTTCATATTCGATGTTTTTAGTGTACGTAGGCTTATATAGGCGAAAGAAGTCGGTCAGGGGAGCCTCGAGGGGCCCACGAGAGGGTAGGGCACGCCCCCCTATCTCGTGGCCTCCTCGATGATCTTCTGACGTGAACTCCAAGTCTCCCGGATCATATTCTTCCTAAAAATCACGCTCCCGAAGGTTTCATTCCGTTTGGACTCCGTTTGATATTCCTTTTCTTCGAAATACTGAAACATGCAATAAAACAACAATATGGGTTGGGCCTCCGGTTAATAGGTTAGCCCCAAAAGTAATATAAAAGTGTATAATAAAGCCCATAATCATTCAAAACAGATAATAAAATAGCATGAATGCTTCATAAATTATAGATACTTTGGAGACGTATCAATCATCTTCCGTGACATTGGCTCTTATCATGGCAATCTCCATTTCCTTGTAGTATTCTTCAACGCTCTTTGTTCCTTGATTGAGGAATTGGAGTTTCTTGAAGAGGTCGCGGTTGTAGTATGTTGGCACAAAGCATGCTCGCATGACATCCTTCATTTGATCCCATGTGGTGATTGGTGGTTCACCTCTTGCTTCTCCGCGCTCAAGGACTTGTTCCCACGATATGAGCACATAGTCTTGGAACTCAAGGGATGCCATAGCAATCTTCTTCTCTTCCTCATAGTTGTGCAAACGAAAGATCTTGTCGACCTTCAATACCCATGAAAGGTACTCTTCGGGATCATTGCTTCCATTAAACTTGGGCATGGTGAACTTGAGCTTGCCATAGCATTGCTCTTGATTGTGTTGTGGTCGAGGGTGATGATGACGCCCTTGACATGGATGATTGTCAACCTCATATTGCTCTTGGTGTGGAGGATTTCCATAGTCATCACGCTCTTGGTGAACTTAAGGTTGTGGAGGAGCTTGTCGAGCTTGTGGAGTAGCTTGAGGAACTTGACGATGCACTCTTTCTTGGTAGTTTCGCTCTTGAATTTCTTCGTGAAGTGCTTCTTCTTGATTGCGCGTCTCTCGGTTGCGGTTGGCGATGGCTCGACTTGACTCTCGAAGGGCATGTTGCACCTCAAGTGCCTGTCCTTCAGGTTGTTGTTGTTGAAGATGTTGAGCCTTAGCATCTTGTTCGTCTTGGTGTTGGTGTGCTCGCTCTTCCTCTTGGTGACGTTGACGTTTCCTTTCTTGTGCTTGTGCAAGAGTAGCTTGGTTTGGGCGATGATGATGTGCTTGCTTGTCGACTTGCTCTTGTGAATGATTGTCGTGTATAGGATTGCGAGTTGCTTGATGGTCTTGGCGCGTGGCTCGACATAGAGTGATCAATGTCGCTGTACTTGAGCCGCAGAGGGTGTCGTCAGATTGTCGACTCGAGTGGCTCCGTCTTGAGTATGACGGAGTGGTAGAAGAGCGGTTTACCAACAAGGCATGAATCTCGTCCATTCTTGCACCATTCTCTTGTTTGTGTGCGTCGAGCTTGTTGTCGAAGTATGTTCGTTGCTTGGAGAGACGAGGTAGCCGCCGGAGTTCGCCGCCGCCGGCGGCAGTTTTCTTCAGAAAACCACCCGTTTTTTTATAAAACCGTGGTTTATTTTTTTATTAGATCGGTTTAGTTTTTGGGGTTTAGTTTATTTTGCAGACGTTCGTCCGTACGTTCGTTTTAACGAACGTTTTTTGCCGCTTAGCCGCAGACAGCGAACGTTCTTTCGTTAGCCTGTTCGTTCATTTTTCTTTTTCTCGGATTTTCCGCGATTATTTCCGATCGCGATTTCTTATCCGATTTTCGTTCTAGTATAATTTTTCGCTCGTTTATCGGAATCAGGCGATTCAAGTGCCTAGAGTTTCGTTTCGAAACCCTCTTTCCGTTTAACCAACTCAAACAAGATTTTGCTACAGTAAAATTTGACTTAGGTCCAGTTTAGTAAATGAAGCTTGTTTCTTTCGCCGTTTGACTTTCGTTGCTTCGTTTGATTTGATTCTTTTTGCAAACTGGAGTTCTTAAATTGAACTTTCTGGTTAGATCTCTTATTTTAGTTTTACTTGTGCATTAGTTGATAGCTTATTGTATGCTTGTTTGTTTGCGATAGAGTACCCGGAGTGCGCAGCTTGCTACTACGAGTCTCTTGGTTTCACGGATCATCAGCAAGGCAAGTAACACTTTGATCATACCTCTTTACTACCCAGTTTTATTGCATTAGTTCAATCCTCAAACAATTGCATGATTAGGATCTGTTTAACATGTGGGTTTTTGGGAAGTAGATGAGGTAGTACCTATTACCAGTTTTATTATCAAACCTTTGGGAGTTACTTCTACGTTTGCTTATATCGCTATGCTATGCTAGTAGACGTGGATTGTGTGAGTGTATCCATGACAGATGTGAGATTGGTAAGCTAATGGTTTACTTAAGATGGCAACTTTAATACACATCTGGGTGGATTGAGGCACCTGGGGAACCCAGTGTTGTCTGTATTTTGGAAATCCCGGGGTACCGTGTGATTCTCCTATGGACCGCCACCTAGGCTCAAAGGGATCATGAGATTATTCATGCTAGAAACGTCCGTGTGCAGCCGCAAGCTACTATGGGCTCTAGCATAGTTGATTAAGTCGTGTGAACTCTTACAGTGGTAGACTAGCAGATGTAGGGGAAAGTAGGTGTAACTGTCTACCCATCGTAAGGTGCAAACACTTCTGAAAGACTATGTCTCGGTCATCCGTTTCTCAAACACCATGTAGTGCGAGAATTCCAACGGAGGAGATCGAGTCTTGCGGGGAAAAGTGCGCAAACCTCTGCAGAGTGTATAAACTAATCATGGTTAGCCGTGTCCCCGGTTATGGACGTTTTGAGTATCTAGTACCTGGATTATCATGTGAATCTCATCATGTTACTTTAATTTAATTTTGTTGGTTAATGATTATGCTTAATTGGGATTGAGTTGGGTGAACCTTCTCAATGTTTAACAACCACCATGATAGTTAATAAAATTTATTCCTTTGCTGTAGGGAAAATTGGCTTTATGCAAAACTGTAACCATAGAGCTTTCCACCAGCCATATATGCATGTAGTGATAGCATTATTCTGTTCATTACTCTCTATGTGTTACATTGCCAGCATATTCCATGTGCTGACCCATTTTCGGGCTGCAACGTTCATGTTGTAGACTTTTCAGACGACGAGTAAGGTGCCTTAGGTCGTGGTCTTATACTCAGTGATGCCGTTGGAGTTGATGGACTCGCTTATCTTCTAAGCCTTCCGCTGTTATCGTTATTAGATGGCCTTAAGCCATATTTATTGTAATAATTTATCTTTTGAGACATTCGATGTAATAAGTGTGTGATTGCTACTCTGTTATAAATCCTTCAAGTACTGTGTGTGTCAGCATTACCGATCCAGGGATGACACTGATGCATAGAGATGAGACTGTTTGAGATCTGGTCGCTACAAGATGGTATCAGAGCACATGCTGACTATAGGACACGACCACTAAGCTAAAGCCCTAGATCACTACTCTCTTCTCATTTTTGACTCCTCATCTTTTCTACTCTTTTAGGATGGCGGATGCAAGGAACAAGTTCACGCAACCGGATGAAGATACACCCTTTGGACGCCACATGAAGGAAGTCACTAGATACCTGAACATCGGAGTACCAAGCTTCACCGGGACCTACATCGCTACTTTACCAGAAGAGGAGCGTTGGATGATTCAAGTTCAAGTTCCAGGAAGGACGTCCATGCCCGTCACTGAGCCCATAGAATTTTCATTTGATGCACCAACCTGGAGTCTAGGAAAGAGCATGGCAGCCCACATCACCATGGGACGCATTGGATAAGTTTACCACAAGGATCTCAAGGATACTATCTACCAGATTTGTGGGCGCCGAGATGAGCAATGGGAGATGATCAGCACCAGGAAGGATAGATCCATTGCAGCTTTCATCCAGGAGTTAAACCAGCACATTCGTCGCCAGGAGAACCAGATGTGTGCAGGCATGATAGATCTAAAGAAGGCATTGACCAAGATCACAGAGCTGGAAGAAGAACTTAAGTCTACACGTGATGGGTATGAGGAAGAAATGACGACACTCGTGGAGAAGAATGATGATCTGAAGAAGAAGCTAAAAGTATTCATGGGATTCCCTGCGACTGGAGGAGAAGACGATGGTTGCACTTGCCTGGAGAACTACATCATCATCGACGACACTGACTCGGACCCAAACGATAGTGATGATGGCTTTGTTGATGAAGCTGGAGCAGATATCATGGAGTCTTCGACCGATCAATTTTTCTAGTCGACCATCATAACAGTAGTAGTATTCCCCCATGTATATAGTATAGTCCGAACACTTTTGTAACAATAGTTAGACCATTGTATGCCCTTGTTTGATTGATTGAAGTGATATTGATTGCATTTGTCTCATGTGCATATGGGTAGTGTTTTTCTCTATAGACCTCATTCTATTCTGTATTCTCATCTTTTCTAAACCCTCAGATGCCTCCCAGACGTGACAATGGATTTGCTTTCCCATCGGAGCTCACTCAGTTGATCCAGCAGCAGAATGCATTGATGCAGATGCTAGTCCAGAATCAGAATCAGGGGAACAACAACGACAACAACAACAACGACAACAACAACAACAACAACAACAACAACAACAACAACAACAACAACAACAACAACCCACCACCACCACCACCTGTTGATCACTTAGCCCATTTCTTGAGGCTGAATCCACCGGTGTTCTCCAGTAGCACCGAGCCGATAGTTGCAGATGATTGGCTCCGTAGGATGGGAAGGGAGTTGACCACTGCAGGATGCACAGATGCGGAGAAGGTGAGTTTTGCCGCACATCAGCTTGATGGACCCGCAGCATCATGGTGGGAGAATTTCACAGCCACTTATCCCATCGACACTGTCACATGGGACCAGTTTCAGCAGGCTTTCCATACTGCTCATGTTTCAGCAGGAGCTATGGCCATGAAGAAGCGTGAGTTTCGCAACTTGCGCCGAGGAGGACATACTGTTGGCCAATATGTGGATGCCTTTAGTAAGCTAGCATGTTATGCCCCAGATGACGTTGCTACGGATGCAGCTAAGCAAGAAAAGTTTCTGGAAGGACTGAATGATGAGCTGAGCATGCAGTTGATGGTGGAAACCTTCAACAACTACCAGGAGTTGGTAGATAGAGCGCTCATGATTGAAGGGAAGCAGCAGCAGATTGATAACCGCAAGAGGAAGTATGGACAAGGGAAGTACAATTCTGGAGCTCAACAAAAGCCACGTTTTACCCCGAACTCGGGAGGACCTTTTCAGCATACCCATGGAGGAGGGAGGTCACACAACCATAGTGGCCCCAAGAATGGTAATGGGAATGGAGGAAGCAACAGACAGAACCGTACCAACCCATCAACCCCAGCCAAGAAGGACCTGAGCCACGTCACTTGCTACAAGTGTTAGAAGACTGGACATTATGCCAACGACTGTCCTGAAGCTAAGAATGGAAATGGCAATGGAAGCTCTAGGAAGAAGCCGAACCCTTTCAACAGGGGACAAGTGAACCATGTTAATGTGGAAGAGGTTGAAGCCCAGCCAGATGCAGTAATAGGTAAGTTTTTGGTTAAGTCATTTACGGCAACCGTACTTTTTTATACTGGTGCATCGCATTCATACATATCAAGGGGATTTGTGGATAAGTATAAACTGCCCACAAAAGTTCTTAGAACACCTATGTTAGTAAGCTCACCAGGAGCGGAGTATATGGCCAGTCAAGGATGTTTTCAGGTGCCATTAACCATAGGTAGGCATGTTTTCCCCTCGGATTTAATCATATTGGAGTCGCAAGGTTTGGATGTGATTCTGGGTATGGATTGGCTATCGAAGTATGCAGGAAACATCGATTGCGCCAGCAAGTCAATTTTGCTTACCACCCCAGAAGGAAGAAGGATCAAGTATGTATCCCGGCACGAGCCGAAGAGGACTCAAGTGAATTCCTTATCTGGAGTTGTACAGGAGGAAGTACCAGTGGTGCAGGATTTCCATGATGTATTCCAGAAGAATCGCCAGGCATGCCACAGGACAGAGACATTGAGTTTTTCATTGAGCTTTTGCCAGGCACATGGCCGATATCTAAGAGACCGTACAGGATGCCCGCAAAAGATTTGGAGGAAATTAAGAAGCAGATTAAGGAGCTACTGGATAAAGGCTATATTCGCCCAAGTTCTTCACCTTGGGGATCGCCAGTGCTTCTAGTGGAGAAGAAGGATGGATCATTGAGAATGGTTATTGATTATCGAGGACTGAATGAAGTGACAATCAAGAAAAAGTATCCACTGCCGATGATCAATGATCTCTTTGACCAGTTGCAAGGAGCTAAGGTATTTTCCAAGATCGATCTGTGATTAGGATACCTCCAGCTGAAGATTCGAGAGCAGGATATACCAAAGACAGCTTTTACCACAAGGTACGGGTTGTATGAGTATACCCTTATGTCATTTGGTCTGACTAACGCACCTGCCTGTTTCATTAACATGATGAACAAGGTGTTTATGGAGTTTCTAGATAAGTTCGTCGTGGTGTTCATTGATGATATTTTGGTCTACTCGAAGAATGAAGAGGAGCATAAGGAGCATTTGCGTTTGGTCCTTGGGAAGCTCAGAGAGCATCAGTTGTATGCCAAGTTCAGCAAGTGTGATTTCTGGTTGAAGGAAGTTGGATTTCTTGGACATGTTATATTCAGAGAAGGAATAGCAGTAGACCCCACCAAAGTTGTCACTGTGATAAATTGGGAACACCAACAATAGTTGGAGAGATCCGGAGTTTTCTTGGACTCGCAGGATACTACCGGAGGTTCATTGAGAATTTCTCGAAGATTGCCAAGCCCATGACGGAGTTGTTGAAGAAGGACACCAAGTTCAATTGGACCGATGAATGTGAGGCCAGTTTCCAGGAGTTGAAGAAACGTTTGGTTACATCACCGGTGTTGATTCTGCCAGATCAGCGCAAGGATTATGAGGTTTATTGTGAGGCTTCTCGTCGAGGACTTGGAGCAGTGCTTATGCAGGAGGGAAGACTTGTTCCGTATGCCTCACGACATCTTAAGCCCCATGAGTTGAATTATGCTACACATGATTTGGAGTTAGCAGCCGAGTGCACGCATTGAAGACATGGAGACATTTTCTCATCGGAAACCATTGTGAGGTGTACACGGATCACAAGAGTTTGGAGTACATCTTCACGCAGAAGGAGTTGAATCTCAGGCAAAGGAGATGGTTGGAGCTCATTAAGGATTATGATATGAGATTGCATTATCATCCCGGAAAGGCTAAGGTAGTAGCCAATGCATTGAGCCGCATGAGCCACGTCAACACACTCATGACCGGAGATTTACCTAAGTAGTTAGCCGAGGATCTTCGTGAGCTATGTTTGGAGATAGTTCCGAGAGGCTATGTAGCAGCATTGGGGATTCAGTCTACTTTGATGGACAAGATCAGAGAAGCTCAGAAGACTGACAAGGAGATTGCTGAGATAAAGGAGAAGATGAGCAAAGCAAAGGCTAAAGGATTTTGTGAGGATGAGCACGATACCCTATGGTTTGAGGACCACGTTCATGTGCCTAATGATCTGGAGATCAGGAAGTTGATTCGGCAAGAGGCCCATGATTCGTCGTATTCGATTCACCTAGGAAATACCAAGATGTATTTGGATTTGAAGGACACCTTCTGGTGGACGGGAATGAAGAAATATATTGCGGAGTATGTAGCAGTTTGTGATGTATGTCAGAGAGTGAAGGCAGAGCATCAGAAGCCAGCAGGATTGCTGCAGCCATTGCCGATACCCGAATGGAAGTGGGATAAGTTAGGCATGGATTTTATTACGGGATTGCCTAGGACTCGTTCAGGCTATGAATCAATATGGGTTGTAGTCGATCCTTGGATGAAGGTAGCTCATTTCATCCCAGTGAAGACCACTTACACCAGTGCTAAGTTGGCAAAGATATACATGACCAGGATCGTATGTCTGCATGGAGTTCCGAGGACCATTGTATCAGATAGAGGAACCCAGTTTACCTCAAAGTTCTGGAATTAGTTGCACAAAACTTTGGGTACCAAGCTAGAGTTCAGCACAGCCTTTCATCCATAGACAGATGGACAGACCGAGAGAGTCAATCAGATTCTAGAAGACATGCTGAGAGCTTGTGCGCTAGATTATGGATCTAGTTGGGACGAAAATTTGCCATATGCAGAGTTCTCTTACAACAACAGTTATCAATCCAGTTTGAAGATGGCCCCTTTCGAGGCTTTGTACGGAAGGAGGTGTAGGACACCATTGTTGTGGGACGAAGTTGGAGACCATCAGTTGTTTGGACCAGATTTGATTAAAGAGTCTGAAAGGAAGGTTAAGCTGATTCGCGATAGGCTCAAGGTAGCCTAGTCCAGGCAGAAGAGCTATGCGGATTCTAAACGCAAGGAGACAGTTTACGAAGTTGGAGACAGAGTTTATCTTCGTGTATCCCCACTTCGAGGAGTTAAGCGTTTTGGAGTTAAGGGAAAGTTAGCGCCATGTTTTGTGGGAACATACAAAGTTTTGGAGCGTATGGGAGAAGTTGCTTACAAGTTGGAGTTGCCCGAAGGATTGTCAGGAGTTCACGATGTGTTCCACGTTTCCCAGTTGAAGAAGTGCCACGCAGAGATGGCTGATATACCGCTGAGAGATACAGTGCCACTGGAAGCGATTCAGCTAGATAGTGATTTAACCTATGAGGAGAAACCAGTCAAGATTCTCGAGTTTGCCAGTCGAGTCACGCGCAGCAAGGTTATCAAGTTTTTGCA
Organism: Triticum dicoccoides; assembly: GCF_002162155.2. Classification (NCBI taxonomy): domain Eukaryota; kingdom Viridiplantae; phylum Streptophyta; class Magnoliopsida; order Poales; family Poaceae; genus Triticum; species Triticum dicoccoides. The sequence goes on from NC_041385.1 coordinate 201,890,690, forward strand.
AAGTTCAGTGGAGCCACCATACCGAAGATGAATCCACCTGGGAGCGAGAAGAAGATCTACTGAAGGACCACCCTCACCTATTTTCTAGCTAACCCGAATCTCGAGGGCGAGATTCATCTTAAGGGGGGTAGGTTTGTAACATCCCAAATTTTCAATTTGGAATGTTATACATTAGATCATCTTTGCATATAATATTTTCTTTGCATTTTGGCTTGATCCTAGAAATTTCATGCAACTCAAGGACCCATGGAGAGAGTTGAAGATTTCGTTATTTTCATATTTAAGTTTTCTCAAATTTTGAAAATAGGATCATTTGATTTTAATTATTTTATCTTCGAATATTTCTTATACAAAAATAAAAGAGAGGGAATAAAATGACTTTCCCAAAATAAAGAAATATTGAGGATTTAATAATAAAATCAAATAAGATTTTATTTTGGAGTTTATCGCTATTTTATTTGAAGGAAAAATGCGCGTTTTTCAAAATTGCTTTTAGGCCCCAAATGAATGTTCACCTTGTCCGGCTTATTTTTAGAGGACGGGGAAAGTTTATTCGGGATTTTTGGAGTCTGTTTAGTATTTCTTTTATTTGTTCTTTTGCGCGAAATTATTTAAAAAAACAAACCGACCTACCGGGCCGTGTCCGTCCCGGACTCCTGGCCCGGCCGGCCTTATAAGCCGGGAGGCCCGAGCCGCAGCCCCCCGAAACCCTAGCCCCGATCCGCCGCCGTCGCCGCCAGCCGTCGCCCGCGCCGCCCGAGCCCCCGCCAAGTCCCGCCCCGCCGCCGATCCCCTCGCCGCCGGAGCCGCCATCCGCCGCCGCCGCCGACGAGGTAGCCGCCGGAGTTCGCCGCGCCGCCGGTGGTTTTCTTCAGAAAACCGCCCGTTTTTTATTAAACCGCGGCTTATTTTTTTATTAGATCGATTTAGTTTTTTTCGGTTTAGTTTATTTTGCGGATGTTCGTCGATACATTCGTTTTAACGAACGGTTTTCGTCGTTTAGCCGCAGACAGCGAACGTTTGTTCGTTAGCCTGTTCATCCGTTTTTCTTTTTCTCGGATTTTCCGCGATTATTTCCGATCACGATTTCTGATCCGATTTTCGTTCTAGTATAACTTTTCGCTCGTTTATTGGAATCAGGCGATTCAAGCGCCTAGAGTTTCGTCATGAAACCCTCTATTCGTTTAACAAACTCAAATAGGATTTTGCTACTGTAAAATTTTACTTAGGTCCAGTTTAGTAAATGAAGCTTGTTTCTTTCGCCGTTTGACTTTCGTTTCTTCGTTTGATTTGATTCTTTTTGCAAACCGGAGTTCTTAAATTGAACATTCTAGTTAGATCTCTTATTTGAGTTTTACCTGTGCATTAGTTGAGTGCTTATTTGTATGCTTGTTTGTTCACGATAGAGGACCCGGAGTGCGCAGCTTGCTACTACGAGTCTCTAGGTTTCACGGATCATCAGCAAGGCAAGTAACAGTTTGATCATACCTCTTTACTACCCATTTTTATTGCATTAGTTCAATCCTCAAACAATTGCATGATTAGGATCTGTTTAACATGTGGGTTTTTGGAAGTAGACGAGGTAGTACCTATTACCTGTTTTATTATCAAACCTTTGGGAGTTACTTCTACATTTGCTTATATTGCTATGCTATGCTAGTAGACATGGATTGGGTGAGTGTATCCATGACAGATGTGAGATTGTTAAGTTAATCGTTTACTTAAGGTGGCAACTTTAATACACATCTGGGAGGATTGAGGCACCTGGGGAACCCAGTGTTGTCTATATTTTGGAAATCCCGGGGTACCGTGTGATTCTCCTATGGACCGCCACCTAGGCTCAAAGGGATCATGAGATTATTCATGCTAGAAACTTCCGTGTGCAGCCGCAATCTACTATGGGCTCTAGCATTGTTGATTAAGTCGTGTGAACTCTTACAGTGGTAGACTAGTAGATGTAGGGGAATGTAGGTGTAACTGTCTACCCATCGTAAGGTGCAAATGCTTCTGAAGGACTATGTCTCGGTCATCCATTTCTCAGACACCATGTAGTGTGAGAATTCCAATGGAGGAGATCGAGTCTTGCAGGGAAAGTGCAAAACCTCTGCAGAGTGTATAAACTAATCATGGTTAGTCGTGTCCCCGGTTATGGACGTTTTGAGTATCTAGTACTTGGATTATCATGTGAATCTCATCATGTTAATTTAATTTAATTTTGTTGGGTTAATGATGATGCTTATTTGAGATTGAGTTGGGTGAACCTTCTCAATGTTTAACAACCACCTTGATAGTTAAATAAAATTTATTCCTTTGTTGTAGGGGAAAATTGGCTTTATGCAAAATTGTAACCATAGAGCTTTCCACTAGCCATATATGCATGTAGTGATAGCATTATTCTGTTCATTACTCTCTATGTGTTACATTGCCAGCATATTCCATGTGCTGACCCGTTTTCGGGCTGCAACGTTCATGTTGTAGACTTTTCAGACGACGAGTAAGGTGCCTTAGGTCGTGGTCTTATACTCAGTGATGCCGTTGGAGTTGATGGACTCGCTTATCTTCTAAGCCTTCCGCCGTTATCGTTATTAGATGGCCTTAAGCCATATTTATTGTAATAAGTTCTCTTTTGAGACATTCCATGTAATAAGTGTGTGATTGCTACTCTGTTATAAATCCTTCAAGTACTATGAATGTCAGCATTACCGATCCAGGGATGACACTAATGCACAGAGATCAGACTGTTTGAGGTCTGGTCGCTACACTCGCAAAAGTGAGATCTAATAAAGATAGTAAAGTAAATATTTTTGGTATTTTTGTTGTATAGATTGAAAAGTAAAGATTGCAAAATAGTAAATGAGATGCGATATAATAGAAAAGAGATGTAATATAATAGGAAAGAGACCTGGGGGCCATAGGTTTCACTAGTGGCTTCTCTCAAGATAGCATGTATTACGGTGGGAAAACAAATTACTGCCGAGTAATTGATAGAAAAGTGCATAGTTATGAAGATATCTAAGGCAATGATCATGAACATAGGCATCACGTCCGTGTCAAGTAGACCGAAATGATTCTACATCTACAACTACTACTCCACACATTGACCGCTATCTGCTACGTCTTGAGCTTGCGTTGGTTTTCCTTGAAGAGGAAAGGGTGATGCAGCAAAGTAGTGTAAGTATTTCCCTCAGTTTTTGAGAACCAAGGTATCAATCCAGTAGGAGGATCCTCAGAAGTCCCACACACCTACACAAAAAAACAAGAACCTCGCAACCAACGCAATAAAGGGGTTGTCAATCCCTTCACAGCCACTTGCGAAAGTGAGATCTGATAGAGATAATATGATAAGATAAATATTTTTGGTATTTTTATGATATAGAATCGAAAAGTAAAGATGCAAATAAAAGTAGATTGAAAGCTTATATGATAAAAGATAAACCCGGGGGCCATAGGTTTCACTAGTGGCTTCTCTCAAGATAGCATAAGTATTACGGTGGGTGAACAAATTACTGCCGAGCAATTGATAGAAAAGCGAATAATTATGAGATTATCTAGGCATGATCATGTATATAGGCATCATGTCCGTGACAAGTAGACTGACTCCTGCCTACATTTACTACTATTACTCCACACATCGACCGCTATCCAGCATGCATCTAGAGTATTAAGTTCATAAAGAACAGAGTAACGCATTAAGAAAGATGACATGATGTAGAGGGATAAACTCATGCAATATGATATAAACCCCATCTTTTTATCCTTGATGGAAACAATACAATACGTGCCTTGCTGCCCCTGCTGTCACTAGGAAAGGACACCGCAAGATTGAACCCAAAGCTAAGCACTTCTCCCATTGCAAGAAAGATCAATCTAGTAGGCCAAACCAAACTGATAATTCGAAGAGACATGCAAAGATAACTTAATTACACATAAAAGAATTCAGAGGAGATTCAAATATTTCTCATAGATAAACTTGATCATAAACCCGCAATTCATCGGATCTCGACAAACACACCGCAAAAAGAGTTACATCGAATAGATCTCCAAGAAGATCGAGGAGAACTTTGTATTGAGATACAAAGAGAGAGAAGAAGCCATCTAGCTAATAACTATGGACAAAAAGGTCTGTGGTAAACTACTAACAACTCATCAGAAGGGCCTTGGAGATGATGTAGAGGCATGGTCGATTCCCCCTGCGGCGGAGCGCTGGCGAAGGCTCCAAGATGGGATCTCACGGATACAGAAGGTTATGACGGTGGAAATAGTTTTTCATGGTGCTCCTCGATGGTTCCAGGGTATATAGGAGGAAGAAGTAGCTCAGTGGATGATACGTCTCCAACGTATCTATAATTTATGAAGCATTCATGCTATATTACTATGTGTTTGGAGTGATTATGGGCTTTATTATACACTTTTATATTACTTTTGGGACTAACCTACTAACCGGAGGCCCAGCCCATATTGTTGTTTTATTGCTGGTTCAGTATTTCGAGGAAAAGGAATATCAAACGGAGTCCAAACAGAATGAAACCTTCGGCAGCGTGATATTTTGGAAGAATATGATCCTGGAGACTTGGAGTCCACGTCAGAAGATCCTCGAGGAGGCCACGAGATAGGAGGCCGCGCCCCCCTTACAGGGGCGCGCCCCCCTGTCTCGTGGGCCCCTCGAGCACCTCCCAACCGATTTCTTTCGCCTATATATACCTACGTACCCTAAAACCATCAGAAATCAAGATAGATCGGGAGTTCCGCCGCCGCAAGCCTCTATAGCCACCAAAAACCTCTCAGGAGGCCGTTCCGGCACCCTGCCAGTGGGGGAATCCATCACCGGTGGCCATCTTCATCATCCCGGCGCTCTTCATGACAAGGAGGGAGTAGTTCACCCTCGGGGCTGAGGGTATGTACCAGTAGCTATGTGTTTGATCTCTCTCTCTTGTGTTCTCTCTCGTGTTCCCTCTATGGCATGATCTTGATGTATCCCGAGCTTTGCTATTGTAGTTGGATCTTATGATGTTTCTTCCCCTCTACTCTCTTGTGATGAATTGAGTTTCCCCTTTGAAGTTATCTTATCGGATTGAGTCTTTTATGAGAACACTTGACGTATGTCTTGTCGTGTTTAGTTGTGGTGACAATGGGATATCACGTGCCTCTTGATGTATGTTTTGGTAACCAACTTGCGGGTCCCGCCCATGAACCTATGCATAGGGGTTGGCACACGTTCTTGACTCTCCGGTAGAAACTTTGGGGCACTCTTTGAAGTACTTTGTGTTGGTTGGATGAATCTGAGATTGTGTAATGCATATCGTATAATCATGCCCATGGATACTTGAGGTGACAATGGAGTATCTAGGTGACATTAGGGTTTTGGTTGATTTGTGTCTTAAGGTGTGATTCTAGTACGAACTCTTTTATAGATCGATCCCAAATAATAACTTTGAGGTGGTTTCATACCCTACCATAATCTCTACGTTTGTTCTCCGCTATTAGTGGCTTTGGAGTGACTCTTTGTTGCATATTGAGGGCTTGTTATATGATCTATCTATGTTATTATTGTTGAGGGAACTTGCACTAGTGAAAGTCTAAACCCTAGGCCTTGTTTCCTATCATTGCAATACCGGTTACGCTCACTTTTATCATTAGTTTCCTTGCTGTTTTTATATATTCAGATTAAAAATACCTTTATCTACCATCCATATTGCACTTGTATCACCATCTCTTCGCCGAACTAGTGCACCTATACAATTTGCCATTGTATTGGGTGTGTTGGGGACACAAGAGACTCTTTGTTATTTGGTTGCAGGGTTGTTTGAGAGAGACCATCTTCATCCTACGCCTCCCATGGATTGATAAACCTTAGGTCATCCACTTGAGGGAAATTTCCTACTATCCTACAAACCTATGCACTTGCAGGCCCAACAACGTCTACAAGAAGAAGGTTGTGTAGTAGACATCAAGCTCTTTTTTGGCGCCGTTGCCGGGAAGGTGAGTGCTTGAAGGTATATATTTAGATCTTGCAATCGAGTCTTTTTGTTTCTTGTTTTATCACTAGTTTAGTTTATAAAAGAAAACTACAAAAAAATGGAGTTAAGTTTGTCTCATACGCTTCGTCTTTTTAATATCTTTCGTGAGTTTGGTGGAAAGGAAAATTGTGCTCAAGTGCTAGAAGAAGAATGCATTAAAATGCTTGGTAATAAATCTTTGAATGATGAGCATGATTGCAATGTTGTTAGTATGAACTCTTTGAATATCCATAGTACTAATGATGATTGCACTAGTTATGATGGAAATGTCTCCTATAAGCATGTTGATTTTTGTGGAGTAGATTGGATTTGCATGGATACACCAAATAGAGAAAATAGATATTGCAAGAGCCATAAGTATTTAAAAACTAAAGGTTTGCAAGAAAGTCTTGATGAGTGTGCTAGAAGATTCAATATTTTCCGCGCTTCTTGTGAACTTTGCAATGAACATGGTCATTTAAATCTCCAATGCAAATTGTTTTATGATCAAATCGTGTCCAAAAATTGTGATAGCTTGATTACCCTTGGACATCATAAAGAGCTTAGCCTTCTTTTCGGGTATGAAGAAATGAAACGTATAACTGAGGGTATTCCAAAATTTAATCTTGATAGATTTCTTGATTTTGATCTAGAGGATATTTATATGTTTTGTGTGGAGAATTGCATTGAAAATCCTTATATTGCCAATTACATAAAGAAAAGAAAGCAAATAGAAGATGATGAGAATAGTAATGAAAGGGAAGAGACTTCCCAATATCCTCCTATTATTTCTTATGATGAATCAGGTAACGAGGAGGAGCTTTCTATTCAACCAATCTCGTCAATAAGGAGCTCAAAGAGGAAGGTTGAACCCAAACATAATATGAAGAAGAAAAAGAAAAGAAGGAGCAACAAAGGTAGAAAGGTATCCCTCCCAAATGATGTTGCTCCTACTACTCATTGTGATGATGATAATTGATATACTATTGGTGCTATCAATATTTTTAATGATGAGAGTGATTATGCTTATGATATGAAAGGGCCCAAGCTTGGGGAAGCTATGTTTTATGAGGATGAAATATTTGAGAATATATTTGCTGGAATTAATGTTTGTCCCAAGCTTGGGGATGCTATGTTTAATGAAGATGATATTTTTAGCAGCCCAAGTTTTGATATGCAGAGTTGTTATGATGATAGCTTGCCTCCTACCTATGATGATTATATGGATGAAAGTGGGTTTGGAAGAGTGTAAACTTTAGGAAGTAGTGATCCCACTATTTTGGAGGATGTTGAATTTTATTGTGATGAATATGAAAGTGGATTTGGAAGAGTGTCAACTTTACTTAGTGATTCCACTATCTTGGGAGAGGTTTCAATCGATTATGATGAGAACGAAGTTGCTACTTATGATGATTATTGTGATGAAACTTATGCTATAAAAAGTAGTGATGATTATATTTACAAATATTTTCATGATTATGAATACCCTTTTTCTGAACATTACACTTTTAATGTGGAAACAATTTTTAGTGTTCAAGTCTCTTCTGATACTCCTACAATTCCGAATGAGAAGAATTTTGTTTATGTGGAGAGTAGTAAAAATTCTATGAAAAGAATGCTTTAAGTTCTGGTTATATTGTTGAATTCATTCATGATGCTACTTAAAATTATTATGCAGGAGGAATATATGCTTGTAGGAATTGCAATGATGTCAAGTTTCCTCTCTATGTGTTGAAAATCTTGAAGCTATGCTTGTTTTACCTTCCTATGCTAGTTGATTATTGTTCCCATAAGTTGTTTGCTCACAAAATCCCTATGCATAGGAAGTGGGTTAGACTTAAATGTGCTAGTCATATGCTTCATGATGCTCCCATTATGTTTCAATTCTTATCTTTTATGTGAGCATCATTGTCATCATCATGCCTAGCTAGAAAGGCATTAAAGAAAAGCGCTTGTTGGGAGACAACCCAATATTTATCCTTACTGTTTTTGTGTGTCCACATGATTATGCTACTGTAGTAATCATGTTTTATAGGTTTTGTTTCAATAAAGTGCCGAGTAAGACCTTTAGGATAGCTTACGGTGATAGTTGTGTTGATCCTGCTGAAAATCAGAAACTTTTGCAAACAGTAAATTAGTTTTTTTAATTCATAGAAACGTTCTCTTGATCTGATTCTTTTTGATCTAGATTGGTACACAAATTTCTTAGTACCTCCTAATTTGGTAGAATTTTTGTAGTTCCAGAAGTATACGTTTGATATAGATTACTACAGACTGTTCTGTTTTTGACAGATCCTGTTTTATATGTGTTGTTTACTTATTTTGATGAATCTATGAGTAGTATCGGAGGGTATGAATCATAAATAAGTTGGAATACAGTAGATATTACACCAATATGAATTTAGAACGAGTTCATTATAATACCTAAGTGGTGGTTTTATTTTCTTATACTAACGGAGCTTACGAGTTTTCTGTTGAGTTTTGTGTTGTGGAGTTTTCAAGTTTTGGGTAAGGATTCGATGGACTATGAAATAAGGAGTGGCAAGAGACTAAGCTTGGGGATTCCCGAGGCACCCCAAGATAATATTCAAGAATAGCCAAAAGCCTAAGCTTGGGGATGCCCCGGAAGGCATCCCCTCTTTCGTCTTCGTTCATCGGTAACTTTACTTAGAGCTATATTTTTATTCACCACATGATATGTGTTTTGCTTGGAGCGTCATTTCCTTTTGTTAGTTTTTGCTTGATTTAGTTAGACTAATGTCTTGCATCTTTATTTTCAATAAAAGTCAAGGATAGCCTTTGCCATGCTTATTTTGCTAATATACATGTTGCTGTTTGAAAACAGAAAGTTTACCGCTGTTGCAAAAATTCCCTAGAAAAGTTAGAGCATGATATAAGGTTCATTTTTTTGAATAATGAGGTCTGATAAATTTGCTGCAGTGGGAATTTTAGTTCATAATTTTTGGAGTTAGGGAAGTATGATGAATCCTGCATTATTTACAGACTGTACTATTTTGACAGATTGCTGTTATGTTTGCATTGTTTGCATATGTTTGCTTGTTTAATGATTCTATTTGAGGATAGGAGTATTAAATATGCAGAGGCATTTAGTATTCAATGTTGAATAATAATTTTAGTGATTTGTTACAGTATAAAATGATATGGTTTTGCATTGGTTTATACTAACCTATCTCACGAGTTCTTGTTCAGTTTGTTGTGATTGAAGCTTTTGATAAAAAGAAGAGAAACCATGATATGAGAGGAATTAAGGAGACATAAAAGCTTAAGCTTGGGGATGCCCAAGGCACCCCAAGATAATATTTCAAGAAGTCTCAAGCATCTAAGCTTGGGGATGCCCCGGCAGGCATCCCACCTTTCTTATTCAACTACTATCGGTTAGTATCGGTTGAGCCTAAGTTTTTGCTTCTTCACATGAGTTGTGCTATCCTTGCATTGTCATTTTATTTTGTTTTGTTTGCTGTTCGAATAAGATACCAAGATCTGAAATTCTTAAATGGGAGAGAGTCTTCATATAGCTACTTAATTATTTAGCTACTCATTGATCTTCGCTTATATCTTTTTGGAGTAGTTTGTCAGTTACTCGTGTGCTTCACTTATATCCTATGAGTAAATTGTTGAATGAGTTGATTGTCATGAATCTGAAATTATATATGCCTCATTTGCTTATCCCATGGGGAGTAATGACTTCACGTCTAATAAGTAGAGGTTGTAAATTTACTGGAGGTTAGCAATCATTGTATTGGTCATTTGAACAATTTCATGAAAGAATATTGAAGGAAGAGAGATCTCATATATAAATATACTATTATAGACATCTTTTATAGTTGGGAGCACTCATTAAGTATGACATGCTAAAGAGTTGATGTTGGACAAGGAAGACAACATAATGGGTTATGTTTTTCGACATCTCAGTTAAAGTATATTGTCATGGATCATTCAAACATGTTGAGCTTGCCTTTCCCCCTCATGCTAGCCAAAATTCCTTGCACCAAGTAGAGATACTACTTGTTCTTCCAAATATCCTTAAACCCAATTTTGCCATGAGAGTCCACCATACCTACCTATGGATTGAGAAAGATCCTTCAAGTAAGTTGTCATCGGTGCAAGCAATAAAAATTGCTCTCTAAATATGCATGACTTATTAGTGCGGAGAAAATAAGCTTTGTACGAACTTGTTATGGAAGCAATAAAAGCAACGGACTACATAATAAAGGTCCATATACAAGGGGCAATATAAAGTGACGTTCTTTCACATTAAGATTTTGTGTATCCAACCCTAAAAGCGCATGACAACCTCTGCTTCCCTCTGCGAATGGCCTATCTTTTACTTTATGTCTTTTACTTTTATGCAAGAGTCAAGGTGATCTTCACCTTTCCCTTTTTCATTTTATCCTTTGGCAAGCACTTTGTGTTGGGGTGATCCTGATATATATATCCAATTGGATGTAAGTTAGCATGAACTATTATTGTTGACATCACCCAAAGGTGAATACGTTTAGAGGAAACATTATAAGCCCCAATCTTTCTCTGTGTCTGATTAAAACTTCATAACCATTAGTATTGCGTGAGTGTTAGCAATTGTAGAAGACTATATGATAGTTGATTATGTGGAGTTTGATATTCCTGAAAATAAGATGGATTGCAATCGTTTGAATGACTGAGAATGAAGTTTGCTAGTTTTCAAGAAAGTTTATGGTCTATGCTTTGACATGTGAATTGCTTGTTACTTTATTGTGAGAGGTTTATGAGATGGACTACTATTATGACATTTTGTCATGCTAGAAAAGGTGATTGAAATTATCATTGATCAAACTTGTGCACCTTCTTGCATTCACACTTCATAAATTCTTTCTTTTATCATTTACCTACTCGAGGACGAGTAGGAATTAAGCTTGGGGATGCTGATACGTCTCCAATGTATCTATAATTTATGAAGCATTCATGCTATATTACTATGTGTTTTGAGTGATTATGGGCTTTATTATACATTTTTATATTACTTTTGGGACTAACCTACTAACCGGAGGCCCAATCCATATTGTTGTTTTATTGCCTGTTTCAGTATTTCGAGGAAAAGGAATATCAAACGGAGTCCAAACGGAATGAAACCTGGAGACTTGGAAGAATATGATCCTGGAGACTTGGAGTCCACGTCAGAAGATCCTCGACGAGGCCACGAGATAGGAGGACACGCCCCCCTTACAAGGGCGCGCCCCCCTGTCTCGTGGGCCCCTCGAGCACCTCCCGACCGACTTCTTTCGCCTATATATACCTACGTACCCTAAAACCATCAGAAATCAAGATAGATCGGGAGTTCCGCCGCCGCAAGCCTCTGTATCCACCAAAAACCTCTCGGGAGCCCGTTCCGGCACCCTGCCGGAGGGGGAATCCATCACCGGTGGCCATCTTCATCATCTCGGCGCTCTCCACGACAAGGAGGGAGTAGTTCACCCTCGGGGCTGACGGTATGTACCAGTAGCTATGTGTTTGATCTCTCTCTCTCTCTCTCGTGTTCTCTCTCGTGTTCCCTCTATGGCACGATCTTGATGTATCCCGAGCTTTGCTATTGTAGTTGGATCTTATGATGTTTCTCCCCCTATACTCTCTTGTGATGAATTGAGTTTCCCCTTTGAAGTTATCTTATCGGATTGAGTCTTTTATGAGAACACTTGATGTATGTCTTGCCGTGTTTATCTGTGGTGACAATGGGATATCACGTGCCTCTTGATGTATGTTTTGGTAACCAACTTTCGGATTCCGCCCATGAACCTATGCATAGGGGTTGGCACACGTTCTTGACTCTCCGGTAGAAACTTTGGGGCACTCTTTGAAGTACTTTGTGTTGGTTGGATGAATCTGAGATTGTGTGATGCATATCGTATAATCATGCCCACGGATACTTGAGGTGACAATGGAGTATCTAGGTGACATTAGGGTTTTGGTTGATTATCTTAAGGTGTTATTCTAGTACGAACTCTTTTATAGATTGATCTGAAAGAATAACTTTGAGGTGGTTTCATACCCTACCATAATCTCTATGTTTGTTCTCCGCTATTAGTGGCTTTGGAGTGACTCTTTGTTGGATGTTGAGGGCTTGTTATATGATCTATCTATGTTATTATTGTTGAGAGAACTTGCACTAGTGAAAGTATGAACCCTAGGCCTTGTTTCCTATCATTGCAATACTGGTTACGCTCACTTTTATCATTAGTTACCTTGCTGTTTTTATATTTTCAGATTACAAATACCTTTATCTACCATCCATATTGCACTTGTATCACCATCTCTTCGCCAAACTAGTGCACCTATACAATTTGCCATTGGATTGGGTGTGTTGGGGACACAAGAGACTCTTTGTTATTTGGTTGCAGGGTTGTTTGAGAGAGACCATCTTCATCCTACGCCTCCCACGGATTGATAAACCTTAGGTCATCCACTTGAGGCAAATTTGCTACTGTCCTACAAACCTATGCACTTGCAGGCCCAACAAACGTCTACAAGAAGAAGGTTGTGTAGTAGACATCAGTGGACGCTCGAGGGGCCCACCAGGGTGGGGGCGCACCCACATGTAGGGGGCGTGCCGGGCACCCTCGTTGCCGCCTCCTCTGTTGCTTGACGTCCACTCCAAGTCCCCTGGATCACGTTTGTTCCAGAAAGATCGCTCCCGAAGGTTTCATTCCGTTTGGACTCCGTTTGATATTCCTTTTCTTCGAAACACGAAAATAGGCAAAAAAACAGCAATTCAGGCTGGGCCTCCGGTTAGCAGGTTAGTCCCAAAAATGATATAAAAGTGTAAAGTAAAGCCCATAAACATCCAAAACGGGTAATATAATAGCATGGAACAATCAATGATTATAGATACGTTGGAGACGTATCAAGCATCCCCAAGCTTAATTCCTGCTCGTCCTCGAGTAGATAAATGATAAAACAGAGTTTTTGATGTGGAATGCTACCTAGCATAATTCTCAATGTAATTTTCTTTATTGTGGCATGAATGTTCAGATCCAAATGATTCAAAATAAAAGTTCATATTGACGTAAGAAATAGTAATACTTCAAGCATACTAATCAAGAAATCATGTCTTCTCAAAATAACATGGCTAAGGAAAGTTATCCCTACAAAATCATATAGTCTGGCTGTTGCTCTATCTTCGATGACAAGCCAAGCAATTGTTTCATACTTTAGTAATCTCAAACTTTTTCAACTTTGACGCAATACATGAGCGTGATCCATGGACATAGCACTATATGTGGAATAGAATGGTGGTTGTGGAGAAGACAAAAAAGGAGAAGATAGTCTCACATCAACTAGGCGTATCAACGGGCTATGGAGATGCCCATTAATAGATATCAATGTGAGTGAGTAGGGATTGCCATGCAACGGATGCACTAGAGCTATAAATGTATGAAAGCTCAACATAAGAAACTAACTGGGGGTGCATCCAACTTGCTTGCTCACGAAGACCTAGGGCATTTTGAGGAAGCCAATCATTGGAATATACAATACAAGTTCTATAATGAAAAATTCCCACTAGTATATGAAAGTGACAACATAGGAGACTCTCTATCATGAAGATCATGGTGCTACTTTGAAGCACAAGTGTGGTAAAAAAGGATAGTAGCATTGTCCCTTCTCTCTTTTTCTCTCATTTTTTTATTTGGCCTTTCTCTCTCTTTTTTTATTTGGCCTCCTTTTTTTGGGGTGGGCTCTTTGGCCTCATTTTTTATATAAAGTCTGAAGTCTCATCCCGACTTGTGGGGGAATCATAGTCTCCATCATCCTTTCCTCACTGGGACAATGCTCTAATAATGAATATCATCACACTTTTATTTACTTACAACTCAAGATTACAACTCGATACTTAGAACAAGATATGACTCTATATGAATGCCTCCGGCGGTGTACCGGGATATGCAATGAATCAAGAGTGACATGTATGAAAATTATGAAGGTGGTTGATGAGGACGTCAATACCATTGTTACACCCACAGCCCCTGCTGCTATACATACCGGACCAATTACTAGAGCTCGCGCACGCCAAATAAATTACCAGGTACTTCCGTTTCTTGTTAATGATTCTAATGTTCATGAGAATATGATGCTGCCTAAATTGGATACATTTGTTTTGCTTACAAATGAAGGGCCTAGCTTGGAGAAGGATGAACATTGGAGCAAGAACAAGCATGGAGATGATGGCATGCGCAAGGGGAACAAGAACGGAGTTAAAAGTGATGATTTCAGGACTTTGAAGCCACCATAATGAGTGCATGAAGCCTTGGACGAAATATACAAGATGCCACTTCATAAATTTCGTCCAGAGGCTATTCTAGGTGCTGCGTCACCTTATTATTGGGCCAGGGCCATGTAATTTCGAAATACATAAGTATAGGCTATTTTTAGAGTCCGTATGTGTGGGGAAACAAGAGATAGGGTTAGTTTTGGACCCCTCCACCAAGGGCCACGAAATTCACCCCCTATTCCTCCATATATACATCCCTCAGGGCACCGTTTAGACTTTGGGTTTTGTTTAGATTGAAAGTTCGCCATAGCTGCAACTTCGCGTACTTCGTTTGTGTTCAACGACCAGACAAAGGCGTCACAGAACCCCACCTTGATCAATAAAGCTTTCATCTTATATTCGCAATATCCAGATTGCAATCTCCGTTTCTTGCTTGTTCTTCGTTTGCTCGCAGGAAACAGACCCTCGTGGTCAGGTTGATCGTGCTCTGGCGTGGTCAATAACCTCTCGGAGTTGGTTTAGTGATTTCTAAGGCGCGACGTCCTCGCATGTTCGTAGTCGGATCGTCAAAGTCGACTTCCTCCAAAGCGAAATCCATCATCTCATCGAAAGACGGGACACCTTTGCCTCTATCAAGTGGTATCAGATTTCAGGTTGCTCGGTGAGATTTTACAGTTTTTCGTAGTTTAGATCGAGTCTGTTCTTCATACCTATAGTCCACGAAAAAGCCAAAAAAAATTAGGGTTAGTTCATCCCATTCGAAACAATCTGAGCCTTTGCATAATCTTTTCTTTATTTGCTTTGTTGAATTTGTGGTTGCATCGTCGTGTCAAGTTGCTGGTCTTAGCGTCTAGTCCTTTAGAGTTTCAAGTTCTGTTCACAGGTTGTCACGTCATCGCTGCCATATACGCCACCACATATCCGCCGCCATCATGCCAATCCGAGTCCACCTGCAACATATATCCGCCACCAGTCCGAGTTCCACCAGATTCATCTCTGCCACCAGTCCGAGTTCCACCAGTTTCATCTCCGCCACCAGTCCTATTCCGAGTCCAGTATTTTTGTTACTCTGTTTTGGATTTCAAGATCACGCAATACTCCGAGTCGTGACAGAGGACTCCCCAACTTCCATGCTACCCGCAGTAGAGAAATAGTTCCAAACTAAAAAAAACAAACTCTGGAAAATTCTGGCTAGGCAGTTTTTAGACCATTTGTAGACTTTTTGGAAAAAAATTTGTTGCGGAGGAAAAAAATAGAGGAAAAAACGTGCAAAAAAAGAGGAAAAAAATAGAATTTTTTTTAGAGGGTGCTCCTCCCTTGTTTACGTGTCGCGCCATGATTTTGTTGGTGTTCTAGGCTCGCGTCTCTAGCACAGTCTAGCCTAGGACCAACACAGTACCGTTGTTGAGCGTTTATTCAACTTTGCATCTCTGAATTGATTATTGCTGACCCTTTTTGCTACCATATTATAAGCCTTCCCAGCTCCACATACATCTACATCGTGCGTGTGACTCTCCCTGGTAATCGCTCTATCCAAGTGAGGGAGTCCTGGACTAGGGGGTGTCCGGACAACCGGACTATCATTATCCGCCGGACTCCAAGACTACGATGATACAAGATTGAAGACTCCGGCTCGTGTCCGGATGGTACTTTCCTTGGCGTGGAAGGCAAGCTTGGCAATACGGATATGTAGATCTCCTACCATTGTAACCGACTCTGTGTAACCCTAGCCCTCTCCGGTGCCAATATAAACCGGAGGGCTTTAGTCCGTAGGACAACATACATTACAACAATCATACCATAGGCTAGCTTCTAGGGTTTAGCCTCCTTGATCTAGTGGTAGATCTACTCTTGTACTACCCATATCATCAATATTAATCAACCAGGACGTAGGGTTTTACCTCCATCGAGAGGGCCCGAACCTAGGTAAAAACATCGTGTCCCTCGTCTCCTATTACCATCCGCCTAGACGCACAGTTCGGGACCCCCTACCCGAGATCCGCTGGTTTTGACACCGACATTGGTGCTTTCATTGAGAGTTCCTCTGTGTCGTCACCGATAGGCTTGATGGCATCTTCAACCTGCAACGCTGTCCAGGGTGAGACTTTTCTCCCCGGACAGATCTTCGTATTCGGCGGCTTCGCCCTACGGGCCAATTCGCTTGGCCATCTGGAGCAGATCGAAAGCTACGGCCCTGGCCGTCAGGTCAGATTTGGAAGCTTAAACTTCACGGCCGATGTCCGCGGAGACTTGACCCTCGACGGACTCGAGCCACAGCCGAGCGCGCCGCACTGTGACGATGGGCATGATCTAGCTCTGCCGCTGAACAGTGCCTTGGTGGCCGCACACGGATCCGCTTCGGCCATTAGCCCGGAGCCGATCGCCCAGATCGAGGGTCGGTGGATAGGCGCCGCCCTGGGGGCTTCAACATCCACGGCGATGGAGCCGAACACTAATCTTGTCCCCTGCGAAACTCGTGATTTCGAGGCGCCGGACTCCTCCCCGGACTCCGAACCTCCCGCGCCCCTGCCAATTGGTCCGGATTGGGCGCCGGTTATGGAATTCACCGCCGCGGACATCTTCCAATGCTCGCCTTTCGGCGATATCTTGAATTCACTAAAGCATCTCTCGTTATCAGGAGAGTCCTGGCCGGATTATGGCCAGGATGGTGGGGATACGGACGACGAAGAAATTCAGAGCCCACCCACCACCCACTTTGTAGCCACTGTCGACGATCTAACCGACATGCTAGACTACGACTCCGAAGACATCGACGCTATGGACGACGATGCCGGAGACGAACAGGAACCAGCGCCCATAGGGCACTGGAAGGCCACCTCGTCATATGACGTATACATGATCGATACCCCAAAAGATGGGGACGGCGAAGAAACAGCGGAGGCAGATCCCTTAAAGAAACAGCCCAAGCGCCGGCGTCAGCGGCGCCACTGTAAATCTCGCCACAGCAAAATGGAGATTCCGGCACAGGAGATAATAATACTCCAGAGAGTGCCGAAGACAATCCCCTCCAGCAAGACTCAGCGCAGGAGGATGCAGAAGCAAGCCCTCATGAGGGGGCGGCAGATGAAGAGGTTGAGGATCATAATTATATGCCTCCCTCCGAAGACGAAGCAAGCCTCAACAATGACGAATTCGTCGTACCCGAGGATCCCGTCGAACAAGAGCGCTTCAAGCGTAGGCTTATCGCCACAGCAACCCGCCTAAAGAAAAAGCAGCAGCAGCTTCAAGCTGATCAGGACTTGCTGGCCGATCGATGGACCGAGGTCCTCGCGGCCGAAGAGTACAAACTCGAACGTCCCTCCAAAAGTTACCCAAAACGCAAGCTGCTCCCCCGATTAGAGGAGGAAGCATACGTACCTCCATCACCAGCGCACGATATGGCTGACCGACCACCCCGTGGTCGTGACACAGAGGCATCCAGGCCCCCAGCCAAGACCATACCCCGGCATCGCTCCAAAAGTACGAAGCCAAGAGGGAACGCACCGGACTTGCGAGACATATTGGAGGACAAAGCAAGACAATCCAGATCCATCTATGGATCACGGGGGCGCCCTACGACCCACGACGAATACCGTCATGCCGGATACAATAACCCCGGCCGGGCCGAACACAGCAGACAGCGCTCTCTCGAGCTGCGTCGCGATATTGCGCAATACAGGGGCGCCGCACACCCGCTATGCTTCACTGACGAAGTAATGGACCATCAGATCCCCGAAGGGTTTAAACCCGTAAACATCGAATCTTACGATGGCACAACAGACCCCGCGGTCTGGATCGAAGACTATCTTCTCCACATTCATATGGCCCGCGGTGACGATCTCCACGCCATCAAGTACCTCCCACTCAAGCTTAAAGGACCAGCTCGGCATTGGCTTAACAGCCTGCCCGCAGAGTCGATTGGGTGTTGGGAAGACCTGGAGGCCGCATTCCTTGATAACTTCCAAGGCACATATGTGCGACCACCAGACGCCGATGACCTAAGCCACATCATTCAGCAGCCAGACGAATCGGCCAGACAATTCTGGACACGGTTCTTGACGAAGAAAAATCAAATCGTCGATTGTCCGGACGCAGAGGTCCTTGCAGCGTTCAAACATAACATCCGGGATGAATGGCTAGCTCGACACCTGGGGCAGGAAAAGCCAAAATCCATGGCAGCCCTCACATCGCTAATGACCCGCTTTTGTGCGGGAGAGGACAGCTGGCTAGCCCGCAGCAACAATCTCCGTAAAAATTCTGGCAGTCCGGATACTAAGGACAACAACGGTAGGTCACGTCGAGACAAAAACAAGCGCCGAATTAACGGCGACGATAAGGAGGATACGGAGGTCAATGCCGGATTCCGAGGCTCTAAACCCGGTCAACGGAAGAAGCCATTTAAAAGAACCATTCCGGGTCCGTCCAACCTGGACCGAATACTCGATCGCTCATGCCAGATACATGGCACCTCTGAAAAGCCAGCTAACCACACCAATAGAGATTGCTGGGTGTTCAAGCAGGCCGGCAAGTTAATTGCCGAAAACAATGACAAGGGGCTAAATAGCGACGACGAGGAAGAGACACGGCCGCCGAACAATAGAGGACAGAAGGGTTTTCCCCCCACAAGTATGGACGGTGAATATGATATACGCGACCCACATACCCAAGAGGGAGAGGAAACGCGCACTAAGGGACGTCTATGCGATGGAGCCAGTCGCCCCAAAGTTCAACCCATGGTCCTCTTGTCCGATCACTTTCGATCGAAGAGACCATCCGACCAGCATACGCCATGGCGGATTCGCCGCATTGGTCTTAGACCCAATCGTCGATGGGTTCCACCTCACGAGAGTCCTGATGGACGGCAGCAGTAGCCTAAACCTGGTTTATCAGGATACAGTGCGCAAAATGGGCATAGACCCATCAAGGATTAAACCTACAAAGACAACCTTTAAAGGCGTCATACCAGGAGTGGAAGCCAACTGCACAGGCTCAGTCACACTGGAAGTGGTCTTCGGATCCCCGGATAATTTCTGGAGCGAAGAGTTAATCTTCGACATAATCCCGTTTCGCTGCGGCTATCACGCTCTGCTCGGGCGAACCGCGTTTTCCAAATTCGACGCGGTGCCGCACTATGCATACCTAAAGCTCAAGATGCCAGGCCCTTGTGGAGTCATCACGGTCAATGGGAATACGGAACGCTCCCTCCGAACGGAGGAACATACAGCAGCTCTCGCGGCAGAAATACAGAGCAGCCTTCTAAGGCAATTCTCGAGTCCGGCCATTAAACGACCGGATACAGCAAAGTGCGCTCGGAGCAATGCCAACCAAGACCACCTGGCGCGATCAGAGCACACGTAGCAATGCGGCCCCAACCCTCGCCCGCGTATGATTGCAAGAATAACACTCCGCGTACATCATTACGCTTTGGCGATACCATGGGCACAGGGGAGGGGGCACGATCACAACGGACCCAGAGTGCGGTTCGACCACACCGGGGGCTCGCAAATGTGCCCCTCTTTTTTTTATTATGTTTCTTCTTTTTTTGTACACAGGACTCTGTTAACCAGAAGCCCTGTCCGGCGGTGAACCTGCCGAACTCATGATGCAACAGTCAGGGACTAAAGAAGGCCGCGTCGAACACTCAGGTGGTCTCAATTACGAGCATTAAATTCGATTATATACACCAAATCCGCAGCTCATCCCTGGAGGGGGACATGTTTATTTAGTCCAAATCCCTTGCTTACCGCACTATTTGTATCAGTCCGCTCTTCTAGCAGACTTTTCTTTCATTAATAATGCAACACCTTTATGATCGCAATTGCATCACATTTCATATATATATGTTCATTATATGACATCTGGCACCCGTATATTTTGGTACGGCATAATACACCGGGGGCTTATGTTCCCCACTCTATGGTGTGATAAAGTCCGAACACTTTCACAAGTGCGACACCCCGAACCTATAGCACTATATGAATCAGCTCCGAATCATGTCTTGGGTCAATAGTTGGGTTTGCCCGGCTCCCACGTTTTGGTGCCTTACGTTCCGTTCTGTCGGCTAAGGTGGCACTGGGAGAACCACTGCGATTGCGCCCCGGTTGAGCCGGGTTAACGCCTCAGTGGAGAAAGCTAAAACTGACTGGCATGATAAGGCGAGAGACTGGTCGCTGTTCGAGAGGTTTTTTCGGGTCCTTAAAGACTCACGCCGCTTCGAGCGAAGTTCTGGATAATGTCCGATGAAGGCGTGGATAGCGCCCCGGATTCGGTCTTCCGAATACCAGGGGCTTCGCCGAAATTTAAAATTATAGAATTCTATGGCTAAGTGAGAGTGTTCAAGCATTATAAGTCCGGTTGCCTTGTTCGTCGTGTTGAGCGCCTCCCTAGATGGACCCAAAAATGGGAACAAGAGTGCTCAAGTTTATCCCGAACACCCCAGCACTTGTGGCTTGGGGGCTGAAGCTAACGACTTGCCATCTCTCAGATTTTACAAACGGTCGCACAGAAGGTAATATTTTAAATTAAACAAGCGTTGCTCATGGCGCATATGAACGAAGTTTTCAGCGCACAGGATAAATAAACAGCGAGTTCACTCAAAGATTACATTTCGGGAGCACTCATCTGCAATATCGCAGGCTCCCTTCAGGACAATTTTATAATACTTCTCCGGCGTGCGATACTCCTTGCCTGGTGGCGGTGGGTCCGTGAGAAGCTTCTCCGCATCCAATTTGCCCCATTGCACCTTTTATGCGGGCAAGGGCCCGACGAGCGCCTTCGATACAGGCGGAGCGCTTGACTACATCCAGCCTGGGGCATGCATTCATCAGCCGCCGCACGAGGCCAAAGTAGCTACCAGGCATGGCCTGTCCAGGCCACAGCCGGACTATGAGTCCCTTCATGGCCTCCTCAGCTACCTTGTGGAGTTCGACCAGCTGCTTCAGCTGGTCGCTTGGGGGCAGCAGATGGCCGGCCTCAGTATACTGAGACCAGAAGACCTTCTCCGTCGAGCTCCCCTCCTCGCCACGATAGAATGCGGCGGCATCAGACGCACTACGCGGTAGATCTGCAAACGCCCCTGGAGAGCTCCGAATGCGGGTAAGTGTCAGGTAGTTCACATTAACATGCCTGGTTTGCATGAAAAACGCCTTACCCGCTGCTATCTTCTTTATGTCCTCAACCTCCTGAAGGGCCTTACGGGCCTCGGCCTTGGCGGACTTGGCACTTTCGAGAACCGAGGCAAGCTCGTACTCTCGAGTCTTGTAGTCACGCTCCAAACTCTCATGTTTTTCCATGAGAGCCTGGAGCTCTTGCCGAACTTCCGCCACCCGTGCCTCTTGCTTTTCTCGCTCAGCCCGCTCCGCGGCCGCATTGCGTTCGGCCGCGGACACAGCATCCTTCAGGGCTGCCAACTTGTTAGTGGCCCCTGCAATACACATATTATCCTTGTTAATTTTATTTGCAACCAAAATCCTTTTCTGTAAGGTACTTATTCAAAGAGGTGTTACTCACCTTCTTTTTCCTCGAGCTGCTTCTTTGCATGGCCGAGCTCTTGCTCGGACCGCTCGAGTTCCTTCTTCAGCACGTCAACCTCCGCGGTTAGTGCGGCAGAGGTCAGCAGTGCAGCCTGCAAACCCATATTGACATATTTTAGGCAACCCTGCATATATCCTGTTATAGATCCTTAGTCCAGCTTTTCTTTCCGAACACCGAACTAAGCATCAGGGGCTACTGTCTATGCGGTATTACATTACATAATTTTAACTTCTTACCTCAAAGCCTGTTAAAAGGCTGCTGCAGGCTTCGGTCAGCCCGCTCTTAGCGAGCTGAACCTTCTCAATCACCGCACTCATGATAGTGCGGTGTTCTTCCTCGATGGAAGCGCCTTTAAGCGCCTCCAGCAGGTTATCCGGCGCCTCCGGTTGGACGGAGGCCGCCGGCGTCACGGTCCTGCCCTTCTTTCGAAGGGGCCGCTTGCCGGACTCTGGAACCACTGCGGGTTCCGATGTAGAGTCCGGCACGAAGTCCGGGAGGCTGCCTGACGGCGCCTCCGGAGCCTCCTCCTGATGGGTCCCTCTCTGGGATCCCACCTCGACGTCCTCGTCGGCGCGTGGGGTGGAGGCAGTCGGGATGGAATTCACATCCAACGAGGCCAATGACCTGCTCGATGAGTCGGGGAGATCATCATTGGCCGTACTACGGGCAGAATGCGGCGTTAGAAGGATACTACGCGACATAAAAGAAATTACACATCAAGGATCCGGATACTTACGATCTTGCCGGACGCCTGGTGTCGGGGAGAGGGAAGGGATCCTTTGGGCAAGCTTTATTGAGGTCTTGAAAATCGACACAGAGGCGCCAGGATTTATCCTTCTTTGGTACCATCACCAAATTTGCTAGCCAGTATGGATGTTTGATATCTCTAATGAATCCGGCTTCCAATAGTTTGGCTAGCTCTTCTCCCATTGCCTGTCTCTTGGGCTCGGAAAATCGTCGAAGGGCCTGTTTGACTGGCTTGAATCCTTTTAGGATGTTGAGGCTGTGTTCTGCCAACCTGCGGGGGATTCCGGGCATGTCTGAAGGATGCCAGGCGAAGATATCCCAATTTTCCCGAAGGAATTCGCGCAGTGCGGCGTCTACTTCGGGGTTCAACTGTGCCCCAATGGAGGCCGTCTTTGTTGGGTCCGTTGGATGGACCTGGAATTTTATTATCTCTTCTGCTGGTTTGAAGGAGGTGGACTTGGATCTTTTATCGAGTATCACATCGTCCCTGTTCACCGTAGAGCGCAGCGCGGTGAGTTCTTCTGCTGCTAAGGCTTCGGATAGTGCCTCGAGGGCTAGTGCGGCTGTCTTGTTTTCGGCGCGGAGTGCTATGTCCGGATCACTAGCGAGAGTGATTATTCCGCTGGGCCCAGGCATTTTAAGCTTCATGTACCCATAATGAGGTATTGCTTGAAAAATTGTGAATGCCTCTCGTCCTAATATGGCGTGATATCCACTGCTGAACGAGGCCACCTGGAACGTGACTTCTTCGGATCTGTAGTTGTCCGGAGAGCCGAACCCCACATCGAGTGTGATTTTTCCGGTGCAGTGCGCTTCCCGGCTAGGGATTATTCCCCTAAATGTTGTGCTGCTTCGCTCAATACGGCTCCAATCGATTTCCATTTTTCGCAGAGTTTCCTCGTAAATGAGGTTTAGTCCGCTGCCGCCGTCCATGAGGACTTTTGTCAGTCGAAAGCCGTCCACTATGGGACTAAGTACCAGTGCGGCTGGGGCTCTGGTTGTTCGGAATGTGGGCTCGTCGCTGCCATTGAAGGTAATAGCTGTGTCGCTCCATGGATTTGCTGTTGCTACTTGGTAGACTTCGGCGAGTTCGCGGATTGATCGTTTTCGCATATTATTTGATGCGAAAGTCTCGAAGACTGTTGATACCGTGCTGGTATTGTTGGAGTGGTTTCCCGGAGCTAGAAGCTCTTCGCCACATTTGGCCACCTGTCGTAATATCCAACATGCTCGAAGGCTATGTGTTGGGGCGGCTCCCTCTGTATTATGAAGCTTACAGGGTCCATTGAGCCATCCCTCCAGTACGGTTTCGTTTCCCTGATTGGGTTTTTGTTTTTTCGTTTTTGCTTCTGGGGCCTGAGTGTAAGACGCCCTTTTACTGCGGACTGGGTTTGGGGCCGGATTATCCCAAAATTGATTTTCGGTTTTCCAGAAACTCTCCATCGCACAGTACTTTCGTACAATGGACACCAGATCGGTAAAACGCGTAATTTTGCGACGATCAATGGCGTTTAGTATTCCCTTGTCCGTGCAGTTATTGCGGAAGATTGATATTGCGTTTTCCTCTCGGCAGTCCTTTATCCTGTCCATAACCAGGAGGAATCTGGCCCAATAGTGATGTACTGTTTCTGTAGGCTCTTGCCGTATTAGAGATAGATCGCATATGTCTGGGTGGGTGGGTGGAATAAAATCCGGATCCCTGCCCGTCTTGAGGCTCAGAGGCCAAGGGGTTTCCGAATTCGGAAGTGTGGTTTGCTGGGGACAATCCAGCGAGTCCGGGGCGATGCATGATTTCAAATTCAACGCTCGATCGAAGTCCGTACCTCCACGGGAATCCGGCATGGAGGGTTCGGGAATCCGGACATGAATTGTTTTCAACACTGGCAAAGAGTTGCCGTATTGCTCCTCTACCACTGCAACATGGCGGGTGGCCTGGGGAGAGTTAATCTCTCTCAGATCGGTTTTAAGCCCAATCTGGTTGTAGTCCGTAGCGACTCCCAGGGCGGCGATGCAATCCATGAGCTCGTTAACCGACGAGAGCTCTATTGGATCTAACTGTTCGGCAGCTTTAGGGCTGACACGAAGACTGCTTTCGACGACTTGAGAAGTCATTGCCGAAGCGGCGGCCGGACAGGCGGTCATGAGAAAACCACCAAGCCGGATAGTTTGGCCAGCGGCCAAGGCCCCTCCGGCGAAAACACCGTCTTTGAAGACGGGTGGAGGCATCCGCTCTATCGGTGACGACACAGAGGAACTCTCAATGAAAGCACCAATGTCGGTGTCAAAACCGGCGGATCTCGGGTAGGGGGTCCCGAACTGTGCGTCTAGGCGGATGGTAACAGGAGACAAGGGACACGATGTTTTTTACCCAGGTTCGGGCCCTCTCGATGGAGGTAAAACCCTACTCCTGCTTGATTGATATTGATGATATGGGTAGTACAAGAGTAGATCTACCACGAGATGAAGGAGGCTAAACCCTAGAAGCTAGCCTATGGTATGATTGTATGTTGTGTATGTTGTCCTACGGACTAAAGCCCTCCGGTTTATATAGATACCGGAGAGGGCTAGGGTTACACAGAGTCGGTTACAATGGTAGGAGATCTACATATCCGTATTTCCAAGCTTGCCTTCCACGCCAAGGAAAGTCCCATCCAGACACGGGGCGGAGTCTTCTATCTTGTATCTTCATAGTCTTGATAGTCCTGCGGACATTGATAGTCCGGCTGTCCGGACACCCCCTAGTCCAGGACTCCCTCACCTGGCCCTTGGAGGCCACTCATCCTCACCAACGCTGATGTTGGCGAAACTGTCCGGGGGGATAGTTCTCCCCCTGTTGGACCCTTCGGCCTCCCTGATGGGGGAAGCCTTCCTTTTCTTCTCTCCCTCCTCCGGGAGAGAGTATTCCTCCTCGTCTTCGGGGGAGGATTCCTCGTCGTCATTCGACGCCTGATTGCGGGAACTCTTTCGAGTCCCCGCGGCCACCTTCTTGGCCTTCTTCTCCGGCACCACGTGCGGTGCCGGAACCAGCAGCCCTGTTAAGCGGGCGTCCACTGGGTCTTCTGGCATGGGAGTCGGGCTGATGAGCAGCTTGGCCTTCTCCATCCATTCCTGTCAAAGGAAGAGGCAGAATGAGACCTCACTAGAGTCAATCTAATTATCACAAGTGTCCCGTAATGGGGTTGAATCACTTACCTCGTCAGTTGGATACAGCGAGCTGAATCCGCGGTCTTCGGTCGCGGACGCGGGGGCTTCAGCGCCCTTGAACAGCACCCTCCAAGCGCCTTCGTATGTTGTATCAAAGAGCCCGCTTAGCGCCTGGTGCTGTTCCGGATTGAACTCCCACAAATTAAATGCCCGTTCTTGGCATGGGAGGATCCGTCGGATGAGCATGACTTGGACCATGTCGACGAGCCTGAGCCTATTGCTCACCATCTTCTTGATACATGCTCGGAGTCCCGTCACCTCCACCGGATTCCCCCACTGCAAGCCCTTCTCTTTCCAGGAGGTGAGCTGCGTGGGGATGCCAGATCTAAACTCGGGGGCCGCCGCCCATGTGGATTTGTGCAGCTCGGTGATGTAAAACCACCCCGATTGCCACCCCTTGATGGAGTCCACGAAGGTACCTTCCAGCCATGGGACGTTGGGCAATTTGCCCAACATGGCGCCTCCGCATTCCGCTTGCGTACCCTTCACAACCTTCGGCTTGACGTTGAAGGTCTTGAGCCACAGGCCGAAGTGGGGCCGGATGCAGAGGAAGGCCTCGCACACGATGATAAACGCCGAGATGTTGAGGATAAAGTTCGGCGCCAGATCGTAGAAAGCCAGGCCGTAGTAAAACATGAGCCCCCGGACAAATGGATGGAGCGGAAAGCCCAGTCCGCGGAGGAAGTGGGGGAGGAAGACGACCCTCTCATGAGGCTCAGGGGTAGGGATGAGCTGCCCCTCGTCGGGCAGCCGATGCGCGATATCGCCGGAAAGGTATCCGGCGCTGCGCAGCTTGGTGATGTCCTCCTCCTTGACGGTGGAGGCTAACCATTTACCTCCCGCTCCGGACATATACGGAGAAGGTCGAGGCAAGATGCGCGAGCTCGGGCCTTGGAGCTTGAGTTCGCGGGGATGGATAAGCAAAGGAGGAAGAAGGCGTAGGTGAGAAGGTGAATCCTTATCCCTTATATATAGGCGGACAAAACTATGCGTCCCCCACCAGCCTAGTAAAACTCGCTTATCTCCCAAGCGCCACCATCAATGGCGCGGTTGGGATACCCACGCACGTATTGATGAGAATCCCGGAATAAGGGGAACACGATCTCTGCTTCGACAAGACGTGCGAAGGAAACCGCTTCGCTAAACATGCTGAGGTGGTACAGTAATTCATACAAAGGCCTTGTGGCGGTGTGATGTCACGCCGCATAATACGTCAGCAGATTGAACTAAGTGTACATTTTATTCTCTCTACGGTGGAATGTGGAATTTATTTTGCAGAGCCGGACACTATCCTGGTGTTCATGATCTTCTCTGGATTATTCAAGAGAGGAACCCGCCTTGCAATGCCGAACATTATGCACGCCGGACTTATCGTCATTGAAGAATGGTTCAGGGGCTACTGAGGGAGTCCTGGACTAGGGGGTGTCCGGACAGCCGGACTATCATTATCCGCCGGACTCCAAGACTACGAAGATACAAGATTGAAGACTCCGGCTCGTGTCCGGATGGTACTTTCCTTGGCGTGGAAGGCAAGCTTGGCAATACGGATATGTAGATCTCCTACCATTGTAACCGACTCTGTGTAACCCTAGCCCTCTCCGGTGCCTATATAAACTGGAGGGCTTTAGTCCGTAGGACAACATACATTACAACAATCATACCATAGACTAGCTTCTAGGGTTTAGCCTCCTTGATCTCGTGGTAGATCTACTCTTGTACTACCCATATCATCAATATTAATCAAGCAGGACGTAGGGTTTTACCTCCATCGAGAGGGCCCGAACCTGGGTAAAAACATCATGTCCCTCGTCTCCTGTTACCATCCGCCTAGACGCACAGTTCGGGACCCCCTACCCGAGATCCGCCGGTTTTGACATCGACACCAAGCTTTGAGAGTTTTGACAACAACGGTTGCCGATCACCACCTGCTGCTGGGTAAGAACTTGTAAGAATTTGAGATTTGCTTGAAGGATTTGTGACACCCCACCACCACCATATTCCAGTAGTCTGTAGGATCAGATACTTGTCTGTTTCTATTGCTGCTATGGCAGGAACACACGCCGACGAGATTGACTGGGAGAACATGACGAACAAGGACCCTCATGATAAGTTTCATCAAATGTTGGGTCAACAGGTGGAAGATGTGATGGCCAGCTTTGGAAAGGCATTGGAGAGGATGGATGACATTGAGAAGACAATTGACACCAAGTTGGACGCCAAGTTCGATGAATTACTCAAACGCCTCCCACAACCAGTTCTACGCGCGATACAGTAGGGGGAGCACAGCGTGTTCCTATCGAGCCAGGACAAAATTTTGGTGCCGCTGCTACAGCTGTTGGTGCTTCTGTAGCTCCTGGTGCTGTTGCAGAGCTGGAGGACTATTACGAGGATGAGGTTGATCAAAATCAGAACTACGTGCAGCCACCAGCACCACCACCAGCAGGTCGACCTCAGGTATATATTCGCAACGGTAGGCCTGCACCACCACCTCAGGTACGAGATAATGACCATATTCCGAAACTGAAATTGAATATTCCACCATTTGAGGGTAGATATGTTCCTGATATATATCTTACTTGGGAGTTAGAAACTGAACAACGTTTTACATGTTTACAATATCCCGAGGAGAGACGGGTTGCTGCTGCTGTTTGTGCTTTCACTAGTTTTGCATGTGTATGGTGGTCTGAACATTGTAGATTATATCCTGTTCCAGCTACTTGGGCTGCTTTGAAAACTGCTATGCGTACTCGTTGGGTTCCACCATATTATCAACGTGAATTACTTCAAAAATTGCAGCACTTAAGACAAGGAAAAAATTCTGTAGAAGAATATTATCAGGAATTACAAACTGGCATGATTAGATGTGGTATTGTTGAGGAGAATGAAGCTATGCTTGCATGTTTTATGGGTAGATTAAATAAAGAGATTCAGACCATTCTAGAGTATAAGGAGTATACTAATATCTCTCGTTTATTCCATCTTGCTTGTAAAGCTGAACGTGAAGTGCAGGATCGACAAGCATTGGCGTGAACTAACTTTTCTGCAGGTCGACTTTCATCATGGACACCGCGTGCATCCTCTACTTCCACTATACCAGCACCTCCATCAGCTGCTACCTCCAGCCGTGATACAAGAAAGCAGGCACAACCACCACTATCTGCCAAGAGCGCACCGGCCGGGCCTACACAGAGCTCTTCTTCTTCCATGGCATCAACTGGGCACACAAGTGATATTATTTGTCGTCGTTGTAAGAGAAGAGGTCATTATGCGAGAGAATGCAAATCTCAGCGTGTGATGATTGCTACAGAGGATGGTGGGTAGGAGTCCGCTAGTGACTATGATGAGGAGACGTTGGCCCTTATTACACGTGAAGAACACAGTGGAGATGATTCTGATCATGATACGCAATACATGGCTCCTGAAGACGCTGACAGGTATGAATGTTTAGTTGCTCAACGTGTTTTGAGTGTGCAGGTCACACAAGTTGAGCAAAATCAGAGGCATAATTTGTTCCATACAAAGGGAGTTGTGAAGGAATGTTCTGTGCGCGTCATCATAGACGGAGGAAGCTGCAACAACTTGGCTAGCATGGAGATGGTGGAGAAGCTATCTCTCACCACAAGACCACATCCACATCCTTACTACATCCAATGGTCAACAACAGCTGCAAGGTTAAGGTAACACATACTGTTCGTGTGCATTTTAGTATCTCTACATATGCTGATTATGTTGATTGTGATGTGGTACCTATGCAAGCTTGTTCCTTATTACTTGGTCAACCATGGCAATTTGATAAAAAAATTTGTACACCATGGTAGAAACAATCATTATACTCTGGTTCATAAGGATAAAAATATTACTTTGCTTCATATGACTCCTGATTCCATTTTGAAAGATGATATTATTAGAGCTAATAAAGCAAAACAGGAGACAAATAACAGTGAAAATCAGATTGTGGCAAAAGAATTTGAGCAACAAATGAAGCCTAATAGTAAACCATCTAGTGTTGTTTCTGAAATTAAATTGAAAAGTGCATGTTTACTTGCCACTAAATCTGATATTGATGAGCTAGATTTCAGCAAATCTGTTTGCTATGCTTTTGTGTGCAAAGAGGCATTATTTTCATTTGAGGACGTGCCTTCCTCTTTGCCCCCTGCTGTCACTAAAGTTTTGCAGGAGTTCACTGACGTCTTTCCACAAGACGTGCCACCGGGATTACCACCTATTCGAGGGATTGAGCATCAAATTGACTTAATTCCCGGTGCATCGCTACCCAACCGTGCACCATACCGTACCAATCCAGAGGAGACGAAGGAGATTATGCGTCAAGTACAGGAGCTGCTCGACAAAGGTTATATACGCGAATCCCTTAGTACTTGTGCTGTTCCAATTATTCTAGTGCCGAAAAAGGATGGTACATCACGTATGTGTGTTGATTGTAGAGGCATTTATAATATTACTATTCGTTATCATCATCCTATTCCTAGGCTAGATGATATGCTTGATGAATTGAGTGGCTCTACAATATTCTCCAAAGTTGATTTGCGTAGTGGATACTGTCGGTGTCAAAACCGGCGGATCTTGGGTAGGGGGTCCCGAACTTTGCGTCTAGGCGGATGGTAACAGGAGACAAGGGACACAATGTTTTACCCAGGTTCGGGCCCTCTCGATGGAGGTAAAACCCTATGTCCTGCTTGATTAATATTGATGATATGGGTAGTACAAGAGTAGATCTACCACGAGATCAAGGAGGTTAAACCCTAGAAGCTAGCCTATGGTATGATTGTTGTAATGTATGTTGTCCTACGGACTAAAGCCCTCCGGTTTATATAGACACCGGAGAGGGCTAGGGTTACACAGAGTCGGTTACAATGGTAGGAGATCTACATATCCGTATTGCCAAGCTTGCCTTCCACGCCAAGGAAAGTACCATCCGGACACGAGCCGGAGTCTTCAATCTTGTATCTTCGTAGTCTTGGAGTCCGGCGGATAATGATAGTCCGGCTGTACGGACACCCCCTAGTCCAGGACTCCCTCAGTAGCCCCTGAACCAGTCTTCAATGACGATTAGTCCGGCGTGCATAATGTTCGGCATTACAAGGCGGGTTCCCCTCTTGAATAATCCTGAGAAGATCATGAACACCAGGATAGTGTCCGGCTCTGCAAAATAAATTCCACATTCCACCGTAGAGAGAATAAAATGTACACTTAGTTCAATCTGCTAACATATCATGCGGCGTGACATCACACCGTCACCAGGCCTTTGTTTGAATTACTATACCACCTCAGCATGTTTAGCGAAGCGGTTTCCTTGGCACGTCTTGTCGAAGCAGAGATCGTGTTCCCCTTATTCCGGGATTCTCATCAATACGTGCGTGGGTAACCCAACCGCGCCATTGATGGTGGCGCTTGGGAGATAAGCGAGTTTCACCAGGCTAGTGGGGGACGCATAGTTTTGTCCGCCTATATATAAGGGATAAGGATTCACCTTCTCACCTACGCCTTCTTCCTCCTTTTCTTATCCATCCCCGCGAACTCAAGCTCCAACGCCCGAGCTCGCGCATCTCGCCTCAACCTTCTCCGAATATGTCCGGAGCGGGAGGTAAATGGTTAGCCTCCACCGTCAAGGAGGAGGACATCACCAAGCGGGCTCTTCGATACAACATACGAAGGCGCCTGGAGGGTGCTGTTCAAGGGCGCCGAAGCCCCCGCGTCCGCGACCGAAGACCGCGGATTCAGCTCGCAGTATCCAACTGACGAGGTAAGTGATTCAACCCCATTACGGGACACTTGTGATAATTAGATTGACTCTAGTGAGGTTTCATTCTGCCTCTTCCTTTGACAGGAATGGATGGAGAAGGCCAAGCTGCTCATCAGCCCGGCTCCCATGCCAGAAGACCCAGTGGACGCCCGCTTAACAGGGCTGCTGGTCCCGGCACCGCACGTGGTGCCGGAGAAGAAGGCCAAGAAGGTGGCCGCGGGGACTCGAAAGAGTTCCCGCAATCAGGCATCTGATGACGACGAGGACTCCTCCCCCGAAGAGGAGGAGTACTCTCTCCCGGAGGAGGGAGAGAAGAAAAGGAAGGCTTCCCACATCGGGGAGGCCGAAGGGTCCAAGAGGGGGAGAGCTATCCCCCCGGACAGTTTCGCCAACATCAGCGTTGGTGAGGATGAGTGGCCTCCAAGGGCTAGGCGTCCGGCAAGATCGTAAGTATCCGGATCCTTGATGTGTAATTTCTTTTATGTCGTGTAGTATCCTTCTAACGCCGCATTCTGCCCGTAGTCCGGCCAATGATGATCTCCCCGACTCATCGAGCGGGTCATTGGCCTCGTCGTATGTGAATTCCATCCCGACTGCCTCCACCCCATGCGTCGACGAGGACGTCGAGGTGGGATCCCAAAGAGGGACCCATCAGGAGGAGGCTCCGGAGGCGCCATCAGGCATCCTCCCGGACTTCGTTCCGGACTCTACATCGGAACCCGCAGTGGTTCCAGAGTCCGGCAAGCGGCCCCTTCGAAAGAAGGGCAGGACCGTGACGCTGGCGGCCTCCGTCCAACCGGAGGCGCCGGACAACCTGCTGGAGGCGCTTAAAGGTGCTTCCATCGAGGAAGAACACCGCACTATCATGAGTGCGGTGATTGAGAAGGTTCAGCTCGCTAAGAGCAGGCTGACCGAAGCCTGCAGCAGCCTTTTAACAGGCTTTGAGGTAAGAAGTTAAAATTATGTAATGTAATACCGCATAGATAGTAGCCCCTGATGCTTAGTTCGGTGTTCGGAAAGAAAAGCCGGACTAAGGATCTTTAACAAGATATACGCAGGGTTGCCTAAAATATGTCAATATGGGTTTGCAGGCTGAGCTGCTGACCTCTGCCGAACTAACGGCGGAGGTTGACGTGCTGAAGAAGGAACTCGAGCGGTCCGAGCAAGAGCTCGGCCATGCAAAGAAGCAGCTCGAGGAAAAAGAAGGTGAGTAACACCTCTTTGAATAAGTACCTTACAGAAAAGGATTTTGGTTGCAAATAAAATTAACAAGGATAATATGTGTATTGCAGGGGCCACTAACGAGGTGGCAGCCCTACGGGGTGCTGTGTCCGCGGCCGAACGCAATGCGGCCGCGGAACGGGTTGAGCGAGAAAACCAAAAGGCATGTGTGGCGGAAGTTCGGCAAGAGCTCCAGGCTCTCATGGAAAAACATGAGAGTTTGGAGCGTGACTCCAAGACTCGAGAGTCCGAGCTTGCCTTGGCTCTCGAAAGTGCCAAGTCCTCCAAGGCCGAGGCCCGTAAGGCCCTTCAGGAGGTTGAGGACGTAAAGAAGATAGCGGCGGGTAAGGCGTGTTTCATGCAAAGCAGGCATGTTAATGTGAACTACCTGACACTTAACCGCATTCGGAGCTCTCCAGGCGCGTTTGCAGATCTGCCGCGTAGTGCATCTGATGCCGCCGCATTCTATCGTGGCGAGGAGGGGAGCTCGACGGAGAAGGTCTTCTGGTCTCAGTATACTGAGGCCGGCCATCCGGTGCCCCCAAGCGACCAGCTGAAGCAGCTGGTCGAACTCCACAAGGTAGCTGAGGAGGCCATGAAGGGCCTCATAGTCCGGCTGTGGCCTGGACAGGCTATGCCTGGTAGCTACTTTGGCCTCGTGCGGCGGCTGGTGGATGCATGCCCCAGGCTGGATGTAGTCAAGAGCTCCGCCTATATCGAAGGCGCTCGTCGGGCCCTTGCCCGCATAAAGGTGCAATGGGGCAAATTGGATGCGGAGAAGCTTCTCACAGACCCACCGCCGCCGGGCAAGGAGTATCGCACGCCGGAGAAGTATTATAAAATTGTCCTGAAGGGAGCCTGCAATATTGCAGATGAGTGCTCCCGAAATGTAATCTTTGAGTGAACTCGCTGTTTATTTATCCTGTGCGCTGAAAACTTCGTTCATATGCGCCATGAGCAATGCTTGTTTAATTTAAAATATTACCTTCTGTGCGGCCGTTTGTAAAATCTGAGAGATGGCAAGTCGTTGGCTTCAGCCCCCAAGCCACAAGTGCTGGGGTGTTCGGGATAAACTTGAGCACTCTTTTTCCCATTTTTGGGTCCATCTAGGGAGGCGCTCAACACGACGAACAAGGCAACCGGACTTATAATGCTTGAACACTCTCACTTAGCCATAGAATTCTGTAATTTTAAATTTCGGCGAAGCCCCTGGTATTCGGAAGACCGAATCCGGGGCGCTATCCACGCCTTCATCGGACATTATCCGGAACTTCGCTCGAAGCGGCGTGAGTCTTTAAGGACCCGAAAAAACCTCTCGAACAGCGACCAGTCTCTCGCCTTATCATGCCAGTCAGTTTTAGCTGTCTCCACTGAGGCGTTAACCCGGCTCAACCGGGGCGCAATCGCAGTGGTTCTCCCAGTGCCACCTTAGCCGACAGAACGGAACGTAAGGCACCAAAACGTGGGAGCCGGGCAAACCCAACTATTGACCCAAGACATGATTTGGAGCCGATTCATATAATGCTATAAGTTCGGGGTGCCGCACTGGTGAAAGTGTTCGGACTTTATCACACCATAGAGTGGGGAACATAAGCCCCCGGTGTATTATGCCGTACCAAAATATACGGGTGCCAGATGTCATATAATGAACATATATATATAATGTGATGCAATTGTGATCATAAAGGTGCTGCATTATTAATGAAAGAAAAAGTCTGCTAGAAGAGCGGACTGATACAAATAGTGCGGTAAGCAAGGGATTTGGACTAAATAAACATGTCCCCCTCCAGGTATGAGCTGCGGATTTGGTGTATATAATCAAATTTAATGCTCGTAATTGAGACCACCTGAGTGTTCGACGCGGCCTTCTTTAGTCCCTGACTGTTGCATCATGAGTTCGACAGGTTCACCGCCGGACAGGGCTTCTGGTTAACAGAGTCCTGTGTACAAAAAAGAAGAAAAATAATAAAAAAAAGAGGGGCACATTTGCGAGCCCCCGGTGTGGTCGAACCACACTCTGGGTCCGTTGTGATCGTGCCCCCTCCCTTGTGCCCATGGTATCTCCAAAGCGTAATGATATACGCGGAGTGTTATTCTTGCGATCATACGCGAGCGAGGGTTGGGGCCGCATTGCTACGCGTGCTCTGATCGCGCCAGGTGGTCTTGGTTGGTATTGCTCCGGGCGCGCTTTGCTATATCCGGCCGTTTAACGGCCGGACTCGAGAATTGCCTTAGAAGGCTGCTCTGTACTTCTGCCGCGAGAGCCGCTGTATGTTCCTCCGTTCGGAGGGAGCGTTCCGTATTCCCATTGACCGTGATGACTCCACGAGGGCCTGGCATCTTGAGCTTTAGGTATGCATAGTGCGGCACCGCGTTGAATTTGGCAAACGCGGTTCACCCGAGCAGAGCGTGGTAGCCGCTGCGAAACGGGACTATGTCGAAGATTAACTCTTCCAGTGTGACTGAGCCTGTGCAGTTGGCTTCCACTCCTGGTATGACACCTTTAAAGGTTGTCTTTGTAGGTTTAATCCTTGATGGGTCTATGCCCATTTTGCGCACTGTATCCTGATA
This sequence comes from Triticum dicoccoides, assembly GCF_002162155.2. NCBI lineage: Eukaryota > Viridiplantae > Streptophyta > Magnoliopsida > Poales > Poaceae > Triticum > Triticum dicoccoides. Next base: position 201,925,983 of record NC_041385.1, read on the forward strand.
AAGCAGGTTCAGGCTACTGCCGCCGTCCATCAGGACTCTCGTGAGGTGGAACCCATCGACGATTGGGTCTAAGACCAATGCGGCGAATCCGCCATGGCGTATGCTGGTCGGATGGTCTCTTCAATCGAAAGTGATCGGACAAGAGGACCATGGGTTGAACTTTGGGGCGACTGGCTCCATCGCATAGACGTCCCTTTAAGCGCGTTTCCTCTCCCTCTTGGGTATGTGGGTCGCGTATATCATATTCACTGTCCGTACTTGCGGGGGAAAACCCTTCTCTCCTCTGTTGTTCGGCGGCCGGGTCTCTTCCTCGCCGTCGCTATTTAGCCCCTTGTCATTGTTTTCGGCAATTAACTTGCCGGCCTGCTTGAACACCCAGCAATCTCTATTGGTGTGGTTAGCTGGCTTTTCAGAGGTGCCATGTATCTGGCATGAGCGGTCGAGTATTCGGTCCAGGTTAGACGGACCCGGAATGGTTCTTTTAAATGGCTTCTTCCGTTGACCGGGTTTAGAGCCTCGGAATCCGGCATTGACCGCCGTATCCTCCTTATCGTTGCCGTTAATTCGGCGCTTGTTTTTGTTTCGACGTGACCTGCCGATGTTGTCCTTAGTATCCGGACTGCCAGAATTTTTACGGAGATTGTTGCTGCGGGCTAGCCAGCTGTCCTCTCCCGCGCAAAAGCGGGTCATTAGCGATGTGAGGGCTGCCATGGATTTCGGCTTTTCCTGCCCCAGGTGCCGGGTTAGCCATTCGTCCCGGATGTTATGTTTGAAGGCTGCAAGGGCCTCTGCGTCCGGATAATCGACGATTTGATTTTTCTTCGTCAAGAACCGTGTCCAGAATTGTCTGGCCGATTCGTCTGGCTGCTGAATGATGTGGCTTAGGTCATCGGCGTCTGGTGGTCGCACATATGTGCCTTGGAAGTTATCAAGGAATGCGGCCTCCAGGTCTTCCCAACACCCAATCGACTCTGCGGGCAGGCTGTTAAGCCAATGCCGAGCTGGTCCTTTAAGCTTGAGTGGGAGGTACTTGATGGCGTGGAGATCGTCGTCGCGGGCCATATGAATGTGGAGGACTACCGATCCAGACCGCGGGGTCTGTTGTGCCATCGTAAGATTCGATGTTTACGGGTTTAAACCCTTCGGGGATCTGATGATCCATTACTTCGTCAGTGAAGCATAACGGGTGTGCGGCGCCCCTGTATTGAGCGATATCGCGATGCAGCTCGAGAGAGCGCTGTCTGCTGTGTTCGGCCCGACCGGGGTTATTGTATCCGGCACGACGGTATTCGTCGTGGGTCGTAGGGCGCCCACGTGATCCATAGATGGATCTGGATTGCCTTGCTTTGTCCTCCAATATGTCTCGCAAGTCCGGCGCGTTCCCTCTTGGCTTTGTACTTTTGGAGCGATGCCGGGGTATGGTCTTGGCTGGGGGCCTGGATGCCTCTCTGTCACGACCACGGGGTGGTCGATCAGCCATATCGTGCGCTGGTGATGGAGGTATGTATGCTTCCTCCTCTAATCGGGGGAGCAGCTTGCGTTTTGGGTAACTTTTGGAGGGACGTTCGAGTTTATACTCTTCGGCCGCGAGGACCTCGGTCCATCGATCGGCCAGCAGGTCCTGATCAGCTTGAAGCTGCTGCTGCTTTTTCTTTAGGCTGGTTGCTGTGGCGATAAGCCTGCGCTTGAAGCGCTCTTGTTCAACGGGATCCTCGGGTACGACGAATTCGTCATCGTTGAGGCTTGCTTCGTCTTCGGAGGGAGGCATATAATTATGATCCTCAACCTCTTCATCTGCCGCCCCCTCATGAGGGCTTGCTTCTGCATCCTCCTGCGCTGAGTCTTGCTGGAGGGGATTGTCTTCGGCACTCTCTGGAGTATTATTATCTCCTGTGCCGGAATCTCCATTCTTGCTGTGGCGAGATTTAGAGCGGCGCCGCTTACGCCGGCGCTTGGGCCGTTTCTTTAAGGGATCTGCCTCCGCTTTTTCTTCGCCGTCCCCATCTTTTGGGGTATCCACCATGTATACGTCATATGACGAGGTGGCCTTCCAGTGCCCTGTGGGCGCTGGTTCCTGTTCGTCTCCGGCATCGTCGTCCATAGCGTCGATGTCTTTGGAGTCGTAGTCTAGCATGTCGGTTAGATCGTCGACAATGGCTACAAAGTGGGTGGTGGGTGGGCTCTGAATTTCTTCGTCGTCCGTATCCCCACCATCCTAGCCATAATCCGGCCAGGACTCTCCTGATAACGAGAGATGCTTTAGTGAATTCAAGATATCGCCGAAAGGCGAGCATTGGAAGATGTCCGCGGCGGTGAATTCCATAACCGGCGCCCAATCCGGACCGATTGGCAGGGGCGCGGGAGGTTCAGAGTCCGGGGAGGAGTCCGGCGCCTCGGAATCACGAGTTTCGCAGGGGACAAGATTAGTGTTCGGCTCCATCGCCGTGGATGTTGAAGCCCCCAGGGCGGCGCCTATCCACCGACCCTCGATCTGGGCGATCGGCTCCGGGCTAATGGCCGAAGCGGATCTGTGTGCGGCCACCAAGGCACTATTCGGTGGCAGAGCTAGATCATGCCCATTGTCACAGTGCGGCGCGCTCGGCTGTGGCTCGAGTCGGTCGAGGATCAAGTCTCCGCGCACATCGGCCGTGAAGTTTAAGCTTCCAAATCTGACCTGATGGCCAAGATCGTAGCTTTCGATCTGCTCCAGATGGCCAAGCGAATTGGCCCGCAGGGCGAAGCCACCGAATACGAAGATCTGTCCGGGGAGAAAAGTCTCACCTCGGACAGCGTTGCAGGTTGAAGATGCCATCAAGCCTATTGGTGACGACACAGAGGAACTCTCAATGAAAGCACCAATGTCGGTGTCAAAACCGGCGGATCTCGGGTAGGGTGTCCCGAACTGTGCGTCTAGGCGGATGGTAACAGGAGACAAGGGACACAATGTTTTACCTAGGTTCGGGCCCTCTCGATGGAGGTAAAACCCTACGTCCTGCTTGATTAATATTGATGATATGGGTAGTACAAGAGTTGATCTACCACGAGATCAAGGAGGCTAAACCCTAGAAGCTAGCCTATGGTATGATTGTTGTAATGTATGTTGTCCTACGGACTAAAGCCCTACGGTTTATATAGACACCGGAGAGGGCTAGGGTTACACAGAGTCGGTTACAATGGTAGGAGATCTACATATCCGTATTGACAAGCTTGCCTTCCACGCCAAGGAAAGTACCATCCAGACACGAGCCGGAGTCTTCAATCTTGTATCTTCGTAGTCTTGGAGTCCGGCGGATAATGATAGTCCAGCTGTCCGGACACCCCCTAGTCCAGGACTCCCTCAGATACCATCAAATTCGTATGAAATTGGGAGATGAATGGAAAATAGCATTTAAAACTAAGTTTGGTTTATATGAGTGGTTAGTCATGCCTTTTGGGTTAACTAATGCACCTAGTACTTTCATGAGATTAATGAACGAAGTTTTACGTGCTTTCATTGGACAATTTGTGGTAGTTTACTTTGATGACATATTGATTTATAGCAGATCTTTGGAAGAACATTTGGAACATTTACGTGCTGTTTTTATTGCTCTACGTGATGCACGTTTGTTTGGTAACCTGGGGAAGTGCACCTTTTGCACCGATCGAGTATCTTTTCTTGGCTATGTTGTTACTCCATAGGGAATTGAAGTTGACAAAACCAAGATTGAAGCTATTGAGAGTTGGCCGTAGCCCAAAACAGTCACACAAGTGAGGAGTTTTCTTGGCCTCGCTGGATTCTATAGGCGTTTTGTGAGAGATGTCAGCAGCATTGCTGCACCTCTCAACGAGCATACAAAGAAGGATGTACCTTTTGTTTGGGGTACCGCATAGGAAGAAGCCTTCACGGTATTGAAAGATAAGTTGACACATGCTCCTTTACTCCAACTTCCTGATTTTAATAAGACTTTTGAGCTTGAATGTGATGCTAGTGGAATTGGATTAGGAGGTGTGTTATTACAAGATGGCAAACCTGTTGCATACTTTTCTGAAAAATTGAGTGGGCCTAGTCTGAATTATTCTACTTCTGATAAAGAATTATATGCTCTTGTTCGGACTTTAGAAACATGGCAACATTATTTATGGCCCAAAGAATTTGTTATACATTCTGATCATGAATCTTTGAAACATATTAGAAGTCAAGCTAAACTGAATCGTAGACATGCTAAATGGGTTGAATTCATTGAGACTTTCCCTTATGTCATTAAACACAAGAAGGGTAAAGAAAATGTTATTGCTGATGCATTGTCTCGTCGCTATACTATGCTTTCACAACTTGAATTCAAAATATTTGGTTTGGAGACCATCAAAGATCAATATGTGCATGATGCTGATTTTAAATATGTATTGCAGGATTGTAAAGAAGGAAGAACATGGAACAAGTTCGTCGTTAATGATGTATTTGTGTTCCGTGCTAACAAGCTATGCATTCCAGCTAGCTCCGTTCGTCTTTTGTTGTTGTAGGAGGCGCATGGAGGAGGACTAATGGGACACTTTGGCGTGAAGAAGACGGAGGACGTACTTGCTACACATTTCTTTTGGCCAAAGATGAGACGGGATGTTGAGCGTTTTATTGCTCGCTGCACTACATGTCAAAAAGCTAAGTCACGACTCAATCCTCATGGTTTATATATGCCTTTGCCTGTACCTAGTGTTCCTTGGGAGGATATATCTATGGACTTTGTTTTAGGTTTACCTAGAACAAAGAAGGGGAGGGATAGCATATTTGTTGTGGTGGATAGATTCTCGAAAATGGCACACTTTATACCATGTCATAAAAGCGATGATGCTGTTAATGTTGCTGATTTGTTCTTTCGTGAAATTATTCGCTTGCATGGTGTCCCAAATACTATTGTTTCAGATCGTGATACTAAATTTCATAGCCACTTCTGGAGATGTTTATGGGCTAAGTTGGGGACTAAGCTGCTTTTTAGTACTACTAGTCACCCCCAAACTGATGGACAAACTGAAGTAGTCAATAGAACATTGTCTACTATGCTTAGGGCTATTTTGAAGAATAATAAGAAAATGTGGGAGGAATGCTTACCTCATATTGAATTTGCTTATAATCGTTCATTGCATTCTACTACTAAGATGTGCCCTTTTGAAGTTGTGTATGGTTTCCTACCTCGTGCACCTATTGATTTTTGCCTCTTCCATCTTCGGAGAAGGTTAATTTTGATGCTAAACAATGTGCTGAATTGATTTTAAAAATGCATGAGTTAATTAAGGAAAACATTGAGCGTATGAATGCTAAATATAAACTTGCTGGAGATAAGGGTAGAAAACATGTTGTGTTTGCACCTGGAGATCTTGTTTGGTTACATTTGCGTAAGGATAGATTTCCTGATTTGCACAAATCAAAGCTAATGCCACGTGCTGATGGTCCCTTTAAGGTGTTGGAGAAAATAAATGATAATGCATATAAACTTGAGCTGCCTGCAGATTTTGGGGTTAGTCCCACTTTTAACATTGCAGATTTGAAGCCTTATTTGGGTGAGGAAGATGAACTTACGTCGAGGGCGACTTCATTTCAAGAAGGGGAGGATGATGAGGACATCAATACCATTGTTACACCCACAGCCCCTGCTGCTATACATACTGGACCAATTACTAGAGCTCGCGCACACCAACTAAATTACCAGGTACTTTCGTTTCTTGGTAATGATTCTAATGTTCATGAGAATATGATGCTGCCTAAATTGGATACATTTGTTTTGCTTACAAATGAATGGCCTAGCTTGGAGAAGGATGAACATTGGAGCAAGAGCAAGCATGGAGATGATGGCATGCGCAAGGGGAACAAGAACGGAGTTACAAGTGATGATTTCAGGACTTTGAAGCCACCATAATGAGTGCATGAAGCCTTGGACGAAATATACAAGATGTCACTTCATAAATTTCGTCCGGAGGCTATTCTAGGTGATGCGTCACCTTATTATTGAGCCAGGCCCATGTAATTTCGAAATACATAAGTATAGGCTATTTTTAGAGTCCGTATGTGTGGGGAAACAAGAGATAGGGTTAGTTTCGGACCCCTCCACCAAGGGCCACGAAATTCACCCCCTCTTCCTCCATATATACAACCCTTAGGGCACCGTTTAGACTTTGGGTTTTGTTTAGATTGAAAGTTCGTCATAGCTGCAACTTCGCGTACTTCGTTTGTGTTCAACGACCAGACAAAGGCGTCACAGAACCCCACCTTGATCAATAAAGCTTTCATCTTATATTCGCAATATCCAGATTGCAATCTCAATTTCTTGCTTGTTCTTCGTTTGCTCGCAGGAAACAGACCCTCGTGGTCAGGTTGATCGTGCTCCGGCATGGTCAGTAACCTCTCGGAGTTGGTTTAGCGATTGCTAAGGCGCGACGTCCTCGCACGTTCGTAGTCGGATCGTCAAAGTCGACTTCCACCAAAGCGAAATCCATCATCTCATCAAAAGACGGGACACCTTTGCCTCTATTAGTGGCCTTGTCACAAATACGATGTCAACTACATGATCATGCAAAGAGCAATATGACAATGATGATGCGTGTCATATAAACGGAACGGTGGAAAGTTGCATGGCAATAATATCTCCGAATAGCTATGGAAATGCCATAATAGGTAGGTATGGTGGCTATTTTGAGGAAGGTATATGGTGGGTGTAAGGTACCGGCGAAAGTTGCACTACAAAAATAATACACTTCCGTGATGATACGTGTTTGTCACAGTAGGTCGCGTTTTTTGTCATGCATTACATCCATGACAAATTTATGACAAAATCAAGATAGTCATACCTGTGCTGTCGTAGAAGTGTTCCATGACATTACAAAAATTATCATCATGGAAGTGTCCACTTCCATGACGATAAATCGCGCGTCACAGAAGTGATTTCGTCAAGGGTGACCGACACGTGGCATCCACCGTAATGGAACGACGTTAAGCTATCGGGTCGGGTTTTGGATCCAATAACCCGTTAACAGCCCCGACCAATGGGCATTTTCCACGTGTAAAATCATCATTGGCTGGAGGAGACACGTGTCAGGTCCGCGCTGGCACAGGTGTCACTCATCCAATGGGCGACACGCGCCTATGATATGTTGACACGTGGACCGGCCCATCAATGTGCCAGCCCGGCTAAAGGCCCACAAGATTTCGCCGACATTAATGGGCCGGCCCAGCTGTAGACCCACAAGAATTTGAGGACCCTAGTAGGCCGACCCATTAACTGGCTGCCATGTTTTGGGCCAAATGCCGACCCATATTTGATCCGGTCCATTAATGGCCTGCCACATTCTGGGCCTAATAGTGGCCCATATGAGATCCGGTCCGTTAAAAGCCTACAACATTCTGGGCCAAATTACGGCCCAGATCAGGTCCGGCCCTTTAAGAGACTATGGGCTCAATTATGGCCCATATCAGATTCGGCCCGTCAACTTGGCACTATGCTTTTGGGCCCACTTGCTAAAGGCCCACTAAGTAATTCGGCCCGATATTAGTTTTGGCCTCTTAAGGGCCCGTTTAACATTTCGTCCCTATATTAATTTCGGCCTGTTAAATGCCCGTCATATAGTTGGGCCTAACTACGGCCCGGTTTGCATCAGGCCTGCTGGTAGCCGATATCTGATTGGACCAAACAAGGACCAAGACAATTTTGGTGTGTTAAAAGCCCATGATTTGATTCGCACAATCATGGGTCGGGGTTCATTTCGGGCTGCTGCCGGCCCGTTAGCTGTTCGGCACGTTTCAGGCCCAACCTACATCGTGATTGCATGACGGCCCGATTATGTACCGTAATTTTACGGTTTGGCCGGTTTACTGCGAAGACAGGATATATATACAGTAAAATAACTGCAGCATCGTGAATAATAAAAAACTAGACTATACAATATAGAAATTATAGCATATTACATCCACTGGGCTTCAAAGTTCGCCACTATGATAATAAAGCACAAGCAGACAGCAGATTACATACACTGGGCATCAAAGATCACCACCGGTGCAAATAAACACGCCGACAAAATAATATACAAAACCGACAGTACTTCAATAGAGTTCAAGAAAGGTTAGCCCTGCTGGGGAGCTGCAGCGCAAGCAGCTGAGCAAGATTATCAGACTGCACTTGTTCAACACTTAAATCTTCCTCACTCTAAAAGATAAACAAGCAGACAGATGACAGGTTTTGCACATAAAAGTATCAGTGCTGACAACTCATCATATTTCTTACTGACGAGTAAAGTGACACAGTTTAAAATTACATTAACACAATATGGTATTGTTGAGGTCAAGACATGGCAGGAAATGACATTGTGAAGGAGTTGGCGGCTTCATGACACCACTGGATTACAAATCAAGAACTCATAAGTATCAATGGTTAGTGTGTTGTCAATTTATCCCATTTCAGATTGGCAAATAAAGAGACGGTTTAAATAATACTCCCTCCATCTGGAATTACTTGTCATCAAAATGGATGTGTCTAGAACTAAAATACATCTAGATACATCCATTTCAATGACAAGTATTTTCGGACGGAGGGAGTAGTAGAATGATATGACATTGTTCATAGTTAAGACATTGCAGAATATGACATTATGCTGTAGTGGGTAGGTTCACCACACCACCGGATTATGGATGAAGAAAAGAAGGATACATGCAGTGCAAAAGAAGATCACTTGCTCTGTATAGTTTAATTTACATGGTATGAATAAGGAACTTGGTTGTACAACTGAAAACTTAAATTGAGAAAGGACAAACTTTTGTTTATGAACTACATAATAAACTTTAAACATGCAATTTGATGCAAACACCAAAAATAAACTGCTGTTGCAGTCATGCCTAACCAAATATATACAACAAAGTTTGAAGGCTTGAGATGGACAAACTTACATTATTGGTGAAGACAGGCTCTATAAAGGCCTTGTCCATGCTGATGGGGGGCAATTCAAGAAGTTTACCACAAAATCTTCTTCATAAGCATTGCCTTTATTCCACATTTTGTTAAGAGTAAATATAGATGTGATAATATACGAAAAAATGGAGAATATTTAAGATAAGATGAAGAGTGATGCTACATAACCAAGTAGCTATAAATGTAAGTGCAGCGATATAGGCAAAAGGTACAGCCAAGAGCAATGCACAACTAAAATTCTTCAGTACCAACCTTATGGTAAGAGTAAATATAGATCTGATGTGTAGAAAATGGAGGGCAAAGGAAAATAAGATGCAGAGCGATGGTACATGAGCAACTACCTGTCATTATAAGTACACTGATAAAGGACAGCATGTACTTACAAGAACAATGCAGAGCTAAGAAAACATTGGCATTGGATATATTCTACACTAATGTAACCATTCATACAGATCAGATAATTTGGAGCGAACAATTGATAAGCAAGCTATCATGCATACTGTTGTCACATAATGAACCAGGTATGTATGCAAGTACAGTGATACAGGACAATAGGTACTAACAAGAGCAAAGCAGCGGGCAGCATATTTGCGATATCATGTCGTTCTTTTCAAACCGGAATTCTTCTTCGAGCAGATTTCCTGCAAAAAAGATCCGTAAGGCACATGCGGAAAAATAGAAGTTCAAATTGTCAAGTGATTTCATAGACAGTACCTCATCCTGGGAACGAGACCAATGCATAATAAGGTTTTTCCATTCAATGTGTTCTAAATTTAGCACAGGAGACTTTACCGGAAATTCGTTTATAGACTTGCCACCAAAGTGTGATTTCCTCAGGTAACACCGATACTGCTGCAATGCTTCCTTGAAAAGCACAAGCAAGCTTTGCTCGTCATGACTATCCAGATTGACGCTCGCCTAGTTACAACAATGTAATATAAATCATTGATGTGTTCAATCAGTAGAAAACAGGAAAATAATAACCATGAATAATAGCACTTACACGTAAGTTGGACAGGAAGATGTGAAAATGGTGTTTGTCTTCACAATAATCTTCCCATGATGGGAATATATGCACGTAGTCCCTAACAACATTGAAAGCATTGTCTTTTAAACTGGGAATAAATGGAATGGGGTTCCAATCTGCAGGAATTGGCCGTCTTTGCAGTTGGGATAGGTCTTCGGCCGGTGGACTTGCTGTACTTTTTGCTGGAGTGGGATTTTTTTGTGGTACAGCTGGTGCTATGGCAAATGAAATCGGTATACCTTTTGCTGGAGTGCAGGTCCTTTGTGGTGGGGCTAGTGGTGTGGCCAGTGAAGTATGGGTATAGTCTGCTGGAGTCGGTCCTACGTTTTGTGTCACTGGTTGTACAGCCAATATAAGTGGGGTGCTGTCTGATTTCTCCGGCACCACCACGTTTTTCAAGGACTTTGTTGGTGCTACTTCAGGTTCGGCAATCACCCTCTTCCTTTTTGATGTTTGATGCACACGAACATCATTTGAGTGGAAAAACATGGTATGATGACAGATGGAATATGTATTGATAATGGATTGGCATGGCATCTCGATATATATGATGAGTAAACTAAGCAGATGGCGGTGCAACAAAGTAGAAGAAATGCAACACAACATATGCAAGATACCCGCAATCAATAAAACATTGCCAAATTAGAACAGGCACCTTGATGGGTGAACAGGATAGGCCATCTGCCTTTGACTCCTCGAGGTTAGAATAGTCATTAGGATCATATTCTGAACAAGAGTCAACAGGTGGGGAGCGTATGAGTTTCATTGCATCCAGAATGGCACTCAATGCCTTGGTGCCAATTTTGTAAGTCATTGGAGTGTTTAGCTTCAAGAATGGACTGCTGCTAGTGCGACACAAAGCAACTACACAGATCATAGTGTAGATATCACGGGAAAACCTTAAGCATCAGAGTAAAATCAGCAAAGTGGAACTTGCTGGAATATATGTAATAGTATTGCTGGTACGGCTAGAAAGGCTTCAGATACTAGCTCTCTTCAAGTGAAGGTGCGGTACAGTTAATATCAGTGTAACTCTCAAAGGCGACACATCTCCGTGCATTTCCTTGCTATTCTTATAGGATTTAAGTGGGCAGGCCACTACAAATCCTATTCCTCTGTTTACAAGATCCTACGAATCAAAGAGGCTCAAAGTTTCCATCACAACCGACCGTATAGACCTCTACACTGCAAATGTCCCTGCTCATCTTCAGTACAAGGAACATACTGTACTACTAGCATACTCCCTCCATTCCAAAATATAAGTCTTGGTAGAGATTTCCACTATGGATCACATACAGATGTATCCAGATACATTTTAGCGTGTAGATTCACTCATTTTGCTCCATATGTAGTCCATGGTGGAATCTATACAAAGAATTGTATTTAGGAACGGGGAGAGTACATATTAAAGAAGAACGGAAGAGGAACATGGTAAAGAAGAGCAAGCAGATTTTGGATAATAAAATGTTGGTTGCGCAGTGCCCACACAAGATGAACCAGAGCGCATTAAGAATGCAACTCCCAGCTGTCTCTCGACCATTTCAGGCGGTTGGATGAAGATCCTACGTCTCATAACCCTTCTTCTTCCTCGTCTCTTAATTCTTCCCATACAGAACACCGCACGGGCCGCCAGCCGGACCACCGGCCCCCATCGCCTGTGTTCCTCCGCCACCCCCACCCCCACCCGCGTCGAGTTTTCTTTGTTCGGCAAGGCCCCACAACCACCCAAGCCCCTTGGATCGCACCGGCGAACTCCGGCGAGCTCTGAAAAATCGACTGACCCAATTTTGAAATTTATTCTACTGTGATTTAACTAGTGTAGAATACAAAAGGGGAAAACCATAAGCATTGGGAGTATAGTGTTGAGCATGCCATGGCGGATCTGAAGGTGCAAAACAGACAAAGGCAACTTCGCAACCAAGACAAGAAATCAGAGTAAAGCAGTGGCGATCTATTTTCTTGCTGTGATAAATAAGTTGAGCAGATACGAAAGAGTACCGCCTCTGGTGCGGCGCCGTGTACGCATCTGCTGAGAATTTGATGGTGCTGCGGTAGCGATGGCTGTCGGCGGCATGGAAGCAGATCTAGGAGGGTAGACGGTGGCGGTGGGGCGCGGTGGACGAGACGGTCGTAGGAGTGGCGTCGGCAAGGTGGACGGCGGCGGGGATGAAGTGAGAGGACGGGATGCAAGGATCCCTGTCCGAAGGCATGGATGAGAGAGGTCGATCTCATGTAATGGACGGCGGCGTCAGGGTATCAGCTCTAGCATGGTGGAGGAGGACGACGGTGGATGGGGTGGCGGACGGCGGCGGACGGAGGAGGGTGGGGTGGAGAGGGTGTTTTGGCGCCCACGGAGTACGAATGGGGAAAAGGGAGGTAGAGAGGAAGGGGGGGAACCATGTATTCAGGGCGCGCTTGTCTCAAATGCGAGGAAATTTACAAACTTAGCCCCCGTTTTCAAATTTCTACTACATCACAGCAACATTAGTCGGTTGGGGATAGGACGGTAATCTCGCATACACCGAATATTTGCCGACGAGAGTTTGTTTTTGGCGCCCACCGTGTATGAATATGAATCGGGAAGGGAGTCGATTTCGGCCGAGGGCACACTGTGTTTTGGCGCCCACCGTGTATGAATCCGGGTGAGAGGCGGTTACGTCACGTTTGGGTGAAATTACAAACCTACCCCTATCGAAACCTATAGAAATCCAGCAGATAGGCTTTGCGTGGCAGGGATAGGCAGTAGTGATTTCCATCTCGCAGATTTTGGTTTCGGGCGGGGTTACTGCGACTTTCCCTGCTTCGTTCAAATTTTGCACAGTGCATGTTTACCGTGCCAACTCAATTCGAATCACGTTTGTATTCTACTATTTTTTTCGGGCGGGATCTGATGTCTACTACACAACCTTCTTCTTATAGACGTTGTTGGGCCTGCAAGTGCACAGGTTTGTAGGACAGTAGCAAATTTCCCTCAAGTGGATGACCTAAGGTTTATCAATCCGTAGGAGGCGTAGGATGAAGATGGTCTCTCTCAAACAACTCTGCAACCAAATAACAAAGTCTATTGTGTCCCCAACACACCCAATACAATGGTAAATTGTATAGGTGCACTAGTTCGGCGAAGAGATGGTGATACAAGTGCAAAATAGATGGTAGATAAAGGTATTTGTAATCTGAAAATATAAAAACAGCAAGGTCACAAGTGATAAAAGTGAGTGTAAACGGTATTGCAATGATAGGAAACAAGGCCTAGGGTTCATACTTTCACTAGTGCAAGTTCTCTCAACAATAATAACATAGATAGATCATATAACAAGCCCTCAACATGCAAGAAAGAGTCACTCCAAAGCCACTAATAGCGGAGAACAAACGTAGAGATTATGGTAGGGTACGAAACCACCTCAAAGTTATTCTTTCGGATCGATCTAAAAAAGAGTTCGTCCTAGAATAACACCTTAAGATACAAATCAACCAAAACCCTAATGTCACCTAGATACTCCATTGTCACCTCAAGTATCCGTGGGCATGATTATATGATATGCATCACACAATCTCATATTCATCCAACCAACACAAAGTACTTCAAAGAGTGCCCCAAAGTTTCTATCGGAGAGTCAAGAACGTGTGCCAACCCCTATGCATAGGTTCCCAATGCCACAAAACCCGCAAGTTGATCACCAAAACATACATCAAGTGGCACATGATATCCCATTGTCACCACAGATAATCACGGCAAGACATACATCAAGTGTTCTCAAAAAAGACTCAATTCGATAAGATAACTTCAAAGGGGAAACTCAGTTCATCACAAGAGAGTAGAGGGGGAGAAACATCATAAGATCCAACTACAATAGAAAAGCTCGGGATACATCAAGATCGTGCCATAGAGGGAACACGAGAGAGAACACGAGAGAGATATCAAACACATAGCTACTGGTACATACCCTCAGCCCCGAGGGTGAACTACTCCCTCCTTGTCATGGAGAGCGCCGGGATGATGAAGATGGCCAGCGGTGATGGATTCCCCCTCTGGCAGTGTGCCGGAACGGGCTCCCGAGAGGTTTTTGGTAGCTACAGAGGCTTGCGGCGGCGGAACTCCCGATATATCTTCTGTTTTGGAAGTTTTAGGGTACGTAGGTATATATGGGTGAAAGGAGTACGTTGGTGGAGCTACGGGGGCCCCACGAGGCAGGGGGGCGCGCCCCCCACCCTCGTGAGCACCTCCCATATCTTTTGACGTGGGGTCCAAGTCCATCAGGTGGGTTTCCTTCCAAAAATAACTTCTCCAGTTGATTTCGTTCCGTTTTGACTCCGTCTGATATCCTTTTCTTCGAAACACTGAAATAGGCATAAAACAACAAATCTGGGCTGGGCCTCCGGTTAATAGGTTAGTCCCAAAAATAATATAAAAGTGGATAATAAAGCCCAATATTGCCTAAAACAGTAGATAATATAGCATGGAGCAATCAAAAATTATAGATACGTTTGAGACTTATCAAGCATCCACAAGCTTAATTCCTGCTCGTCCTCGAGTAGGTAAATGATAAAAAAAGAATTTATGATGCGGAGTGATACTTTAGCATAATCTCAATGTAATTCTTCTTACTTGTGATATGAATATTCAGATCCGAAAGATTCAAGACAAAAGTTCATATTGACATAAAAATAATAATACTTCAAGCATTCTAATCAAAGCAATCATGTCTTCTCAAAATAGCATGGCAAAAGAAAGTTCATCCCTACAAAATCATATAGTTAGGGTATGCTTCATTTTCGTCACACAAAGATGTTGCCAACTTCTATACCCCCGATGACAATCCAAGCAATTGTTTCATACTTAAATAATCTCAAACTTTTTCAACCTCCACGCAATATATGAGCATGAGCCATGGATATAGCACTATGGGTGGAATATGATGATGGGGATTGTGTGGAGAAGACAAAAAAGGAGAAAGTCTCACATTGACGAGGCTAATCAACGGGCTATGGAGATGCCCATCAATTGATGTCAACATGAGGAGTAGGGATTGCCATGCAACGGATGCACTAGAGCTATGAATGCTCAACAAAAGAAAACTAGTGGGTGTGCATCCAACTCGCTTGCTCATGAAGACCTAGGGCAATTTGAGGAAGCCCATCGTTGTAATATACAAGCCAAGCTCTATAATGAAAAATTCCCACTAGTATAAAAATGACAACTTTATGAGACTCACTACATGAAGAACAAGGTGCTACTTTGAAGCACAATATATGAGACTCACTACATGAAGAACAAGGTGCTCCTTTGAAGCACAAGTGTGGAAAAAGAGATTGTAGCATTGCCCTTTTTATTTATTTTCTTTTTTTTGGGCCTTTCTTTTTTCTTGCCTTTCTCTTTTTTTTGTTTGGGCAATGCTCTAATAATGATGATCATCACACTTCTATTGATTACAACATAAGGATTACAACTCGAAACTTAGAACAAGATATGACTCTATATGAATGCCTCCGGCGGTGTACCGGGATGGTGCAATGAATCAAGTGTGACATGTACAAAAAATAATGCATGGTGGCTTTGCCACAAATACGATGTCAACTACATGATCATGCAATGGCAATATGACAAAAGTAATGTATGTCATGATGATGATGATGGAACTTGCATGGCAATATATCTCGGAATGGATATGGAAATGCCATAATAGGTACGTATGGTGGCTGTTTTGAGGAAGATATAAGGAGGTTTATGTGTGATAGAGCGTATCGTATCACGGGTTTTGGATGCATGGGCGAAGTTTGCACCAACTCTCAAGGTGAGAAAAGGCAATGCACGGTACCGAAGAGGCTAGCAATGGCGGAAAGGTAAAAGTGCGTATAATCCATGGACTCAACATTAGTCAAAAGAACTCATATACTTATTGCAAAAATTTAGAAGTCATCAAAAACCAAGTACTACGTGCATGCTCCTAGGGGGATATATTGGTAGGAAAAGACCATTGCTCGTCCCCGACCGCCACTCATAAGGATGCACAAGCCAGGTACACTTCATGTTTCAAATTTGTTACACAACATTAACCATACGTGCATGCTACGGGACTTGCTAACTTCAACACAAGCATTATTTGAATTCATAATCACCCAACTAGCATGACTTTAATATCACTACCTCCATATCTCAAAACAATTATCAAGTATCAAACTTTTCTTAGTATTCAACACACTCATAAGAAAGTTTCACATATCTTGAATACCAAGTATATTAATATTAAGAAAATTACCATGCTATTAACGACTCTCAAAATAATCTAAGTGAAGTATGAGAGTTCATCTATTTCGTCAAAATAAAACTACCACCATGCTCTAAAAAGGTATAAGTGATGCACTAGAGCAAATGACAAACTACTCCGAAAGATATAAGTGAAGGTCAATGAGTAGCTAATTAATTATGCAATTATGCGAAGACTCTCTATCATTTAATAATTTCAGATCTTGATACTTTATTCAAACAGAAAGCAAAGCTAAAGAAAACTACATTGCAAGGATAGCACAACTCATGTGAAGAAGCAAAAACTTAGGCTCAACCGATACAAACTGATAGTTGTTGAAGAATGTGACGCCCCCGATTCAATCGTACACTAATCATGCACGCAAATGTGTACGATCAAGATCAGGGACTCACGGGAAGATATCACAACACAACTCTAAAACATAAATAAGTCATACAAGCATCATAATACAAGCCAGGGGCCGCGAGGGCTCGAATACAAGTGCTCGGTCATAGACGGGTCAGCGGAAGCAACAATATCTGAGTACAGACATAAGTTAAACAAGTTTGCCTTAAGAAGGCTAGCACAAACTGGGATACAGATTGAAAGAGGCGCATGCCTCCTGCCTGGGATCCTCCTAAACTACTCCTGGACGTCGTCAGCGGGCTGCACGTAGTAGGGGCACCTCCGGTGTAGTAGGGGTCGTCGTCGACGGTGGCGTCTGGCTCCTGAACTCCAGCATCTGGTTGCGACAACCAGAAAGAAAGGAAAAGGGGAAAAAGGGGTGAGAAAGCAACCATGAGTACTCATCCAAAGTACTCGCAAGCAAGGAACTACACTACATATGCATGGGTATATGTGTAAGGAGGCCATATCAGTGGACTGAACTGCAGAATGCCAGAATAAGAGGGGGATAGCTAATCCTGTCGAAGACTACGCTTCTGGCAGCCTCCGCCTTGCAGCATGTAGGAGAGAGTAGATTGAAGTCCTCCAAGTAGCACCTTTAAGTAGCATCACCAAGCAGCATCTCCAGTAGCATAATCCTACCCGGCGATCCTCCCCTCGTATCCCTGAGGGAGAGCGACCACCGGTTGTATCTGGCACTTGGAAGGGTGTGTTTTATTAAGTATCCGGTTCTAGTTGTCATAAGGTCAAGGTACAACTCCAAGTCGTCATGTTACCGAAGATCACGGCTATTCGAATAGATTAACTTCCCTGCAGGGGTGCACCACATAACCCAACACGCTCGATCCCATTTGGCCGGACACACTTTCCTGGGTCATGCCCGGCCTCGGAAGATCAACACGTCGCAGCCCCACCTAGGCACAACAGAGAGGTCAGCACGCCGGTCTAAATCCTATGCGCGCAGGGGTCTGGGCCCATCGCCCATTGCACACCTGCACGTTGCGTACGCGGCCGGTGAGCAGACCTAGCAACCTCCATTACAAAGGAAGTTGCGTTAACGCAGTCCAACCCGGCGCGCGCAACTCAGTCGTTGACGTCAAGAAGGCTTCGGCTGATACCACGACGCCAGGATACCCATAACTACTCCCGCGTAGATGGTTAGTGCGTATAGGCCAGTAGCCAGACTCAGATCAAATACCAAGATCTCGTTAAGCGTGTTAAGTATCCGCGAACGCCGAACAGGGCCAGGCCCACCTGTCTCCTAGGTGGTCTCAACCTGCCCTGCCGCTCCGCCACAAAGTAATAGTCGGGGGCCGTCGGGAACCCAGGCCCACCTCTACCGGGATGGAGCCACCTGCCCCTTCAGCCCCCATCTCCGAACAGTATCACAGGTAATGTAACAGTGTAAAGTATATAGTATATGCCCGTGATCACCTCCCAAAGTGATCACAGCCCAGTAGTATAGCATGGCAGACGGACAAGAGTGTAGGGCCACTAATGGAACACTAGCATCCTATACTAAGCATTTAGGATTGCGGGTAAGGTATCAATGACTGTAGCAGCAATGACAGGCTATGCATCAGAATAGGATTAACGGAAAGCAGTAACATGCTACACTACTCTAATGCAAGCAGTATAGAGTAGAATAGGCGATATCTGGTGATCAAGGGGGGGGCTTGCCTGGTTGCTCTGGCAAGAGAGAGGGGTCGTCAACTCCGTAGTCGAACTGGGGCGTCAGCATCATCACGGGGTCTACCGAAGAGAAGAGGGGGAAGAAACAGTAAATACATAGCAAGCAAGTGCATAACAGGATAACAGGCAGAGCTAGACGTGTTCTAATGCGGTAGGAGGTGATACCGGTGAAGGGGGGAAGCATCCGGGAAGTATTCCCGGGGTTCCGTGTTTTCGGGCAGAGGAGCCGGAGGGGGGGAAAGTTGCGAGTTCGATAGGTTAGGGGGGTGTGGCGGACGAACGGGTTGCGTATCCGGAATCGTCTCGTCGTTCTGAGCAACTTCCATGTTGAAAATATTTTCATCCGAGTTACCGATTAAAAGATATGATTTTCTAAAGATTTAAATCATTTTCTGATTTTAATTAATTATTTAAATTAACATTATCCAGAATAGTGTTTGCTGACGTCAGCATGACGTCAGCATGGCGTCAGCAGTCAACAGGGGTGTTGACTGGTCAATCTGACGTGTGGGACCCACTGGTCATAGACTGTTTAGGCTAATCACTGTTTAACTAATCTAACTACTGTTTAATTAAACTAATTAGTTGATTAGGTTAATCTAATTATGATTGATTAACTTAATTAATTCCTTAATTAATTAATTAATTTAATTATTATTATTTATTTAATTATTTTTATTATTTATCTATATTTTTTTAATTCCTAATTCCTTTTTTTAAATAAAACGTTTTGGGCCGTGGGGCCACCCGGTCAGTGACCTATCAGGCCAAACGGGCGCTGGTGCTTGCGGTTACGGGCCACGGGCGCGGGCGTGGCACGCCCGAGTGGGACGAGGCCACCGGGCGCCGCGGGCAACCGTGGAGGGGAGCGGGCGGCAGGAGGCCGTGGATGGTGCGGTGACGAGCCGCGCGGGCCGGGGAGTAGGGCGGCGCTACCAGGCCAGACGGGATGACGAGCGTGGGCGGCTGCGACTAGGCTCGACGGGAGCGTGCGTCCAGGGCCAGGGCGCACCGGCGAGCGGGTTGGCTCTGGCCGTGGGCGCGCCGGGCGGAGCACGGCCA
>NC_041385.1:201946378-201953865 GCF_002162155.2 Triticum dicoccoides
TAGGGTTTGGTCGCCCACAGGGGTTATAGGCCAGGGGAGTGGGCGAGGCCGGTTGGGCCGGTTGGACCGGCCTGGCTAACAGGTGGGCCGACTGGCCCAGTGGGAGGCTTCTCTTTTCAGTTTAATTAGGTTCTGCTTTTCTTTTTATTTAATTGTTTTGTTGTTTCCAACCACTATAAAATATCTAGGAATTTTATAATAATGTGTTTGTTGCACCATATTTACATATGCAATTTATGGCACCCCCCCCCCGAACATTTTTGTTTTAACTTTTGATTTTTGATTGATTTTTTTTATTGTTAACATTAATTTGAATTTCAATTTTGAAACAGTTTCGAATCATCGCGAGGTTAAACGTGGTGACGTGGCATCATTAGCGTGGGATTACTGTAGCTTAATTATCCGGGCGTCACAAATCTCCTCCACTACAAGAAATCTCGTCCCGAGATTTAAGAGGTAGAGCAAGGGGAAAGATTTGGTTACGATATTCTAACGGATCCTCTCATTCACGGTAGCTCTTCTCGAAGAGGTCGACCCATTACATTGATGTCTTCAGTCCTCTCCTTCAGGTCATCATGATGAAGTTTGTCGTCCTTTCTTCGGGGTTCCATCGTACTTACGAAAGGATAAAGGGTGGGTATTCCGAGAGAATGGACCTCTGCAGGTTTAACTATCTGGTCGATAACATCGGGGAGGGTGGCGGAAGTAACTCTCGAATTGAAACTTAAGAAAATATCAAGAGCAGAGTAAGGAGGTATCCTGGGAAGTTTCGAGCGGGCAGGCAATCGTTCGATGTCTGATATGTGGCATGAAAGGGGTTCGAAGCCACGAGAATAAGCATTTGTCTGATACCAGATTGAAGGTGGCTCATGAATTACATACGAGGCCACGCGCGAGGAACAACCTTGGGTACAGGGGGGTACAGGAGAGTCAGGTTTCGATCCTGTGGAACTGTGGGTTATGGGCCCACCATGTGGATTAAAAGTAGGAAGGACAGTGACATCTTGCACGATCATGTAAGCAAGGCATGCCAGAGGATAGTCTGTCGGTTATGTCGGCAACAACATCGGTACCAAGGGCGAGGGACGAAGAGAACCATTTTCCTGCTCGTTGAACGAGGCGGGCCAATAGGCAAGGTTCTCGTCCATCGGTGGCTACCGAAATGTCATCAACAATAGTAACAGGGTCTTACTGACACGGTCGTACACCAAGGTGTTTACTTAAGCAGAAGAATATTACTGCTTAGATCATATAGACCTCAAGAAAGGTTAAACCAAACAATGGAAAGGACATATGATTATCAGATTAATCAGGCGATGGAAAGGAAAAAATGTGTCTTAGTCACATAATTCAGGGATATATCCTTCCCAAGGATAAGCAGAGCATGGTATCTGTGGCAGGATATCATGTAGAAAACCCTTTAGGTAAGGGGAGAGAAATTTCATGACACTACCCATACAAAGGTGTTTGGATAATTGATAAGGAAAATTTAGCATTTGCTTTAAATGTTCTTGTTGAAAATCGGAGTATCACAGACATGCTTCGAGATAGCATTGACATGGTCTTCAAGCAA
The DNA here is from genome assembly GCF_002162155.2 of Triticum dicoccoides. Lineage (NCBI taxonomy): Eukaryota > Viridiplantae > Streptophyta > Magnoliopsida > Poales > Poaceae > Triticum > Triticum dicoccoides. The sequence goes on from NC_041385.1 coordinate 201,947,952, forward strand.
AGGTCGGACTTGGATATACAAAGGATTCACCAGGAACAACTTATAGAATAAGCATTACAATTTCCTTATGGAAGAATGGAAAACCTTGCTGGAAAGGAAACTTTAACACTAGGTCCTCCGACCAGGTGTGCTAGGCATGACATCACCTTACCGATATATAAGGACCAATGTTATAACTCTTGGGAAAAATGTTCCAACCATCATATCTGACCGAGATTCAGATCCGATCGGTGTTAGGATACCTCAGACTCAGGATGCCTGAAAAAGGTGCAAATAAATTGACGAGATGACCTTGTAAGATTCTCGGGAAATGCACTATGGGAATGAGTATCGACACAAGAGTTCATCATTTAAACCAAAGAGAGGTTGACGGGGTAGATGATGGAGTCAGCGACAATCCTCGAGATTTCCAAAAAGGTGGACTTCCACAACTATGTGAACAAGGAGATAACATTTGTCAGATCAAATGATATAATGATGTATGCTCGAGGAAAACATACACAATTAACATTGGTTGAAAGGTGCGCCCGAAATATGGGCTGGGTAGCACGATCAATGTTAGAATGGTGATTCGATAACCAATGGTCTAAGAATGAAATATCGACCATTAACTTCAAAGCAATAGGGCTGCTAGAAGTTTTGAATTCACGCATCATAGTTCATTTGTCGGTTTTCCAGTTAGAAACAACACGAGGACCAAGAGATGAATGTACATGGCGGGATGTATAACTTGTAGCAAGAATTATTAAGAGGTGGTGATATTCCCACAACATTCTTGATATATAAGATGGTATTACTTCAAGGTAGGACATAAGACAAGCTGGGTAGCCAGGAACTCAAGGTACAGCCACAACACAAACAAGTTTGTGTTGGTAAGAAGGCAAGGAAATAGTCGATGACAACACAATTTACCAAGGGACAAGGATGGTATTTCCCATGAAGAATTCAATAGATATCTTCGAAGAGCATCAAAATGTTGATGTTGATCATGACACATTTGTCAAGAGAATTCATGAAGATGTAATCAATCAGCGACGACATCAAGTCAAAGGAATGATGAAGCAAGAGGTTATTGGAACCACAGTTACGACACGAACTCGAACTCAAGCTTGTTGTTTAAGGCGAAATGATATGACGATGAGGATCGACATAAGGTTAGTTCATTGTCGAAAATTGTGCTCCGAGAAGAAGGGCCGGGTAGCACAGTTAAAATCATCACGATAAAGATATAGCCAAACAGGCTAGGAATGATGGGAAGGAATATTAAACTCATAAGCAACGAAAATTACTTAGGGTTATCGAACCGAAATGTGGAATCGGTGTTCTCGATTGACGACAACCCAGAACCCGAGAAAATTGGAATCAGTGAGAATTAATAGTTGATGAAGAACCCATAATAAGTTATGCAGTTCCATGATATTCTTGAGATACCAGAGCTTAATACTCAACAGTAGAGCAAAGTAAAGGTTGGACAGGTGCAATGATCTGCAGAAGACAAGTACTTCAACTTGTCCAAGAAACGGTATTAAAAAGGAGAACATGGCCGGAACCACGATTGCAAAAGGCCGAATCCCAGATATAAGAACTTATACCAAAGAGGGTTTAAGAGGAGCACCCATGATAAGATTAGCATCATGTCCATGGGCATGAACGCAAGGTTCAAGGTCGACTCCCACTTCTCCAATACACAACTTCTCATTTACTACTCTAAGTTAAGAATGTTTAGAGTTTGAAAGTTTAACTTGCGGAATACCGGAACGTTATGACCCATGAAAACTCTTGGGTTCACACAAATTAAGGAAGGTATACGTTCAACCCATCGGGGCATCTTAGGCACGTAAACCATCAACTTCAGGGGTAAATAACTGAAGCTCGGAGGTAGAGCATGGTTGACAAAGCAGAGGATACAATTTACCAAAGGCATTATGTATCCGAGGAAAGGCTCACAAGGTTATGGAATATGAAGGGCGTTGTCAGATAAATCCAACAAAGGATCTGGTGGTCCATAAGGGATCTGGTGTGAGCATCGGTACTCAACTAGAGGAAGAAGAATGCAAGGAGATCAAATTATAGAAACAACTGACTAACTCATTTGTCAAATGCAAAGGAAATATGATTTCCAAATCAAGGGATCAGAAGCAATGCTCTGATTAGGGATGGATAAGTTGAATAGCCTTATGGTACAATCAACGACAATTGGATTGGTCGAGAACCAATTCCAGTTAAAAGAATGGCAGCTCAGCCGGAAAAGTAACTTATAAGGATCAAAGATGATTGCGTGCATTCGCAAACATATTGAGTCAACAGACTCAAAAATGATAATGACAAGGAATGTCAATAAGACTACGAGAGTTATGGGATTAACCATAAGGCAAGCAAGCAAGAATTTCAAGAGCCAAAGGCTCCAGAGGATTTTCGGAAGATCGAATATTATTTTGAAGACTTTTGTGAAACACAAGAACAACTGGGGATGAGCGGATACTCGGCAAGCGCGAGTAATTATCCGTAGGGGTATTCATGCAGCAAGGAACTGCAGGGCAGTAAGCGTAAAGAATTCTCGGAATAACGAAGAGTATTTTAGGACATTTTGTAATAACAAGAGCAACTGGGGATGACAATATGAACGATAGGTGTAAGTAGTTATCCAGAGGGATTTATCGATGGAAGTGAATTGCAAAAGCGATGGCACATAGTCTCGAGAGCACATCGTAGAGTATCTTCGGAATCTTCTGGTGCAGCAGGCGGTCATCGGTAACAAGTGGCTCTCCGGGAGAAAGTACTTGCAAGAACCTAAAGTTAGTTTTGTTTTTAGCAAAATCATTTAACCCGAATAGAAGAGAGCTCAGAGTCCCAGAGTAAAGGTCGAGGAGTAAAAGATCCTAATACCACCCAATTGGCGACGTGGGCCCATGGGCCGCACAGCCAAGTTAGTAAAACAATTTTCATCGACTAGACTCAACTTCGGCCAAGGAGTTGGAAAGGGGGATTCCTACAGGCAGTCGGCTCTGATACCAACTTGTGACGCCCCCGATTCAATCGTACACTAATCATGCACGCAAATGTGTACGATCAAGATCAGGGACTCACGGGAAGATATCACAACACAACTCTAAAACATAAATAAGTCATACAAGCATCATAATACAAGCCAGGGGCCGCGAGGGCTCGAATACAAGTGCTCGATCATAGACGGGTCAGCGGAAGCAACAATATCTGAGTACAGACATAAGTTAAACAAGTTTGCCTTAAGAAGGCTAGCACAAACTGGGATACAGATCGAAAGAGGCGCAGGCCTCCTGCCTGGGATCCTCCTAAACTACTCCTGGACGTTGTCAGCGGGCTGCACGTAGTAGGGGCACCTCCGGTGTAGTAGGGGTCGTCGTCGACGGTGGCGTCTGGCTCCTGAACTCCAGCATCTGGTTGCGACAACCAGAAAGAAAGGAAAAGGGGAAAAAGGGGGGAGAAAGCAACCGTGAGTACTCATCCAAAGTACTCGCAAGCAAGGAACTACACTACATATGCATGGGTATATGTGTAAGGAGGCCATATCAGTGGACTGAACTGCAGAATGCCAGAATAAGAGGGGGATAGCTAATCCTGTCGAAGACTACGCTTCTGGCAGCCTCTGCCTTGCAGCATGTAGGAGAGAGTAGATTGAAGTCCTCCAAGTAGCATCTTTAAGTAGCATCACCAAGCAGCATCTCCAGTAGCATAATCCTATCCGGCGATCCTCCCCTCGTATCCCTGAGGGAGAGCGACCACCGGTTGTATCTGGCACTTGGAAGGGTGTGTTTTATTAAGTATCCGGTTCTAGTTGTCATAAGGTCAAGGTACAACTCCAAGTCGTCCTGTTACCGAAGATCACGGCTATTCGAATAGATTAACTTCCCTGCAGGGGTGCACCACATAACCCAACACGCTCGATCCCATTTGGCCGGACACACTTTCCTGGGTCATGCCCGGCCTCGGAAGATCAACACGTCGCAGCCCCACCTAGGCACAACAGAGAGGTCAGCACGCCGGTCTAAATCCTATGCGCGCAGGGGTCTGGGCCCATCGCCCATTGCACACCTGCATGTTGCGTACGCGGCCGGTGAGCAGACCTAGCAACCTCCATTACAAAGGAAGTTGCGTTAACGCAGTCCAACCCGGCGCGCGCCACTCAGTCGCTGACGTCAAGAAGGCTTCGGCTGATACCACGACGCCGGGATACCCATAACTACTCCCGCGTAGATGATTAGTGCGTATAGGCCAGTAGCCAGACTCAGATCAAATACCAAGATCTCGTTAAGCGTGTTAAGTATCCGCGAACGCCGAACAGGGCCAGGCCCACCTGTCTCCTAGGTGGTCTCAACCTGCCCTGCCACTCCGCCACAAAGTAATAGTCGGGGGCCGTCGGGAACCCAGGCCCACCTCTACCGGGATGGAGCCACCTGCCCCTTCAGCCCCCATCTCCGAACAGTATCACAGGTAATGTAATAGTGTAAAGTATATAGTATATGCCCGTGATCACCTCCCAAAGTGATCACAGCCCAGTAGTATAGCATGGCAGACGGACAAGAGTGTAGGGCCACTGATGGAACACTAGCATCCTATACTAAGCATTTAGGATTGCGGGTAAGGTATCAATGACTGTAGCAGCAATGACAGGCTATGCATCAGAATAGGATTAACGGAAAGCAGTAACATGCTACACTACTCTAATGCAAGCAGTATAGAGTAGAATAGGCGATATCTGGTGATCAAGGGGGGGGGCTTGCCTGGTTGCTCTGGCAAGAGAGAGGGGTTGTCAACTCCGTAGTCGAACTGGGGCGTCAGCATCATCACGGGGTCTACCAAAGAGAAGAGGGGGAAGAAACAGTAAATACATAGCAAGCAAGTGCATAACAGGATAACAGGCAGAGCTAGACGTGTTCTAACGCGATAGGAGGTGATACCGGTGAAGGGGGGAAGCATCCGGGAAGTATTCCCGGGGTTCCGTGTTTTCGGGCAGAGGAGCCGGAGGGGGGGAAAGTTGCGAGTTCGATAGGTTAGGGGGGTGTGGCGGACGAACGGGTTGCGTATCCGGAATCATCTCGTCGTTCTGAGCAACTTCCATGTTGAAAATATTTTCATCCGAGTTACGGATTAAAAGATATGATTTTCTAAAGATTTAAATCATTTTCTGATTTTAATTAATTATTTAAATTAACATTATCCAGAATAGTGTTTGCTGACGTCAGCATGACGTCAACATGGCGTCAGCAGTCAACAGGGGTGTTCACTGGTCAATCTGACGTGTGGGACCCACTGGTCATAGACTGTTTAGGCTAATCACTGTTTAACTAATCTAGCTACTGTTTACTTAAACTAATTAGTTAATTAGGTTAATCTAATTATGATTGATTAACTTAATTAATTCCTTAATTAATTAATTAATTTAATTATTATTATTTATTTAATTATTTTTATTATTTATCTATATTTTTTTGAATTCCTAATTCCTTTTTTTAAATAAAACGTTTTGGGCCGTGGGGCCACCCGGTCAGTGACCTATCAGGCCAAACGGGCGCTGGTGCTTGCGGTTATGGGCCACGGGCGCGGGCGTGGCACGCCCGAGTGGGACGAGGCCACCGGGCGCCGCGGGCAACCGTGGAGGGGAGCGGGCGGCAGGAGGCCGTGGATGGTGCGGTGACGAGCCGCGCGGGCCGGGGAGTAGGGCGGCGCTACCAGGCCAGACGGGATGACGAGCGTGGGCGGCTGCGACTAGGCTCGACGGGAGCGTGCGTCCAGGGCCAGGGCGCACCGGCGAGCGGGTTGGCTCTGGCCGTGGGCGCGCCGGGCGGAGCACGGCCATGGTGGCCAACGGGCGAAACAGAGAAAGGGAGGGGAGACGGCGGCTCACAGTGGGCCGGTCGGGGAGGGCCGCGGGCTC
>NC_041385.1:201954933-201972230 GCF_002162155.2 Triticum dicoccoides
AACATTTTTGTTTTAACTTTTGATTTTTGATTGATTTTTTTTTATTGTTAACATTAATTTGAATTTCAATTTTGAAACAGTTTCGAATCATCGCGAGGTTAAACGTGGTGACGTGGCATCATTAGCGTGGGATTACTGTAGCTTAATTATCCGGGCGTCACAAAGAAGAAAGGTGGGATGCCTACCGGGGCGTCCCCAAGCTTAGATTCTTGAAACTTGAAATATTATCTTGGGGTGCCTTGGGCATCCCCAAGCTTGATCTTTTGTGTCTCCTTAATTCCTCTCATATCATGGTTTCTCTTTTTATCAAAAGCTTCATTCACAACAAACTCAACAAGAACTCGTGAGATGGGTTAGTACAAACCAATGAAAAACCTTATGATTTTCTATTGTAACAAATCACTTAAATAATTATTCAACATTGCATACTAAATGTCTGTGCATATTTAATACTCCTATCCTCAAATAGAATCATTAATCAAGCAAACATATGCAAACAATGCAACCATAACAGCAATCTGTCAAAACACTACAGTCTGTAAAGAATGCAAGAGTATCAATACTTCCCTGACTCCAAAAATTATGAACTAAAATTCCCACTGTAATAAATTTATCAGAGCTCATTATGCAAAAAATTTAAACATTATATCATGCTCTGACTTTTCTAGGGAGTTTTTGCAACAGCAGTAAACTTTCTGTTTTCAAACAGCAACATGTATACTAGCAAGATAAGCATGGCAAAGGCTATCCTTGACTTTATTATTGGAACTAAAGATTCAAAACACTAATCTAAATAACAGCAAGAAAATACTAACAAAAGAAAATGATGCTCCAAGCAAAACACATATCATGTGGTGAATAAAAATATAGCTCCAAGTAAAGTTACCGATGAACGAAGACGAAAGAGGGGATGCCATCCAGGGCATCCACAAGCTTAGGCTGTTGGTTGTCCTTGAATATTACCTTGGGGTGCCTTGGGCATCCCCAAGCTGAGGCTCTTGCCACTCCTTATTCCATAGTCCATCGAATCTTTACCCAAAACTTGAAAACTTCACAACACAAAACTTAACAGAAAACTCGTAAGCTCCGTTAGTATAAGAAAATAAAACCATCACTTAGGTACTGTAATGAACTCATTATAAATTCATAATGGTGTAATATCGACTGTATTCCAACTTATCTATGGTTCATACCCTCTGATACTACTCATAGATTCATCAAAATATGCAAACAACACATAGAAAACAGAATCTGTCAAAAACAGAACAGTCTGTAGTAATCTGTATCAAACGCATACTTCTGGAACTCCAAAAATCCTACCACATTAGGAAGTCCTAAGAAATTCATGTGCCAATCCAGATCAAAAAGAATCAGATCAAAAGCACGTTTCTGTGAATTAACAAAACTAATTTACCGGGTGCAAAATTTTCTGATTTTCAGGAGGATTAACACAACTACCACCGTAAGCCATCCTAAAAGGTCTTACTTGGCACTTTATTGAAACAAAAGCTATAAAACATGATTACTACAGTAGCATAATCAGGTGAACACACAAAAACAGTAAGGATAAGTATTGCGTTGTCTCCCAACAAGCGCTTTTCTTTAATGCCTTTCTAGCTAGGCATGATGATGACAATGATGCTCACGTAAAAGATAAGAATTGAAACATAGAGGGAGCATCATGAAGCATATGACTAGCACATTTATGTCTAACCCACTTCCTATGCATAGGGATTTTGTGAGCAAACAACTTATGAGAACAATAATCAACAAGCATAGGAAGGTAAAACAAGCATAGCTTCAAGATTTTAAGCACATAGAGAGGAAACTTGATATTATTGCAATTCCTACAAGCATATGTTCCTCCCTCATAATAATTTTCAGTAGCATCATGAATGATTTCAACAATATAACCAGCACCTAAAGCATTCTTTTCATGATCTACAAGCATAGAAAATTTACTACTCTCCACATAAGCAAAATTCTTCTCATCAATAGTAGTGGGAGCAAACTCAACAAAATAACTATCATGTGATTTAAAATTAGGATCAAGATGACAAGTTTCATGGTTATAATTATTCTTTAAAGCATACATGTCATCACAATAATCATCATAGATAGGAGGCATGCTTTCATCATAGTAAATTTGCTCATCAAAGCTTGGGGGACAAAAAATATCATCTTCATCAAACATAGCTTCCCCAAGCTTGTGGCTTTGCATATCATTAGCATCATGGATATTCAAGGAATTCATACTAGCAACATTGCAATCATGCTCATCATTCACATATTTTATGCCAAGCATTCTATGTAATTCTTCTTCTAGTACTTGAGCACAATTTTCCTTCCCGACATTTTCACGAAAGATATTAAAAAGATGAAGCATATGAGGCATCCTTAATTCCATTTTTTTGTAGTTTTACTTTATAAACTAAACTAGTGATAAAACAAGAAACAAAAAGATTTGATTGCAAGATCTAAAGATATACCTTCAAGTACTCACCTCCCCGGCAACGGCGCCAAAAAAGAGCTTGATGTCTACTACACAACCTTCTTCTTGTAGACGTTGTTGGGCCTGCAAGTGCATAGGTCTGTAGGACAGTAGCAAATTTCCCTCAAGTGGATGACCTAAGGTTTATCAATCCGTAGGAGGCGTAGGATGAAGATGGTCTCCCTCAAACAACCCTGCAACCAAATAACAAAAGGTCTCTTGTGTCCCCAACACACCCAATACAATGGTAAATTGTATAGGTGCACTAGTTCGGCGAAGAGATGGTGATACAAGTGCAAAATAGATGGTAGATAAAGGTATTTGTAATCTGAAAATATAAAAACAGCCAGGTAACAAGTGATAAAAGTGAGCGTAAACGGTATTTCAATGATAGGAAACAAGGCCTAGGGTTTAGACTTTCACTAGTGCAAGTTCTCTCAACAATAATAACATAGATAGATCATATAACAAGCCCTCAACATGCAACAAAGAGTCACTCCGAAGCCACTAATAGCGGAGAACAAACGTAGAGATTATCGTAGGGTACGAATGTTAGGGAATGTAGCAGAAATTCAAAATTTTCTATGCATCACCAAGATCAATCTATGGAGTAACTAGCAACGAGAGAGAGGGGAGTGCATCTTCATACCCTTGAAGATCGCGATGCGGAAGCGTTGCAAGAATGCGGTCGGTGGAGTCGTTCACTAAGCGATTCAGATCGCGGCCGAATCCGATCTAAGCACCGAACAATGGTGCCTCCGCGTTCAGCACACTTACAGCCCGGGGACGTCTCCTCCTTCTTGATCCAGCAAGGGGAGAGGAGAAGTTGAGGAAGAGCTCCGACAGCACGACGGCGTGGTGGTGGAGCTTGCAGTTCTCCGGCAGAGCTTCGCCAAGCACTACTACGGAGGAGGAGGTGTTGGGGAGGGAGAGGGCTGTGCCAGGGGAAGGGTGAAGCTCCCATGCGCCTCCCGACTATATATAGGGGTGGAGGGGGATGGTTTCTTGCCCTCCAAGTCCATTGGGGTGTTGGCAAAGGTGGGAGGAAAGAAATGCCATCATTTCCTTCCCCACCGATTGTTATCCCCTTTTTTAGGGATCTTGATCTTATCCCTTCGGGATATGATCTTATTCCTTCTAAGGGGGGGATCTTGGTGCGCCTTGACCAGGGGTATGGGGACTTGCCCCCACTACCCACGTTCATGTGGGTCCCCCCATGCAGGTGGGCCCCACTCCGGAACCTTCTAATACCTTCCCGGTACAATACCGAAAAATCCTGAACATTTTCCGGTGGCCAAAATAGGACTTCACATATATAAATCTTTACCTCCGGACCGTTCCGGAACTCCTCGTGACGTCTGGGATCTCATCCGGGACTCCGAACAACATTCAGTAACTGCACTCTAATTCCCATAACAACTCTAGCGTCACCGAACCTTAAGTGTGTAGACCCTACGGGTTCGGGAATCATGCAGACATGACCGAGATAGCTCTCTGGCCAATAACCAACAACAGGATCTAGATACCCATGTTGGCTCCCACATGTTCCACAATGATCTCATTGGATGAACCACGATGTCAAGGATTCAAGCAATCCCGTATACAATTCCCTTTGTCAATCGGTACGTTACTTGCCCGAGATTCGATCATTGGTATCCCAATACCTGGTTCAATCTCGTTACCGGCAAGTCACTTTACTCGTTCCGTAATGCATGATCCCGTGACTAACTACTTAGTCACATAGTGCTCATTATGATGATGCATTACCGAGTGGGCCCAGAGATACCTCTCCGTCATACGGAGTGACAAATCCCAGTCTCGATTCGTGCCAACCCAACAGACACTTTCGGAGATACCTGTAGTGCACCTTTATAGCCACCCAGTTACGTTGTGATGTTTGGTACATCGAAAGCACTCCTACGGTATCCGGGAGTTACACAATCTCATGGTCTAAGGAAATAATACTTGACATTAGAAAAGTTCTTAGCAAACGAACTACACGATCTTGTGCTATGCTTAGGATTGGGTCTTGTCCATCACATCATTCTCCTAATGATGTGATCCAGTTATCAATGACATCCAATCTCCATGGTCAGGAAACCATAACCATCTATTGATCAACGAGCTAGTCAACTAGAGGCTCACCAGGGACATGTTGTGGTCTATGTATTCAAACATGTATTACGGTTTCTAGCTAATACAATTATAGCATGAACAATAGACAATTATCATGAACAAGGAAATACAATAATAACCATTTTATAATTGCCTCTAGGGCATATTTCCAACAACAAAACCACCTCAAAGTTATTCTTTCGGATCGATCTATAAAAGAGTTCATACTAGAATAACACCTTAAAATACAAATCAACCAAAACCCTAATGTCACCTAGATACTCCATTGTGACCTCAAGTATCCGTGGGCATGATTATACGATATGCATCACTCTCAGATTCATCCAACCAACACAAAGTACTTCAAAGAGTGCCCCAAAGTTTCTACCGGAGAGTCAAGAACGTGTGCCAACCCCTATGTATAGGTTCCCAATGTCACGAAACCCGCAAGTTGATCACCAAAACATACATCAAGTGGCACATGATATCCCATTGTCACCACAGATAATCACGGCAAGACATACGTCAAGTGTTCTTATAAAAGACTCAATCCGATAAGATAACTTCAAAGGGGAAACTCATTTCATCACAAGAGAGTAGAGGGGGAGAAACATCATAAGATCCAAATACAACAGCAAAGCTCGGGATACATCAAGATTGTATCACCTCAAGAACACGAGAGAGAGAGAGATCAAACACATAGCTACTGGTACATACCCTCAGCCCCGAGGGTGAACTACTCCCTCCTCGTCATGGATAGCACCGGGATGATGAAGATGGCCACCGGTGATGGAATCCCCCTCCGGCAGGGTGCCGGGAAGGGCTCCCGAGAGGTTTTTGGTGGCTACAGAGGCTTGCGGCGGCGGAACTCCCGATCTATCTTCTGTTCTGGAAGTTTTAGGGTACGTAGGTATATATGGGTGAAACGAGTACGTCGGTGGAGCTATGGGGCCCCCACGAGGCAGGGGGCGCGCCTGGGGGGCACCCCCCACCCTCGTGAGCACCTCCCGTATCTTTTGACGTGGGGTCCAAGTCCATCAGGTGGGTTTCCTTCCAAAAATAACTTCTCCAGTTGATTTCATTCCGTTTTGACTCCGTCTGATATCCCTTTTCTTTGAAACACTGAAATAGGCATAAAACAGCAAATCTGGGCTGGGCCTCCAGTTAATAGGTTAGTCCCAAAAATAATATAAAAGTGGATAATAAAGCCCAATATTGCCTAAAACAGTATATAATATAGCATGGAGCAATCAAAAATTATAGATACGTTGGAGACGTATCAGGATCCATTTCCAATTGGAAATACATTCTATATACATCATTTTTTATATATATACTTTCAAAAGCACAACAAAGAATTATGCTCCTTTATATGTATAATATGATTTACAAATACAACGATCTCGAAATCTTAAGGTTGAATTCGAAAAAATTTAACCAAATTATGTTCTACTAAAATGTATGGATCAGTAATATCTACATATTAAATAACATAGATGTGCGTGAATTCATATGAGTATGCATGTTTGATAGATCAATTTTGGTTTGATTACGGATTACATGTATCATCATCTCGAATTCAAATATTTGAATCCCTTTTTTTCACTCCTTTCACGCCCATCTCTCTCGCATGCATGCTCCTCCAGGTAGCTATCACTCTCTTTTCTCCAGCTCACCCGCACGCTCACTTCATGTTTCTCCTATCCTCGCAAACATGGTCTCTCGATGTCTCCCTTCAGAAGTATCACACTCTCCCTCATTATACATTACACGGTTTTCATTATCTCTCACGTCTCTACTGTTCTCTGGTATCACTCGGTAGCTAAGCTTTCTTTTTCACCGCCACACACACAGTCTCCACTCGTCTTTCACTTTGTCTTTCTCTCTATGGGATTCTCTCACACACCCTATATGTCTCTACATATGACTCATACCACTAAAATTACTCTCTCTCTCTCTCCTGTAGACACAACATTTGTTGCGGTTTCCTTTTCGTCTCCATCCCAGACTGACATTATTCATTTGTTTACCGATCAGACAACCCCGACTACCGTCTCCTCTCTCTCTCTCTCTCACAGACACACACACAACTCCTACTTCCACTCCCCTTCCTGACTACCATCTCTCTCTCACACACACAAAACTCTTGCTTTTGCACCCCGACTCGTATTTCTCTCACAAACATTTATCGACTAGCTAGCCTCTATATAGGTTTATACACCCACACACTCGTGCTTCCACCATCGCATACATGTCTCTCTCCCACTCCTTGTATCTAGCCTTTTCTTCCCTTCTTGAGGCACACCCTCTCCATCGTGCACACACACACTATCGCCTCATTTTAAGCTGATACATATCGCACACAAACTCATTGTGTCTTTGTCACACATGCACTCTGTCCTCCTCCACTCTCCCTCTCTCTCACACACACATGGGCTTTTTGCAACAACTAGCAAGATGCCCATGCGTTGCACGGAACATCAAGATGCATTTGTATGAGTAGTTTATCTTGTGGGGGAAAAGGATGAACGAGGGAAGGCCTTATTTGCAAATGTGGAGAGGGGTGTGGGTATCTTTTTGCAAAATTGCCATAGTTTCCTTCCTATCCGTCAGGTATAGATCGGACGGCCTATATTGCAGGATGGCAGGCACACGATCATCACCGACAATGCTTTTTATAAGAGTAGGGATAAAAAAATAGAGTTGGTGATGATGGTGGGCTTGCCATCCTGCAATGTAGGTCGTCCGATTTATATCTAACGGATAGGAAGGAAAATATGGCAATTTACCCGCACTCTTCACCACATTTGCAGATAAGGCCTTCCCTCGTTCATCCTTTTCTCCCACAATATCTTGATGTTCCGTGCAACGCATGGGCATCTTGCTAGTAAGAGTAGAAATTAGACATATACCACTTCTCGAATCTTGAAACCAACAACATTCCTCCCTTATCTCATCAAAACCGCCAAAGGAATATATTTTGAGTGAAACATAACATATTTTTAGTGATATACATATTTCAAAACTAGACTTTTTTCTATCAAATCGGTGAATATGTATTAATCTACTTTGATCGTGTGGCAACGCATTGGCACATTGCTAGTAGTTATTATAATTTTTTGGACACCATACAAACGGTGGAGTACATATACGAAGAGAAGAGGCGCATGCACGCAGTCGGCCTATCGTTGTCTCGCACACATGAGTGTTACGTAAAGGCGACGTTAACAAATAAACCCTAAAACCCTAGGCGCACGATTGCTGCATTCGCGGGTACCGGGTACGTGGTGGAGCACCTTTGTAGGAGTTGATGGTCGGGACCACAGGTGAATGACTTGGAGCGCAGTGGCTCGCCAGTTGCCACAGATCGAGCAACCACGTTTAAAATATCGTTTTTTAGCGGGGTTAAGAGTTCCGATTTTCAATGGCATGTTATAAGTAGTAATTAAGTAGTTTTTAGAATGATTGGTATGGAGCGAAAATGGAATTCATAGTACTACGTACCTCCTTGGTGTATGGTTGTATGGGTTTATGTTGCGAGATGTTGAACCTGGTAGTTCTAGGGAAAATACTATGGTATAGATTTAGATGCTGGTTTTCAATAATCGGAAGGGGAAACCCTTATTTGATTAAAAAAACTACTACCTCCATTCTGATTTACTAGTCCCCATCGTACTTTGGATCAAAGTTTGTCCACAAATTTTACTTGTAAAATGTGAATGGAAAACGAGTTTTGTTATACCCAAACAAAAAAGGACTGGAGGGAGTGATTGACCAGACACGGACGGGACTTCTCATAGCGCAGGCATTGAACCGGCGCGCCGGCCAAGAGGGTCGCACTCGCTGCAGGCCCGGCTGGGCATGCCTCCTCGCCGTGTGCAACCAGCTTAAGACTGCCCCGCCTGCCTTCATTGAATCCGCGCGTGTGCCGGCAACACATCCTTCCGCGAGCCGGCAGACATTTTAGAACAGAAAACATGACTAAACTATAATTAATTTACGCATGGTCTTGACTTGTTGTGCTCGCACTGGTAGCAGGAACTAGTAGAGATTTTTCTTTATTTATAACTCTCCTCACATTTTTTTGGCTTTGAAGTGAATCATGGTTGTGGACATTATGTATGAATGTGTAGATATCTGATGTGGAAGTTGAACTTGGAATGTCGGGCTTGCGCGTGAACTATACCATGTCCAATGCTTCGTCTGTTATTGTTTGGAAAGTAATTGCTGTTATTACATGACCCGAAAAAAAACATTTTGTGCCACATCAGTAGATGCACAGACATCACAACAGGCATGCTGACTGGATAAACATTTGAACCTAGCTATTATGAAGGAAATTTTGTATTGACAACAGAGCAGGAGACGCCTAGCCTGCTCTGCCTCTGCTAGCTTATTTCGGGCTTCTTCCATCTCTTCTTTGGCTTGGGTGAAGAGAGCATCTGATTGCTCTTTTCGCTTCTTCAGGAACTCAGCTACATTCTCAAGGGTTGTTGCACACTTTCTTTCAGCCTTTACTAATGCCACGAGGACACGAACAACTGACGACTCCACCTAGCTTGTGTGTAATCCAGCATCATCTGGGAATTTGCACCTTGTGTCTAATCCAGCATCATTAGGGAACTGGCACCTTGTGTGTAATCCAGCCTCATTTTGGAAACATGATCTCGAGGTTGACCATACTTCCCTCCTCGCAGGAACTGCATCCTGACATGAAGTTACTTCTTTTTTAGATCAATACTCAGAGAAACCTAGATCCATTTAGTAGAAGCCAGATAAACAGAACTCGGAGAAGTGAATTCAAAAGGAAAAGAAATATAAAAACAGACTACAAGGTGAGAACACCCACTTCCTACATCAAGTTAAGAATGAAAGCATTAGGACGATTAAAACTCTTCTTATTACACATCGAAGAACACCACACTTAAGAGAAACAGAAACTACAACATATACACATCGAAGAACACGAGGCTAAACGAAAGTAATTGAAAGGGTGTTACTTACCAAAGCTCGTTTTACAGGTTCGGTGCAGCTCCTCTTTAACTTGCCACACTCCTTGAAGATGTCCCGAATATCCCGTGTTTGGTCTTCATTGCTCCTCTGCATGTTCACACTCGTGGTTTTAAAATCTCAACATGGCAAGAAAAATACTACTAGTAATACTCGCGCATCTTGTGGGCAACATTAAAGCACTCGTCTGCCATGTTAGAGCATCTCCAACAGAATTGCAACGCGCGGCGCTTTAAAAAAGCGTTTACAATGCTGAGATCGAGAAGTAGATACTAGAGAGTAGAGGATAATTCTCAGAATAGATAGATAAAAAAGATAATTCAACTACTCCTCGTCGTCCAACTCCTCCTCGGTGATGTCCTCCTCCGATGTCTGACTGTAGGCATGAAGATACCGATCGTTGTCGGATTCCCAGGGCGACGCTGCTCCTAGCCTCATGTTGAATTGAGCATCCGCTTTTCACCTACGCTTGTCCTCGCGATAGGCGGCTCGCTCCGCCCTCCTCTTATCCCTCTCTGCCCTCCTTTGCACGTAGAACACGCGCTCGTTGATGATGTCCTGCGGGAAGTGTTGGCGCCACAGCGCCATGGCTTCCTCGTCCATCTCGGCGATGCCGAGACGGTGCTCCTGCCTCCGGTTGTCGCGACGATCCTCGTCGGTGCTAAGCCGCGGCAGAGGCGCGAGCTCCTGCGCCCGCTCCCGCGTCTGTACATTGGGGAAGTTCAATGTTCTATTAGGCCACCGTAGGCGACATGCCGCCGCGTCATACGCGCGAGTGGCCTCGTTGGCAGTGTCGAAATTGCCAAGGCCGAGGCGCATCCCGCGAAACCGGATCTCGGCGGAGAAGCCGCCGGAGGGGAGAGCGCGGACGCCGCGGTATCCCCAAGTTTCCCGGCGACGCGGCGGCATGGTGGCGTGGCGGCGGCAAGGCGAAAAAGAGCGGGAAGAGAGCAGTGGCGAGGCACAGAGCGGTGGCAAGGCACAGAGCGGTGGGAGGGCGTTGGATTTTATAAAGCGCGCCGGACGGCGCGCAACAAAACTAGCGCACGCCCTGCCGCTTTTTCCCACGCGCGCGCGATCCTTTCCCGACGTCTCTGCTATCTCTACTCTCTTCTCTACGGTTATATTTATTTTATATTTTATATTTAATATTTATCTCTACTTCCTTTACTGTCTACTTTTTTATCTCTATACTTTTTTTCTTGCAATATAGGCCGTCCGATTTATATCTGACAGATAGGAAGGAAACAAATGGGAATTTTGCAACAAGATACCCATACCCCTCTCCAGATTTGCAAATAAGGCCTTCCCTCGTTCATCCTTTTCTCCCACAAGATAAACTACTCATACAAATGCATCTTGATGCGTGCAACGCATGGGCATCTTGCTAGTCCTAAAAACCTTTCCATCATTTGCCACACTATAGGTTGCAGATGAAAAACCTACCCAAGCACAGCACGATACAGGAGCGACGCACATTACAAGCTGATATTCTGTTGGACAATGGAGGCTATAACCAGTTACTTTTACGGGAACAATAGCACCCAGGAAATTGAAGGGTAGGTATGAACAAAATTGGAACTGCACATGTATTGCTAAGTGATTCAATACACACATTACCAATCAAGGAGGAGAACGATGGTCGCGGCGGCCTCTGTGAGTCATGGTGGGCAACGAGAGTCAGTTCATTGTCCATGATGGTGGTACTTCTGCACTTGGCATCGGCTTCCGGGAAGTAGATCCGAGACCGTGGAAGACGATGCCAGGGAAGAGGCTCCGTCTACGACGACGACGATGGACCGGCTCCAATGCGGCGTACGAGGTCGTCGATGAGGCAGATGCGCTACGGTGGACGAGTGTGCCGATGTAAAGGGGAGGAGCACGAAGGCTGCGGTGCTGTGGAGAAGTCTATTTTGCGGTGGGGATAGAAAATGGGGAGTATTCAGGTGTACTACTCTGGGTGCCGGGGTGGGGTTGGCTGGGTAGGGTGAACCTGAAGTTACGAAAACAGCCCCCTACCAAGCGTCGTCCGTAGGCCTGTTCCGAAGGCTATGATGGTAACTTCCCACTGCTCGAATCAGGGTCGCGGGAGATTTTCCCGCCGACCTCAAAATTTTGTGACACTAGACTCCCCATGTGGCGTGTTCAGTGATTCGGCTAAGCAACTACTAGCGAGTAGTAGTAGTAAACTCTGCATATTAGGTTTGACCGAAGTCAAACTTCCTAAAGTTTGACCAAGTTTATATAAAAATATAAATATTTACCATAACAAATATGTATGATGTGGAAGTACATTCAATAATGAATCTAATGGTATTTATTTGTTATTGTATATGTTAATATTTTTTGTTATAAGCTTTCTGAGAGTTTAAAAAACTTGACTTTGACCAATGCTAATACGTGGACTTAAATAAAAACGGAGGGAGTACACATTTGTTTTCTTAGTTTGTAGTGAACTAATCATTTGTTAAAATTGTGAAATAAATATATTAGGCTATTGACTTCGAATGTAATGGTCTATACAATTCAATAGTTACAATCATTGTCGAATCCCAAGATGTATACAAGGTATATAGTACTTCACAACATGCTCAAACTCACATAATCCCAGTCAAATGAGAATCTAAATGCATTTCATAGTTATTACTTTGTAGGATGCAACAAAAACAACCAAAACTCTACATCAGCCATTATAGAAGCAACATTTTGACATATCCCATTGTGTGAATGAAACGTATAGAGAGAGCTTTTCAAGATGGAGCAGATAGGGCGGGAAAGATTGTATGTATGTGGACGAGAGAGTAGGAGACAAACTAACAAGACAGAGAGAGAGAGAGAGAGAGAGATAGAGAGAGAGAAAGAGAAAGAGAGAGGAAGAAGTTAGTTCTGTGAGAAAGATGGAGACATGTAATATACGTGAGACGTGTGTGCATCCGGATTCTATATACGTGGAAGGAGAAGAGACAACATGTTTGATGAGAGAGCTGGAAAAACATGGAAGAGAGGGGAAGGATCTCATGGGTTGAGGGTTGAAAATTTTGTACGGGGGAGAGAGGGATTGGTAATTTTGTGCAAGAGAGAGAGGGTGGGGGAGGAGTCAGTCAGCCGTCGTCACATCACCCTACTTCCAAATGACCCCGCATTCTCTAGTGCGGTGTGGTCACCGTCTTCGATCTTCTCGATGCCCTCTTTGAAGATTGAGGTGTTGTGCATGTTGGGGTGCAAAGAAGCACAAGCGAGAGTGCTCGCCGTATAACCTTGGATGGGGATGAATTGTGTGCTCGGGGGAGTGTGTGTGTGTGTGTTGTGCTGCGCGTGTGTGTGTGTGCGCGCGCGCGTGTGTGTGTGTCAGATATTGAGCAAAAACAAACCTAAGGAGAGAAATGGGTATTCACGAAGAGATTGTGCGGGCCTTGAGGTGGGCAGGGGCAGAGTGAGGGTGTCAAAATGTGCGCGTTGATGCATATGTGAGGGACGGACGAATCGAGAGAGATGGTTGTTGTGTTACGGATGCTCCTCTCTCTCTCTCTCTCTCTCTCACACACACACACACACACAAGTAAACTAGAAGACCGTTCTCTCATGTATACACAACGTATCGGCATCTGTCTATGTCTCACTCATGCATGATCATTTGCACATTCCCACATCTCTATGTCTGTATCACACACACACCATCTCCACATTGCACTTCCGCTACAACACACATATGGACACGTACACACGTTCTCTCTCAGTCACACACACAAAATAAGTATTAAAAAACTAGGGTGCACCTAAAACGTCCAAATCCAAATAAACACAAACTGGAGCTAAATTAAAATATATGGAAATATTGCAGCGTCAAGAACTTTCCCAGGAAAAAAAACTTGAGTAATATTCGAGGATTGTTTCACACACACAAAGAGGTTCGGTGGATGTCCTTCGAGCGCGACACGGTGACGCACCATTCGATCGACCGCGCGGCCGCGGTTCACGCGCTTGTACAGGATTCCGTATCGTGGCTGTGGTACTAACTTCAAAAAAATTAATAAAAGCGCTGCCTAAGTCTAATGTTTACGTGTACTAGTATGGTTTTCTTTTAAGTTTGACCAACCTTATATAAAACTAAAGTCAGCTCCCATACGTGCACTCGTCAATATGCCACCGCCGCCGTTGCGCATTTCATGCCCGCCTGCTCCAGCCAACAATTTCTCGCCCATCGCCACCGTGTCGCCGCCATCCCTGTGCCATGAAGCCGAAGGCTCGCCCGCTCACGTCGTCTGCAGTCCCACCTCGCCATGCTGCCGCGCTGCCAAGCATGCGAGCAGCTGGTGGAGCCGCGTCTATGCATGCAGCATACGAAGAGGAGGACGAGCGCGTGCTCCAGCACGCCTGCGAGGAGGAACTAGCATGTCATTGTCGTCTCCACCCGCGCGGAGGAGGCGCGCATGGTGGCTGTCGTGGCGGAAACCGGTCGCTCGCGCATCGAGCCCGCAAACCGGGTGCGGACGCGGAATCTACCTTCGAGACCTTGAATGCCACGTGGATCTGCAATCTAAAGGAGCAATTTGGGTCAGTCGACTCATGTGAGCCGTTTGATGCAACATGGATGGCTAGAAGGGCTTCTTCCACCTCTTCTGCCGTCTTCTTCCTTCGCTCCGTCAAACTTCTTTCACAAATCAACTGACCCAAATTATACTACTAGTACGAACGTATTAAGTACAGTAGGAACACGAAGATACAAGCAGTAGTACCAACTGCAAGAAGAACAGTAGTAAGACATAGTACTAGTTCTACTCAACGTACTAAAGAGTTCAAATAACGAGAAAGAACATAAACATAGTTCTGCTAGGGCGTCAACACAACACACCCTTGAAAATAAACTAAGCAACTAGTCCGCTTGACACTGCAGTAGAACCAGCATCAGCGACGACACTGCCACCTACTCGGAGTCCGAGTCCACGTCCTCGACTTCGTCCTCGTCCCTCTTCCTCTTCCTCTTCGCCGACGCTTCTTTGCTTGAACCGGACACTGGGCTCTGCTTCTTCATCCAACCCATGTAGATATTTAAACAAAGGTAGGCATCCATTGCTGCGTACAGGATGTGATCTTCATCTAATGTCTTCGACTCCCGTGCATGATGAAACTCGTGATGAGGTTTCTTCAGTTTAGCGTACGAAGGATCAATCATGGCTACTGCCAGGGTCAGCATTGAAGGTTGAGAGGAGGACACCAGGCTTGCCTTCTGGAGATCGAACGGCTGGCCTACAACGAGACCGATCCGACGCAGGACATCTCTATCGTTCTTAAAGCCTACAGTAATGAATTGCACTCTTTTGTCCTTGAGGAAGTTCTTAAAATCCTGGCACTCAACGTCGGCATGGCATATGTGGTAGACCAAGCAAACGTTATGTACGCAAACTTGGATCACGGCGGGCTTCTTCCTCTCTTCGCCCTTTAGATCCTTCTCTCGTCCTAGGACTGTGGTGTACTCAGCATCTAGCCCAGCGACCCACTCATCATGAACTCTTGAACATGCGTAGGAAGCGAGCAAGCCATGCTTTCACCGTCGCGGATCCACGTGTGTAGATGACGATGAACTGATCGCCGGTGATGGCTCTAACCTGGTACTCAGCGGCGACCATGGAGATTTGGGAGGCCATGGATTTTGGAGGAGGGTTAGGAGAAGTTGAACTGTTGTACCCCGCAAAAACTGGGAGCGAACTAATGTGAAAGGATGGGACGACTGGGAGCAAACTGCTGTGAGGTAGAAGACGGGGACGAGTAGGGCGTGCGAACGGTGGGTTGCTGGCTTGCCCAGTGGATAAACGGCTGCAAGCCCCCAAAGAGTTCTCGAGAACTATGCAGGACCCACTAGATGTCATGTCTACTAGACCCATATCATAGGCCTGACGGGATAGCTTCTGCCTGTTCGCACACCATGCCGGCGCGTGGATGTAACTTCACTTAATTCCGTCAACCGTCGCGCCTCCCATGACCTTCGCCTCCCTCGCGCGGTCGCGCCCTTTGAGACTTTGACTGGCTATAAATGAGCAATTTTTTTGCCTACTCCGCATGCATCATACTCCCTCTGGTCGTTTTTATTCCCGTCAACCGTTTGCAAAGTGTTTGACCAAATATATACTTTTTTTGAACACCACCTTATATTAATTAACCAGCCACACCAGTACACTCATTCGATACAATATTCACCACACAGGGCGGTACGTTATTTACAAGAATACCATCTAATCTATTGTCAAAGCTATACTTAGCGATTAAGTGTGCCACCTTATTGGCCGAACGGCTAATCTTTGACAATTGAAGATTGTTGATCAACTTCGAGATGCTCAACGCTTTCATCTTCAGGTCACGCATAGCAAACCTGTCATAGTCCCCCGATGCAAGAGACGCTACCGCAAAAGCGCAATCAGTCTCTAAAATTACAGGATTATGAAGAGAAATACCTATGTAGAGACCGGCAATGCAAGCCCTAAGCTCCGCTTCCTCCACACTTTGACAGGCATCAATGAAATCCCACGACCAAATTTATACTAAAAATATCAATATCTACAATACTGATTATAATGAGTATAAGAACTACGTTTTATAATGAGTGTAAAAATATTGATTTGACATTGTGAATGTTGATACTCCCTCCGTCTAGGTGAGTAAGTCATCTTAGGCTGTGCACCGTGACCGAGGAGGAGAAAACGAGAGACATTAATGTTTATTTGCTAAGTAAATAGTATTGCATGCAATGAACTAACCACTGCATGTCATGTTTGATAGTCTCAGGTCATTAAAAGCATGCACACCCTCATCTCTTATTGGTTGATATGTCAAGAAACAAGAAACAAGGTAGAAGTTAATGCACCACGCTTACGTGTTTTGGGATTATTTGGTTTTTGTAAGATGACTTACACACCTAGCTATTAGAGTACCACTACCTCCCTTCTAGTTTAAAGGGCTCGACTCAAAAATTTCACCTGCTCTTAGCAAGATAGTAGAGGCGGTGGAATAGTTCTTGAAGTCTGCAAAAGTACTCAACTAATGCTGTCGTTCTTCACAAAAAAATGTGTTTACCAATGCATGCATGAACACTAGTTACTCTAACCCCCTATCTTCTTTAATTCTTTGCCACATCAGCATGTTTGCTATTCCCGTGTGCATGATACCAGCTAAGATACCACCATTATGGCCAGCCGTAATAATCGCATGCAATAATTTAGTGCACCTTGAAATATGAACATGTGTGGTGCGTGTATGTTTTTAATGACTTGAGACTATACCTAGCCCGGCATGCAAGATGACTTATTATGCACCGTTCCCCATACCTGCAGGAAGCCCGTTCGTCTCCAAATCTTTTCCTCTCGATGTGTGGAAACAATATGCCTGCCAAACTCTCCTTCTCCCTCCGGCGGTCCCACCACTCCACCCTGTGTGAAAAATTCGTCATGCATGACCCTCCTCCCCCCACGCTCGTCCAATCCGTTGTGACCAGCAATATTTCCACCCCTTCGCTCCCTCGTAATTTAGTCCAACAAATATGCCCACGTAGCTTTTACTAACTTCAGGTGCATTGGTTCACTTACATATGGGCCCAACAGTGTACTGGCCCACATGTCAGTGACGCAACTGGACCTGCAGTTAAGTCAGTGCATCTCAGTCCATATCTTACGTAGGTGTGCCATTGCTC
>NC_041385.1:201972750-202023468 GCF_002162155.2 Triticum dicoccoides
CGCGTCGGTGTTTCCCTCCTTGCCGCTACGCAACACATCACCGTTCTGTTCCTCGCTGCCACTAGTCGAGGAGGACGCGTCGGTGTTTCGCTCCTCGCCGCTACGCGACACATCGTCGTTCCGTTCCTCGCCGCCACTAGTCGAGGAGGACGCGTCGGTGTTCCGCTCCTCGCCGCGACGCGACGCGTCGCCGTTCCGTTCCTCGCCGCCACTAGTCGAGGAGGACGCGTCAGTGTTCCTCTCCTCGCCGCGACGCGTTGAGGTGGACGCATCGGCGTTCCCAATCTCGCCAGCACATGCGTCGGAGGACGCGTCGGCTCCCTGCTACGAGGAGAACACCGCGCCGCCCGCCGAGCCCCCCCAGCCTTGAGCAGCTTTGGCAAGAAATGGATGTCGCCTTGTGGGAGGCTTTGCCTCCAGCGTAGCGCGCCAAAATAGAGGCGGAGAAGAAGGCCGAGGAAGAGAAGCGCACCGCGCAACAAGCTTTCTGGGAGATCTATGTCGCGTCCGAGAGAGTCAAGCAATTGGTTCTTTGGTAGAAGGCTCGTGCGAGGGCCGTGAGGGTGGCGGTGGACGCCCGTGCCGACGCCCTAAGTGCAGTCAGGCCCAAGCGCCTCATCTACGCTTGGCGGTACGTGGACCAGGTGCACGCTTCCAGCCAGGAGGAGTACCTGTTGGCGCCGGATCACCACATCGGTGAGATCGCGCTCGCCCGCCGACAAGCCGCCAATCAGCACCTCGCGAGTTGCGAGGCTGAGGAAGAGGCGTTGTGTCGGTGCGCTGGGAAATGGCCGCGCACCAGGGCACTCGTGGCGTGCTGCAAACGCTCCTGCGAGCATCGTGGCTTTTAGGAGGAGTATAATTTTGTTTCGTAAGGCGATCTCATTAGTTTTGGGATGCAAATGATAAATCCCGAACGTTAAGGAATTTTTAGCTTCCTTAATTAAGTATGTAAAAGGGAAAGTTTGGAAACGTTGTGTATTATTACGCATTTTGCAAGTACGTGCATATAGCATAAACTTTACTATATACTATCGGACTACACGTCCCTCTCGATATATGCTTGCAGACTTTTCTACTCCCTCCATCCAGGTCAATAAGTCATCTTTGGTTGTGCACGCTGACCAAGAAGGAGGGAAGATTTGTACACCTAGACGGAGTGAGTACTACTATTACTTATGTAAGTGTAAATGCACGTTTTAACATTACGATGCGGTTTTTTTAAAAGTAAAAAAACAGCACTAGTCAAGCTTGTGAAACGATTCCTACGTGAGTACTACTACTAGTAGGAGTACCAGGGGCCAGTTCTTTTAGGCTTCTAGATTAGTAATCCCATAACTACTACCTCCGTCCTAGTTTATTGGTCCCCATTGTAATCTGTGTCAAATTTTGATCATAAATTTAACTAATGAAATGTTAGTGCATGTCACATGCACTACTCCATCCGTCTAGGTGAGTAAGTCATCTTAGGTTGTGCACTGTGACCAAGGAGGAGGAGAAAACAAGAAACGGTAATGTTTATTTGCTAATTAATAGTATTGCATGCAATGAACTAACCACTACATGTCGTGTTTGATATCACAAGTCATTAAAAGCATTCACACTCTTTATCTCTTATTGGTTGATATGTCAAGAAACAAGAAACGAGGTAAAAGTTAATGCACCGCGCCTAAGTGTTTTGGGATTATTTGGTTTTCGTAAGATGACTTACACACCTATATGCACCGCGCCTAAGTGTTTTGAAAACATTTTATCAGTTAAATCTTTGGTCAAAATTTAGCACAAATTACAATGGTAATAAACCAGGACGGAGTAGTAGTTTAGAAGCCCAAATAAATGAGTGACGCACCTTATTGTTACTCTCCACTGTGACTAGTCTTGTGGGAAAAGCTGGGGAAGCCGCCAAAAGAACTGCCCCTAGGAGTAGTAGCTAGGGATCGAGTGTGGGAGATGAACCAGAGAAAGTAAATGCAGAGAGATGAAATGCAAAACATACGGAGGGATGTGATGGTTGCTTGTCCGTTTATTTTACCAGGCCACTTATTACTGGGAGTGGTTAGGTTTTGTGATATGACGGCTTTACTGCCGCGCCACGAGTGAGAGGTGAGACTCCCGTGCAGCGCCGCCCTCTAAACTTGTACTACATCGGTCGTGGTTTATTAGTCCCCCATTGAATTTGACTGAAGATTTAACTGACAAAATGTTAGTGCATGTCAACAAAAACTATATCGTTGGATTCGTATTTGAACATAGTTTTGAATGATATAATTTTAGGTGACATGCATCAGTATTTATCGTACTATATATAATGTTAGTTCAATTTTTGGTCGTACTAATCTATAGTAGTAAGGTGCCCGTGCGTTGCACCGAAGAGTGAAATGCATTGATCGGGGAGTTGTTTATTTTGACAAAGGATGTGGGGGCCATCTCATGTGTAACGGGTATTGATAGGTTTCTTCGGATATTATCTCATCTCTAGAGCTCACAAACATCCGGGTGAAATAGATAAAAAGGTATCTTTTGCAAACAAAAGCGTTCAACGGTTCAACCTGCATCCAAAACTTGTGAAGAAATAACACTTATTGTGCTTTGCAAGAAATGATCTTTAAGAATTAGTTTTTGAGTATCGATTGTTATACATGTTGGCTACAGATGACATGGCACTTTCTTATAGTCAACAGTTGGCTATACTATTAAGTAATATTAACCATGCCCTTATACACCTAGACGGAGGGATTAAATCAGGATGACTTGCAAGGGGGCAGAGGAGATGTAAGAAATGTTTCATCGTAAGTCTTTCACCAGTACTGTAGTAAAAATTCATACATGGAAGATTCTAGACTAAACCATAAACGGATACACTTTTATTCATGCGTGATACTCCAATAGAGCAAGATCCTGCATGGAAGTCTCCACATGCTTAGACAGCGTATTACATTGAGCGAAGACTAATGATCAACATTTAACTTGATAATGCGTATTTTTTTTAGAAGAACTGGGAGGCTCCTCCCCGGTTCCATTATCAAATGAAACCCAAAGTGTCTTACATCAGCTCACTGGGAGGATCAGTTCAAAGGAAGGACTGCAGCGAAAGCCACTCAAGTTTAATGACAAGCTTACAGAATCAAAAGCGGCAAAGACACGGGCCATAAGCGCCCACACACACTACATGTTTTCTAAGTGCACTTGATAATGCGTATGTCCAGGTGAACCTCCTTGGAGTCCTCGTGCATCGAGTCGGCGGGTAAAGGATGGAATGGATGCCATGGGTTTTCCAAGTCCACATTGGCGGGATAGTCCCAGCTCCTCAGAGTCCAAGTCTGTCCGATGAGGCCAGTTTCGCCGCACGCGCCCAGAGGGGTAGTAACATTGACCACGCACCCATACATCTGCCTCGTGTCAGTGTCAGCGTCAGCGGCAACGCCCCTGACGCACATTACAGAGACGGGGCGACGGCCTACGCGGGCCTCGTCGGTGCCCACGATCAAGAGGAAGACGTTGCCATCCTCCTCCGAGACTAGCAGGAGGCGGTGATCCTCCAGCGACTCCGGCATGGTGAACCGGTAGCACGTGTCGTACTTGATGTTCTCCACTAAGGGCCAGCAGTGACCGCTGCACGCATCCGTGAGGTGATGCACCATGTCCGCCGGCTATCCACAAAACGGCATCGGGCATTCATAGCAGTGGACGAAGGGCTCCTTGGAGGCATCGACCAGGCCGTCCATGAAACGGGAGTGGGTGTAGGGGACGTTGCACCAGTTGAATATGTGAGCAAGTTACTACGAGATTTAATCCGAATAAGCACAAAATAAATCATGACGGCTATAACAGAGATGAAACTAATCATGTGGACTAGCATAGTAGTAGGATACAGAGTAGAAACATGAATTCTACCATGATTTTGAACAGGAAGGACAGAAACACATACGGTGCAATGGGAGCAGCACCGTTGGCGTTGAGGTTGTAGCCCATGTCGTTGAGGAAGAGGTTGCCGAGGTCGGGGAAGAAGTCATCGTCGGTGAAGTCGTGGCTGCCAGCAGTCGCGAGAGTGCGCTCCCTAGATTTCAATAGCGTCCGCCAAATGGAGCGCAGGAGGGAGTGGCTGTAGGTGACGTTGCGGCCGCCAAATGGAGCGCAGGAGTAGCACACGAAGCAGTAGATGGTGTCCCTACTAGTACTCCCTAGTCTCTATCTATCTATATCTATATATATCTACTCTTATAGAAAACCGAGTTGGTGATGATGGTATGCCTGCCATCTTGTAATATAGACCGTCCGATCTATATCTGACGGATAGAAAGCCAACTATGACAATTTTACAAAATGTACCCGCACCTCTCTCCACATTTACAGATAAGGCCTTACCTCGTGCTCCTCCCTATGTCTCTATCTCTACAAGTACTTTTTTTTAACAAATCGAATAATGTTGCGCCGTCCACTGCACGCCCGGCTGAACACGCCTCCTCACCTCCATCATCACCAACTGAGTCTTTTATAGGAGTAGGAGTAGAGAAAAAACGAGTTGGCGATGATGGTGTGCCGTGAAATGCACGGGCATCTTGCTATTTTTTTGCATATAAGTCCAAACACCACGTAGACACGGTCTTTGAGCACCGTTCATAGTTGTTCCACGATCGGGCATCTAAGTTTGTAACTATTTTAGATTAGAATATACTACTCCTCCGGTGCTAGTAGTAGAGCAGAGTCCTACTCTACTACTCTACTCTAGCAAGCTAGGGCATAGTACTGTAGTAGGTACTGTAGGGAGTACCAGTACTATGATCACTCAAGCAAGTTGTCTGGCATTGATATGACCCTACGCTGCTGGTATGTGTCTCGTAAGTCAAGCGGCGTGCTGTAGTCATCATCACCTGTCCACTTCCTGCACCACATATTCGCTTCTCCATCTTTGTCCGCACATAATCTCGTCCAAGTTTCCATCCCCGCTAAGGCGCCTCCCCCCTCGTCTGAAACCCAAGCACTAACAATGGCAGAACCGAGCAGCGCCCGCCGAAAGAGTGGCTGGAATTCGCTCCCCACAGAGGTAATCAAGCTCATTGTTTCGTGTGTGGACAATCTCAGTACCATGCCACTCACCACGTGCTCGTCGGGGTTGTACCATTTACTCAAAGCCCTCGGGCCGGAGATTTTTAAGCCATCTCCTTGCTTGCTGATGCCGCCTGATCTTCAGAAATGGCATGTCACGCAGCATAACGATCATAGTGTGGCGAGCATCAACCCCCTTCACTGCGATCCGATCCCCGTCAGCCTCAGCTACATTAACGGTATGTACTGGGTCGGCATGAACACGTCTTGGATGGTGCTCGTCGACGGTCGCGGTAGCTGGATGCTCGTGGAGGTCTACACCCGATGATTGATCCCCCTTCCTTCGATTAACACTGCACTGCTTTGGCACCACGGCCCAGAATACTCGGAATCTTACAATAGCCAACATGATACCAAGTTTGATTTGCTCAAGGTTGTAATCTGCCAAGTGCCCACAAGATCTGGGAATTATAAAGATTTCAGGCTAATTGCGTTCTTCAACCGCGGTCTCGCCTATCTGACAGGTAACTGTGGTAAGTGGATAAATCTGCACGTCCATCGCAGGATCATACATCCTCCATGGTTCTTTGATGCCATTGAATACAATGGCTTCATTTACGCTGTCGCCTCCTTCTATGGCTGGACGTATTGCTGGCCTACTCCAGTCATCGCTACAAACGGCTGTTACAGCAGTATGTTACTTTCCTATGATATCATGATGGCTTTCTTATATTACTGTCAACATTTACTGAAAAAATATTCATGCTCATAACATGCTGTTCTTAAGATTGACTAAATCAAGAGCCCTTTTTTATTTGACTCCAACTTGATATGATGTTGTAGGCCGCCTGGTGTCCCTACCCTTCCTAATCCTAGAACCTTTCAAAGAAAAGCGGCATGGCAGTTGCAGGTGGTTCCTGGCTCGATCAGACGACGGTGAAAGATTGATGATCGTTCGCACGTACCGGACGTGTTGTTTCGTGGAATACCATCACAGTCACTGCAAGGTCTTTGAGCAGGATCCCAGCTTCTCTAGGCCTTCAGGAATTTTTGACTGGAGGCTAGTAAGTAGCCTTGGTATATGCTCTCTGTTTGTCGGACTGAATTATCCGATTAACCAGGAGATAACCGACGCCAAGGATCATGATGGCAGCGTGGTTTCGTTCATCAGGCAAAACTGTGTGTACACAGCATACCATGCGTCTCTGCATGCACCATACCCTGATATGTGCTGCCATGCTCTGCAGCCCAAAGTAGGAGAGAGGGTCGCAAGTATCAGACTTCGACCTGCTAGCTGGAGTTTCCCCGTCAGGCACCCATCTGGTTCAAGCCGTCAACCAATCCCCACAGCTTAATAAATAGTAACATCTAACTGAGCCAGTTAGTTAGATGTGTACACTTGGTGTAGTAGGATCTTTATTTAGTTTGATGCATACACTTGTTCTTTTTTGGTAGCCCTTTTGTAATGATGGCTGATGTTTGGTTTGGAAGAGAGAGTTGTGTCTTCACTCTTCTGGCCTGCTTACTACTTCTGTTGCACACCCAGCCCTGGTTGTTACTGCTGCTGTTTTCAATGTACAATCAGTAGTATATTTCTTTTGTTGGTTGAATAAATGTGTTGTTTTGGAAGTCGTTGCACGGTTCGATCCTTTAGTGCCCCGTACCGTACGTAGCTCATACTATTTTTCGTACGGAACACATTTTCCACTTGTTGATAACATGCAGCCCACTGATGAAGGCCCAATAGAGAAGCCCATAATTAACTGGAAGGGAGGCTCTCACATGAATCTGGCCCAGGTACATGCTCATGGTCTCCTAAACATAAATAAGTAAATAAATAAATAAAGCTAAATGCTCATGCACCAGTTCTTTGGGAAAATAGGTAGCCCAGTATTTCTTTTTTGAAGAATACCCAAGCTAGGCCTATTTGTTTTCTCCGAATTACTGGGCTGCAAATCTTTCAAGATGAGGAGAGATGCATTTCGTCCTGGCCAAAGAGTATGGTCAATGTCTGTTAAAAGTAATATCAAAAGGGGTTGAAAATTCCAAAAAAAATAGCAAATGGGATATTATTTTTTTTTGAATTTTGTTCTCCACTGATATCTTATATGTATTTCATTGGATTTAACATGACATAGTACTAATTTATTTTTAAATTCGTTTTAGTATGGCTATTAATTTTTGGATTAAGAATATTTCGTTCCCCAACAAAAATTTGCGAATTTTCAAAATTTACCACATATTTAGTTAATTTTTTGACCCTGGTACTGACCAGAAAATGGCCGGCAATTCTAAAAATGGAAAACGGGCTGCAATAAATTCCATACGAATTAGAAAATGAGTAAAAATTATAAAAATAATAGCAAATGGGTTGTACACGCCACAGATTTCGAGGCTGACTTGTTTATGCAAGGCTTTGTTAGTGAACACACGATTCTAGCAGCAGTGACTGTTGGATGTCCATCCAACGGCCGACGTGCTTCTTCAATCTCTGATCTTCCTGCTCCAGCCACCTAAACTAGCGCCGGCGGGACTACCTGCTCCCTCCTCTTGTGGCCCGCTGTGATGCCGCGCAGGCTTCCCCGGCCCACCCTACTCCCTCCGCTGGCCTGGCCGCACGCAATCAACTGCCTCCTTATTACGCAAAAAAAAATGATTCCTCCCACTGACATCTAGGGCGCACCGGTTGGGAGGCTGACCTGTGGGCTTACTATTTTGACGCGTACGCAGGGCTTGTCAACTTAGTCAACAAATGATTCTAGCAGCAGTAACCGTTGGATTTGAATCGAACGGTGCTGCTGCTTCTTCAATCGCTGCTCTTCTTGCACCAGCCGCCCAAACCAGCATCGGGGAGACCGCCTGCTCCTGCCTCCAGTGGCCGACTGTGCTTCCGTTGAGGCCTCATCTCCCCCTACTACTCCCACCGCTAGCCAGGCCCTGCAGCGATGATAGCCTCACACCGCAGCCGAACCAGTGAACCCTCGTACTCGTCTACGCGTGGGCATCCACTGCCGCGTCTTCCCCGGCTCCGCGTTGTCCCCTTCCTAGGCCTCGCCGTCATCCACCGCCTTGGTGCTCTCGGCGCGGCGTGGTCAATGTGGTCAACAACATTCCATCGGAAAAGTACTGTACATGGAGAGGCTGACAGCTGGGTCCACGGCCACAGCCCAATTTTTTTGTGATTTGCCAAGTAAGTCGCTTTGTCAGGCCTATTGGGTTGGAAATCTTTCAAGACGAGGAGAGCTTTCATTCGGCTGGACGAGAAAATGGCCCATCAGTAATGAGAAATGGGTTGTACATTTTTAAAACACATCAAACCGGCAATTAGTTTCAAATATCTTTTTTTTCATTTCGAGATTTTAAATTACATTAATTTTTATGCGTGGAGAATTTGTTGGATTTTATATTAATATACATTTATTTTTAAAATCAGTTTGAATGTGAGTCGAAATTTCGGGATTAAAAACAGTTCGGACCGCACCGAGATATGCAAAATTTCGTATAAGTTTTTAACCGTGGCCACAATATGGGTTGTAATGCTAACAAAAAGAATATGGGCTCCAAAAAAACCTTAAGAATTAGCAAATGTGTTGTAAATTACTAAAAATAATGGCAGATGGGTTGTATGCTATTTTCCACAGATTTGAGGCTTTCCTAAAAAAAGGTTGACGCACAAGCAGTAACTATTGGATGGCCATCCAACGGCCGTCGTGCTTCTTCAATCTCTGCTCTTCCTGCTCCAGCCGCTCAAACAAGCGCCGGCGGGACTGCCTGCTCTCTCCTCCCCGCGGCCGACTCTGACAGCTCAGACCCACCAGCTATATCTTCGTACACAAGGAAGTGCCTCCTTATTACGCATAAAAAAAATCAATACTCCCCTGTTAGCTGGGACCCAGTATAGTGCCAGGCTGACTTGTGGGCCTACTAAGTTGACGGGGACGGAGGGCTTTGTCAACTTAGTCAATATGCATCATTCTAGCTCCAGTGACCGTACGATTTCCATCCAACGGCCATAGTGCTTCTTCACCCTCTGGTCTTCTTGCTCCAGCCGCCCAAACCAGCGTCGGTCGTGCCTCGTGCTCCTGCCTCCCGTGGCCGTCTATGATGTGGCGGAGGCCTCACCGCCCCCTACTACTCCCACCGCTGGACAGGCCATCCCTCTACTCACCCACACCCCCTGTTATTCTGTGGCGACAGCAGCCTCACTCCGCAGCGAACCAGTGAACCCTCGTACTCCTCTACGCATGGGCATCCACTGCCGCGTCTTCCCCAGCTCCGCGTCGTCCCCTTCCTAGGCCTCGCCGTCATCCACCACCCTGGTGCTCTCGGTGCGGCGTGGTCAACGAGGCCAAGGAACGGCTTCCATCGGACATGGACTGTACGTGGAGAGGCTGACAGCTGGGTGCACGGCCACAGCAAGGAAGTGCCTCCTTATTACACGCAAAATAATTATTCCTCCGCCTGACAGCAGGGACCCACCGGACGGGCCACCATATTTCGTGAAAAAAACATTTCCCCCCTGACTGCTTCGACCCACCAGCTACACCTTCGCATGCAAGGAAGTGCGTCCGGGCAAAAAAAAACCATTTGCCCCCCTGACTGCTGGGACCCATGATGTCTACTACACAACCTTCTTCTTGTAGACGTTGTTGGGCCTGCAAGTGCACAGGTTTGTAGGACAGTAGCAAATTTCCCTCAAGTGGATGACCTAAGGTTTATCAATCCGTAGGAGGCATAGGATGAAGATGGTCTCTCTCAAACAACCCTGCAACCAAATAACAAAAAGTCTCTTGTGTCCCCAACACACCCAATACAATGGTAAATTGTATAGGTGCACTAGTTCGGCGAAGAGATGGTGATATAAGTGCAATATGGATGGTAGATAAAGGTATTTGTAATCTGAAATAATAAAAACAGCAAGGTAACTAATGATAAAAGTGAGCGTAAACGATATTGCAATGATAGGAAACAAGGCCTAGGGTTCATACTTTCACTAGTGCAAGTTCTCTCAACAATAATAACATAATAGATCATATAACAAGCCCTCAACATGCAACAAAGAGTCACTCTGAAGCCACTAATAGCGGAGAACAAAAGTAGAGATTATGGTAGGGTACAAAACCACCTCAAAGTTATTCTTTCAGATCAATCTATAAAAGAGTTCGTACTAGAATAACACCTTAAGATACAAATCAACCAAAACCCTAATGTCACCTAGATACTCCATTGTCACCTCAAGTATCCGTGGGCATGATTATACGATATGCATCACACAATCTTAGATTCATCCAACCAACACAAAGTACTTCAAAGAGTGCCCCAAAGTTTCTATCGGAGAGTCAAGAATGTGTGCCAACCCCTATGCATAGGTTCCCAATGTCACGAAATCCGCAAGTTGATCACCAAAACATACATCAAGTGGCACATGATATCCCATTGTCACCATAGATAATCACGGCAAGACATACATCAAGTGTTCTCATAAAAGACTCAATCCGATAAGATAACTTCAAAGGGGAAACTCAATTCATCACAAGAGAGTAGAGGGGGACAAACATATAAGTGATGCACTAGAGCAAATGA
Organism: Triticum dicoccoides; assembly: GCF_002162155.2. NCBI lineage: Eukaryota > Viridiplantae > Streptophyta > Magnoliopsida > Poales > Poaceae > Triticum > Triticum dicoccoides. The sequence continues at coordinate 201,983,380 of NC_041385.1, forward strand.
CAAACTACTCCGAAAGATATAAGTGAAGGTCAATGAGTAGCTAAATAATTATGCAACTATGCGAAGACTCTCTCTCATTTAATAATTTCAGATCTTGATACTTTATTCAAATAGCAAGCAAAGCTAAAGAAAACTACATTGCAAGGATAGCACAACTCATGTGAAGAAGCAAAAACTTAGGCTCAACCGATACAAACCTATAGTTGTTGAAGAAGAAAGGTGGGATGCCTACCAGGGCATCCCCAAGCTTAGATGCTTGAAACTTCTTGAAATATTATCTTGGGGTGCCTTGGGCATCCCCAAGCTTGAGCTTTTGTGTCTCCTTAATTCCTCTCATGTCATGGTTTCTCTTTTTATCAAAAGCTTCATTCACAACAAACTCAACAAGAACTCGTGAGATAGGTTAGTATAAACCAATGCAAAACCTTATCATTTTCTACTGTAACAAATCACTTAAATAATTATTCAACATTGTATACTAAATGCCTCTGCATATTTAATACTCCTATCCTCAAATAGAATCATTAATCAAGCAAACATATGCAAACAATGCAACCATAACAGCAATCTGCCAAAACAGTACAGTCTGTAAAGAATGCAAGAGTATCAATACTTCCCTGACTCCAAAAATTATGAACTAAAATTCCCACTGTAATAAATTTATCAGAGCTCAATATTCAAAAAGATTCAACATTATACAACTCTCTGAATTTTCTAGGGAATTTTTGCAACAGCGGTAAACTTTCTGTTTTTCAAACAGCAACGTGTATACTAGCAAAATAAGCATGGCAAAGGCTATCCTTGACCTCTTTATTTAAACTAAAGATGCAAAACACTAATCTAAATAACAGCAAGCAAATACTAACAAGAGAAAATAACGCTCCAAGCAAAACACATATCATGTGGTGAATAAAAATATAGCTCCAAGTAAAGCTACCGATGAACGAAGACGAAAGAGGGGATGCCATCCGGGGCATCCCAAGTTTAGGCTCTTGGTTGTCCTTGAATATTACCTTGGGGTGCCTTGGGCATCCCCAAGCTTAGGCTCTTGCCATTCCTTGTTCCATAGTCCATTGAATCTTTACCCAAAACTTGAAAACTTCACAACACAAAACATAACAGAAAACTCGAAAGCTCCGTTAGCGAAAGAAAACAAAACACCACTTCAAGGTACTGTAATGAACTCATTCTTTATTTATATTGGTGTTAAACCTACTGTATTGAACTTCTCTATGGTTTATAAACTATTTTACTAGCCATAGAGTCATCAAATTAAGAAAACAACACACGAAAAACAGAATCTGTCAAAAACAGAACAGTCTGTAGTAATCTGTAACTAACGCAAAATTCTGGAACTCCAAAAATCCTACCAAATTAGGAAGTCCTAAGCAATTCGTGTACCAATCCAGAGCAAAACGAATCAGATCAGAATCACATTTATGTGCATTAACAAAACTAATTTACTGGATGAAAAAGTTTCTGATTTTCAGCAGGATCAACACAACTATCACCGTAAGCCATCCTAAATGTCTAACTTGGCACTTTATTGAAACAAAAGCTATAAAACATGATTAATACAGTAGCATAATCATGTGAACACACAAAAACAGTAAGGATAAATATTGGGTTGTCTCCCAACAAGCGCTTTTCTTTAATGCTTTTCTAGCTAGGCATGATGATGACAATGATGCTCACATAAAAGATAAGAATTGAAACATAACGGGAGCATCATGAAGCATATGACTAGCACTTTTAAGTCTAACCCACTTCCTATGCATCGGGATTTTGTGAGCAAACAACTTGTGGGAACGATAATCAACTAGCATAGGAAGGTAAAACAAGCATAGCTTCAAAACTTGAAGCACATAGAGAGGAAACTTGATATTATTGCAATTCCTACAAGCATATGTTCCTCCCTCATAATAATTTTCAGTAGCATCAAGAATGAATTCAACAATGTAACCAGCACCTAAAACATTTTTTTCATGATCTACTAGCATAGAAAATTTACTACTCTCCTCATAAGCAAAATTCTTCTCATGAATAGTAGTGGGAGCAAACTCAACAAAATAACTATCATATGATTTAAAATTAGGATCAAGATGACAAGTTTCATGGTTATCATTATTCTTTAAAGCATACGTGTCATCACAATAATCATCATAGATAGGAGGCATGCTTTCATCATTGTAAATTTGCTCATCAAAGCTTGGGGGACAAAAATATCATCTTCACCAAACATTGCTTCCCCAAGCTTGTGGTTTTGCATATCACTAGCATCATGGATATTCAAGGAATTCATACTAGCAACATTGCAATCATGCTCATCATTCACATATTTTATGCCAAGCATTCTATGTAATTCTTCTTCTAGTACTTGAGCACAATTTTCTTTCTCATCATTTTCACGAAAGACATTAAAAAGATTAAGCATATGAGGCATCCTTAATTCCATTTTTTGTAGTTTTCTTTTATAAACTAAACTAGTGATAAAACAAGAAACAAAAAGATTCGATTGCAAGATCTAAAGATATACCTTCAAGCGCAAACCCCCCCGACAACGGCACCAGAAAAGAGCTTGATGTCTACTACACAACCTTCTTCTTGTAGACGTTGTTGGGCCTGCAAGTGCACAGGCTTGTAGGAGAGTAGCAAATTTCCCTCAAGTGGATGACCTAAGGTTTATCAATCCGTAGGAGGCGTAGGATGAAGATGGTCTCTCTCAAACAACCCTGCAACCAAATAAAAAAAGTCTCTTGTGTCCCCAACACACCCAATACAATGATAAATTGTATAGGTGCACTAGTTCGGTGAAGAGATGCTGATACAAGTGCAATATGGATGGTAGATAAAGGTATTTGTAATCTGAAATAATAAAAACAGCAAGGTAACTAATGATAAAGTGAGCGTAAACGGTATTGCAATGATAGGAAACAAGGCCTAGGGTTCATACTTTCACTAGTGCAAGTTCTCTCAACAATAATAACATAGATAGATCATATAACAAGCCCTCAACATGCAACAAAGAGTCACTCCGAAGCCACTAATAGCGGAGAACAAACATAGAGATTATGCTAGGGTACGAAACCACCTCAAAGTTATTCTTTCGGATCAATCTATAAAAGAGTTCGTACTAGAATAACACCTTAAGACACAAATCAACCAAAACCCTAATGTCACCTAGATACCCCATTGTCACCTCACGTATCCGTGGGCATGATTATACGATATGCATCACACAATCTCAGATTCATCCAACCAACACAAAGTACTTCAAAGAGTGCCCCAAAGTTTCTATCGGAGAGTCAAGAAAGTGTGCCAACCCCTATGCATAGGTTCCCAATGCCACAAAACCCGCAAGTTGATCACCAAAACATACATCAAGTGGCACATGATATCCCATTGTCACCACAGATAATCACGGCAAGACATACATCAAGTGTTCTCAAAAAAGACTCAATTCGATAAGATAACTTCAAAGGGGAAACTCAGTTCATCACAAGAGAGTAGAGGGGGAGAAACATCATAAGATCCAACTACAATAGCAAAGCTCGGGATACATCAAGATCGTGCCATAGAACACGAGAGAGAACACGAGAGAGGGAGATCAAACACATAGCTACTGGTACATACCCTCAGCCCCGAGGGTGAACTACTCCCTCCGCGTCATGGATAGCACCGGGATGATGAAGATGGCCACCGGTGATGGGATCCCCCTCCGGCAGGGCGCCGAAACAGGCTCCCGAGAGGTTTTTCGTGGGTACAGAGGCTTGCGGCAGTGGAACTCCCGATCTATCTTCTTTTTCTGGAAGTTTTAGGGTACATAGGTATATATGGGTGAAAGAATTATGTCGGTGGGCCGAAGGGGCGCCACGAGGCAGGGGGTGCGCCCCCCACCCTCGTGGGCACCTTCCTTCTTTCCTGACGTGCACTCCAAGTCCATCGGGTGGCTTTCCTTCCAAAAATAACTTCTCCAGTTGATTTCATTCCGTTTTGACTCCGTCTGATATTCCTTTTCCTCGAAACACTGAAATAGGCATAAAACAGCAAATCTGGGCTGGGCCTCCGGTTAGTAGGTTAGTCCCAAAAATAATATAAAAGTGGATAATAAAGCCCAATATTGCCCAAAACAGTAGATAATATAGCATGCAACAATCAAAAATTATAGATACGTTGGAGACGTATCAACCCACCAGCTACATCTTTGCATGCAAGGAAGTGCGTCCGGGCAAAAAAACTGATTCGCCCCCCTGACTGCTGGGACCCACTAGCTACATCTTCGCAGGCAAGGAAGTGCCTGACAGTCAGGACCCATCTGGTCGAAGCGTACGTAGCGTTGTCATTCTGGTCGCGAACGTGTATGTATATATATATACTGGTGGATGTAGAGGCGCGCATGTGTCGTAGTAGAGGCGCGCACGTAGCATGTACACATACGTACAGCGGCGAGGGTGCAAGAAAGAAAATACGGCCACGTACGTACATATGGGCAGGGTCTCGAACGCCTACTCGCGCATACATACATGGCTGGGTCGGAACGGAGAAACAGCATCGTCGTCGTGTTCATGGGGAGGCAACGGAATGGGCCGTGTTCATGGGGAGGCAACGGAATGCTTCGTGTTCATCGGGAGGCAACGGAACGCGTGGGAGCCAATCGGCTGGGTCGGAACGGAATGTGTGGTCATGTTCATCGGGAGGGCTTTGACGGAACAGGCGATGGAAACGAGGCCCAGCGTACCGCACAACAGAGGAAGCGGCCTTGTGTTCGGCCGGCCACGTTCGGAACGGGGTCCTGTTGATCGGGAGGGGTGTGGCGTACCGCAAAACGGAGGAAACGGACCTCCTACAGTCGAAACGGGGGTCCTGTTGATCGGGGTGTGGCGTACCGCAAAACGGAGGAAACAGACCTCCTATGGTCGAAACGGGGGTCCTGTTGATCGGGAGAGGTGTGACGTACTACAAAACAGACGAAACGGACTTGTGTTGGAGCGCTACGGTCGAAACTGGGGTCCTTTTCATCGGGAGGGGTGTGGAGTACCGCAAAACGGGACTCCACGGGATACTGTTCATCTCCACCATCGACCTCCTCCAGCCTCCACGGGCTACCGTTGACCTCCTCCAGCCTCCACGGGCTCCTGTTCATCCAGCCTCCACCGCGCGCTACTCCACCGGCTACTGTTCAACCACCCCTCCACCGTCCACTGTTCATCCAGCCCTCCACTTTCTATTGTTCATCCAGCCCTCCACACCACGGGGTCCTGTTCAACCACCCCTCCACGGCCACCCCTCCACCGTCTACTGTTCATCCAACCCTCCACAACACGGGGTCCTGTTCATCCAGAGGCAACACCACCGCTCACTGTTCATCCACCCCCCCCCCCAACGCTCAGTGTTCATCCAATCGATCGGCTTCGGTTAGCAGCAGTAGCGAAGGAATCGCTCCATCGGGTTCAGTTAACAGCCATCGATCGATCGTTCGGGTTCAGTAATGCGTAGCCTGCAGTGCAATCGCTCGTGTTCAGTTAGAGCCCAACGCCTTGCTCGGGTTTAGTTAGAGCCAACGCCTCATACACACGCGCGTACGTGTACAAGAGAAACGCGCATCGCTCCGCCCCCGACCTCCCATTGTAACCGGCAACTCTCCAAAATTTTCCTCTCCCTCGCTTCTACCACGATTTTTTCCGTCATGGACGGCCCAAAGAATGTCATGCAGCTGCATCTCCGGCCCGCCCAGGACGAAAAGCCCATTTTCTGTCATGATTTTTTGTCATAGAAGTAGGAGCCCACCACATCTATGATGATACCGGGTTTTGTCACAATTATCGTCATAGAAGTTTTATATGTATGACAGAAAAAAAAATTGTTCGGCCCAAAATGTCACGGATGTGTCTTTTTTTTTGTAGTGTTGCACGACACAAGAGACGCTAGCAATGGTGGAAGGGTGAGAGTGCGTATAATCCATGGACTCAACATTAGTCATAAAGAACTCATATACTTATTGCAAAAATCTACAAGCCATTGAAAAAAAAGTACTACTCGCATGCTCCTAGGGGATAGATTGGTAGGAAAAGTTCATCGCTCATCCCCGACCGCCACTCATAAGGAAGACAATCAATAAATAAAATTGTGCTCCAACTTCATCACAAAGCGGTTCACCATACATGAATTCTACGGGAATCACAAACTTCAACACAAGTATTCTTTAAATTCATAATCACCCAACTAGCATGACTCTAATATCACCATCCTCATATCTCAAAACAATTATCAAGCATCAAATTGATCATAGCATCCAATTCACTTTCTATGATAGTTTTTATTATACCCAACTTGGATGCCCATCATTCTAGGACCAATTTTATAACCATAGCAAATAGCATGATGTTCTAAGAGACTCTCAAAATAATATAAGTGAATCATGAGAGATCAACAATTTCTACAAAATTAATCCACCGCCGTGCTCTAAAAGATATAAGTGAAGCGCTAGAGCAAAACTATCTAGCTCAAAAGATATAAGTGAAGCACATAGAGTATTCTAATAAATTCTAATAAAGTGGGCTTCTCCCAAAAGGTGTGTACAGCAAGGATGATTGTGGTAATCTAAAAATCAAAGACTAATATCATACAAGACGCTCCAAGCAAAACATATATCATGTGGTGAATAAAAATATAGCTCCAAGTAAAGTTACCGATATATGAAGACGAACGAGGGGATGCCTTCCGGGGCATCCCCAAGCTTAGGATTTTGGTTATCCTTGAATATCTTGGGGTGCCATGGGCTTACCCAAGCTTAGGCTCTTGCCACTCCTTATTCCATAATCCATCAAATCTTTACCCAAAACTTGAAAACTTCACAATACAAAACTCAACAGGAAATCTCATAAGCTCCGTTAGTGCAAGAAAGCAAAACCACCACATAAGGTATTGTAATGAACTCATTATTTATTTGTGTTGGTGTTAAACCTACTGTATTCCAACTTCTCTATGGTTCATACCCCTACATACTAGCCATAGATGCATCAAAATAAGCAAACAACACACGAAAAACAGAATCTGTCAAAAACAGAACAGTCTGTAGTAATCTGTAACTCTCGTATACTTATGGAACTCTAAAAATCCTACCAAAATAGGAAGTCCTGGCAAATTTGTCTATTGATCTACAGAAAAAAGAATCAACGCAAAATCTTGTTTTTGTGAATTACTAAAATTATTTTCGTGCGTGCAAAGTTTCTGTTTTTCAGCAGAATCAAATTAACTATCACCATAGGTTATCCTATAGGTTCTACTTGGCACGAATACTAATTAAAACATGAAAACACATATCAACAGAAGGTAGATGAAAATTTTATTACTAAACAGAAGCAAAAAAATGGGTTGCCTCCCGACTAGCGCTATTGTTTAACGCCCCAAGCTAGGCATAAAAGCGAGGATAGATCTAAGTAGTGCCATCTTTGGCACTCAATTCATAAGTAGCTCGCATGATATATTCATAAGGTAATTTAACTTTCTTTCTTGGAAAGTGCTCCATGCCTTTCCTTAATTGAAATTGGAATCTAATATTCCCTTCCTTCATATCAGTAATTGCACCAATCATTCTAAGGAAAGGTCTACCAAGAATAATGGGACAAGAAAGATTGCAATCTATATCAAGAACGATAAAATCTACCAGCACATAATTCCTATTTGCAACAATAAGAACATCATTGATCCTTCACATAGGTTTCTTAATGGTGGAATCCGCAAGGTGCAAATTTAAAGAGCAATCATCAAAACCATGGAAACCTAGAATATCACATAAAGTTTTCGGAATCGTGAAAACACTAGCACCCAAATCACATAAAGCATAACACTCATGATCTTTAATTTTAATTTTTGTAGTAGGTTCCTATTCATCATAAAGTTTTCTAGGTATAGAAACTTCCAAATTAAATTTTTCATCATAAGATTGCATCAAGGCATCAACAATATGCTTGGTAAAAGCTTTATTTTGACTATAAGCATGAGGAGAATTCAACACGGATCGCAACAAGCAAATACAATCTACTAAAGAACAATTATCATAATTAAATTCATTGAAATCCAAGATAGTGTGTTCAATGCTATTTAAACTCTTGACCTCTCGAATCCCACTTTTACCAAATTTAGCATCAAGATCTAAAAACTCTGAATCATTGGGACGCCTTTTAACTAAAGTTGACTCATTTCCAGTCCCATCGTTATTAAGATTCATATTGCAAAACAAAGATTTAATAGGGGACACATCAATAACTTTTAGATCTTCATCATTATTTTTATGGAAACTAGAAGAACACACTTTTACAAAGCAATCTTTCTTAGCATGCAATCTAGCGGTTCTTTCCTTGCACTCATCAATGGAAATTCTCATATCTTTAAGAGACTATATCATGCTTAGGAGGAGTAGATCTAAGTTTCAAAGAATCAACATCAAGCGAAAGCCTATCAAGTTCCTAGCCAAATCATCAACTTTATGCAATTTTTCTTTAAGCAAGGCATTAAAATTCTTTTGAGAGATCATAAATTATTTAACACTATTCTCAAAATCAGAGGGCATATTATTAAAATTACCATAAGAATTATTGTGGGAATTTCCATAATTATTAGAGGAATTACTAGGGAACGGTCTAGGATTAAAATTTCCTCTATAAGCATTGTTACCAAAATTATTCCTACCAACAAAATTCACATCCATGGATTCATTATTATCCTCAATCAAAGTAGACAAAGGCATATCATTGGGATCAATAGGAGCACTCTTAGTAGCAAACAATTTCATAAGTTCATCCATCTTTCCACTCAAAACATTAATTTCTTCTATAGCATGCACTTTTTTACTAGTAGATCTTTCGGTGTGCCATTGAGAATAATTAGCCATAATATTATCAAGGAGTTTAGTAGCTTCTCCTAGGTGATTTCCATAAAAGTGCCTCCCGGGGCCGAATCTAAAAGATTTCTAGAAGAAAAATTCAAACCAGCATAGAAATTTTGTATAATCATCCATAAATTCAAACCATGAGTAGGGCAATTGCGAATCATCAATTTCATTCTTTCCCAAGATTGGGCAACATGCTCATGATCAAGTTGTTTAAAATTCATAATATCGTTCCTAAGAGAGATGATCTTAGAGGGAGGAAAATACTTAGAGATAAAAGCATCTTTGCACTTATTCCATGAATCAATACTATTCTTAGGCAAAGACGAAAACCAAACTTTAGCACGATCTCTAAGTGAAAACGGAAATAACTTCAATTTAACCATATCATTATCCGTAGCTTTCTTCTTTTGCATCTCACATAAATCAACAAAGTTGTTTAGATGGGTAGCGGCATCTTCACTAGGAAGGTCGGAGAATTGATCTTTCATAACAAGATTCAGCAAAGCAGCATTGATTTCACAAGACTCAACATCATTAAGAGGAGCAATCGGAGTACTAAGGAAATCATTATTATTGGTATTGGAAAAGTCACACAAATTGGTATTATCTTGCGCCATCATGACAAGCAATCCAACACACAAGCAAACAAAAGGGCAAGCAAAAGAGAGAGGAGATTGGGAAAGAGAGGGCGAATAAAACGGCAAGGGTGAAGTGGGGGAGAGGAAAATGAGAGGCAAATGGAAAATAATGTAATGCGAGGGAGATGAGTTTGTGATGGGTACTTGGTATGTCTTGAATTGAGCGAAGACCTCCCCGGCAACGGTGCCAGAAATCCTTCTTGCTACGTCTTGAGCTTGCGTTGGTTTTCCTTGAAGAGGAAAGGGTGATGGAGCAAAGTTGCGTAAGTATTTCCCTCAGCTTTTGAGAACCAAGGTATCAATCCAGTAGGAGGCTCCTCAGAAGTCCCACGCACCTACACAAACAAACAAGAACCTCGCAACCAACGCAATAAAAGGGTTGTCAATCCCTTCACAGCCACTTGGAAAAGTAAAGATTGTAGATTGAAAGCTTATATGATAAAAGATAGACCCGGGGGCCATAGGTTTCACTAATGGCTTATCTCAAGATAGCATAGGTATTACGATGGGTGAACAAATTACTGCCAAGCAATTGATAGAAAAGCAAATAATTATGAGATTATCTAGGCATGATCATGTATATAGGCATCACGTCCGTGACAAGTAGACTGACTCCTGCCTGCATCTACTACTATTACTCCACACATCTACCGCTATCTAGCATGCATCTAGAGTATTAAATTCATAAAGAATAGAGTAACGCATTAAGAAAGATGACATGATGTAGAGGGATAAACTCATGCAATATGACATAAACCCCATCTTTTTATCCTCGATGGCAACAATACAATATGTGCCTTGATGCCCCTGCTGTCACTGGGAAAGGACACCGCAAGATTGAACCCAAAGCTAAGCACTTCTCCCATTGCAAGAAAGATCAATCTAGTAGGCGAAACCAAACTAATAATTCGAAGAGACTTGAAAAGATAACTTAATCACACATAGAATAATTCATAGGAGATTCAAATATTTCTCATAGATAAACTTGATCATAAACCCGCAATTCATCGGATCTCGACAAACACACCGCAAAAAGAGTTACATCGAATAGATCTCCAAGAAGATCGAGGAGAACTTTGTATTGAGATTCAAAGAGAGATAAGAAGCCATCTAGCTAATAACTATGGACCCGAAGGTCTATGGTGAAATACTCACAACTCATCGGAAGGGCCTTGGAGATGATGTAGAGGCCCTCCATGGTCGATTCCCCCTCCAGTGGAGCACCGGTGAAGGCTCCAAGATGGGATCTCGCGGATACAGAAGGTTACGGCGGTGGAAATAGTTCTTCGTGGTGCTCCTCGATGGTTTCACGGTACGTGGGTATATATAGGAGGAAGAAGTAGGTCGGTGGATGCTCGAGGGGCCCACGAGGATGGGGGCGCACCCACCTGTAGGGGGCACCCCGGGCACCCTCGTGGCCGCCTCCTCTATTGCTTGACGTCCACTCCAAGTCCCCTGGATCAGGTTTGTTCCAAAAAGATCGCTCCCGAAGGTTTCATTCCGTTTGGACTCCGTTTGATATTCCTTTTGTTCGAAACACTGAAATAGGCAAAAAACGGCAATTCAGGTTGGGCCTCCGGTTAGTAGGTTAGTCCCAAAAACGATATAAAAGTGTAAAGTAAAGCCCATAAACATCCAAAACGGGTAATATAATAGCATGGAACAATAAAAAAAATTATAGATACGTTGGTGACGTATCACTATCCATCATGCATCTAGAGTATTAAGTTCATAAGAATGGAGTAATGCATTAAGCAAGATGACAAGATGTAGAGGGATAAACTCAAGTAATATGATATAAACCCCATATTTTTATCCTCGATGGCAACAATATAATACGTGCCTTGCTGCCCCTAATGTTACTGGGAAAGGACACCGCTAGATTGAACCCAAAGCTAGGCACTTCTCCCATTGCAAGAAAGATCAATCTAGTAGGCCAAACTAAACCGATAATTTGAAGAGACTTGCAAAGATATCAAATAATGCATATAAGAATTCAGAGAAGAACAAAATAATATTCAAAGATAATCTTGTTCATAAATCCACAATTCATAGGATCTCGGCAAACACACCGCAAAAGAGTCTTACATCAAATAGATCTCCAAGAACATCGAGGAGAACTTTGTATTGAGAATCAAAAAGAGAGAAGAAGCCATCTAGCTAATAACTATGGACACGAAGGTCTATGGTAAACTACTCACGCTTCATCGGAGAGGCAATGGTGTTGATGTAGAAGCCCTCTGTGATTGATTCTCCCTCCTGTAGATCGCTGGAAAAGGCCCCAAGATGGGATCTCACGGGTACATAAGGTTGCGGTGGTGGAAAAGTGGTTTCGTAGCTCTCCCTGATGTGTCTAGGGTATAAGAGTATATATAGGCGAAGGAACTACGTCGGTGGAGCTACGAGGGGCCCATGAGGGTGGGGGTGCGCCTACCCCCCTGGGCGTGCCCTCCTGCCTCGTGGACGCTGATGACCCACAAGTATAGGGGATCTATCGTAGCCTTTTCGATAAGTAAGAGTGTCGAACCCAAAAAGGAGCAGAAGGAAATGATAAGCGGTTTTCAGTAAGGTTTTCTCTGCAAGCACTGAAATAGTAGATGATAGATAGTTTTGTGATAAGATAAATAGTAACGAGCAAAAAGTAAATAAAATGCAGCAAGGTGGCACAATCCTTTATGTAGCAAAGGATAAGCCTGGACAAATTCTAATAATGAAGAAGAAGCTCCGGAGACACATTGGGAATTATCGTCAAGCTAGTTTTCATCACGTTCATAAGATTCGCGTTTGGTACTTTCATAATTTGATATGTGGGTGGACCGGCACTTGGGTACTGCCCTAACATGGACAAGCATCCCACTTATGATTAACCCCTATTGCAAGCATCCGCAACTACAAAAAGGAGTATTAAGGTAAACCTAACCACAGCATTAAACGTATGGGTCCATATCAACCCCTAACGAAGCAACGCATAAACTAGGGTTTAAGCTTCTGTCACTCTAGCAACCCATCATCTACTTATTACTTCCCTACGCCTTCCTCTACGCCCAAATAATGGTGAAGTGTCATGTAGTCGACGTTCACATAACACCACTAGAGGAAAGACAACATACATCTCATCAAAATATCGAACGAATACCAAATTCACATGACTAATAATAGCAAGACGTCACCCATGTCCTCAGGAACAAACGTAACTACTCACAAAGCATATTCATGTTCATAATCAGAGGGGTAATAATATTCATAAAGGATCTGAACATATGATCTTCCACCAAGTAAACCAAATAGCATCAACTACAAGGAGTAATCAACCCTACTAGCAACCCGCAAGTACCAATTTGTTGTTTTGATACAAGATTGGATACAAGAGATGAAGTAGGGTTTTGAGATGAGATGGTGCTGGTGAAGATGTTGATGGAGATTCACCCCCTCTCGATGAGAGGATCGTTGGTGATGACGTTGGTGATGATTTCCCCCTCTCGGAGGGAAGTGTCTCCGGCAGAACAGCTCCGCCAGAGCCCTAGATTGATTCCGCCAAGGTTCCGCCTCGTGGCGGCGGAGTTTCGTCCCGTAAGCTTGCCCACGATTTTTTCCAGGGGAAAACCCTTCATATAGCAGAAGATGGACGCCGGAAGCCCACCAGGGGGCCCAGGAGATAGGGGCCGCGCCCTAGGGGGGGCGCGCCCCCTGTCTCCTGGACAGGGTGTGGGCCCCCTGGCCTATTTCTTTTGTCCAAAAATTCTTATTAAATCTAAAAAGTTGTTTCGTGGAGTATCAGGTCTTTTGGAGTTGTGCAGAATAGGTTTCCAATGTTTGCTCCTTTTCCAGCCAGAATTCCAGCTGCCGGCATCCCCCCTCTTCATGGTAAACCTTGTAAAATAAGGGAGAATAGCCATAAGTATTGAGATATAATGTGTAATAACAGCCCATAATGCAATAAATATTGATATAAAAGAATGATGCAAAATGGACGTATCAACTCCCCCAAGCTTAGACCTCGCTTGTCCTCAAGCGGAAGTCGAAATTGAAAAATATGTCGACGTGTTTAGAGATAGAGGTGTCGATAAAAATAAAATACGGACATGAGGGCATCATGATCATTCTAATAACAGCAACATATACGGATTTTGTCATATGATTTCCTATGTTCAAGTAATAAGCAATTCACAATGTCAAGTATGGTTCAAAAACTTCATTGGGAACTAAAAAACCATAATCTCAGTCATTCAAACAATTGCAATTTATCGTAACATCAGAAAGAGTCAATACTAGAGCTTTTCAGCAAGCTCACATACTCAACTATCTCGTAGTCCGCTATAATTGATAACACTCACGGAATACTTGTGGTTATAGAGTTTCAGTCGGACACTGAGAAAGATAGGGGCTTATTGTGTTGCCTCCCAACATATTCACCTTTAGGTGATGTCAACAATAATAGCCTATGCAAACTTACATCCAATTGGATATATGCATCATGATCTTTCAAACACAAGGAGCTTGCCAAGGGATAAAATGAAAAAGGGAAAGGTGAGGATCACCTTGACTCAAGCATAAAGTAAAACATAAAGTAAAAGATAGGCCCTTCGCAGAGGGAAGCAGAGGTTGTCTTGTGCGTTTAGGGTTGATGCATGAAATCTCAATGAAAAAGAACGTCACTTTATATTGCCCCTTGTATGTGGACCTTTATTATGCAGTCTGTCGCTTTTATTACTTCCATAACAGGTTTGTACAAAGCTTATTTTCTCTGCACTAATAAGTCATACATATTTAGAGAGCAATTTTTATTGCTTGCACCGATGACAACTTACTTGAAGGATCTTACTCAATCCATAGGCAGGTATGGTGGACTCTCATGGCAAAACTGGGTTTAAGGATATTTGGAAGCACAAGTAGTATCTCTACTTGGTGCAAGGAATTTGGCTAGCATGAGGGGGAAAGGCAAGCTCAACATGTTTGGAAGGTCAATGGCAATATACTTTAACTGAGATGTCGGAAAACATAAACCATTACATTGTCTTCCTTGTCCAACGTCAACTCTTTTAGCATGTCATACTTAATGACACTACAGGAATCAGGTAATTTGCCGTCTGTAGATCCCAGACGGCAAAGACCAAAATACAGACGGCAAAGATTTTGCCGTCAGGAAGCAGACGACAAAGTCAGACGGCAAAGACATGCCGTCAGCATTTCATCGGGTAGACGGCAAAGATTTTGCCATCAGCCAACTACAGATTTGCCGTCTAGCGCAAAAATAACAGACGGCAAAACCACGTTCTTTGCCGTCAGTCAAAACTTGTTCTTTGCTGTCATCTAGACTAAAGTACAGACGGCAAAGATTGTTTTGCATTTTTTTAAATGACGTCAATGCAAAGAATCTCGCTGGACACATGAACTTCAAATCAAAGAGAGCAGGTTCGCCGTGCTACCTTTCATTAATTCGACACGGTCGTACTATCTTTCATTCATTGTAGGTGGAGTTACAGAGAACTTACACAGCTATACTGAAAATTTACAAAAAGGACCCTAGAAAGTAAAAAAAAAGCAATCAAGTCCTTCTCCACTGCAGGAACAGGGACTTGACCATCGGCCGTTCTTCTGGCGGGGGATGCACTGCCGCCACCTTGCCCTGCTCGCCTGTCCATGCTTGCCGCCTAGCCGCACGAGCCTGCTCAACCGCGCCCTGCTAGCACCGCCCGCCCGAGCGTCGCCCTGGCCTCCCGGACCGGCTACCCTGCTAGCACCCGGCCGTGCCCTGCTCGTGCCGCCCTCCTTGGTGGTTCCTGGAGAAGGAAAGAGGAAGGATTCAGAGACCGGCAAAGCAGAGGAAGGGGCGGCCGGAGGCTTGCCGGCGCTGTACCTCCTTGTCCAAGGCGGCGCCCAGTGGTGCAGGCGGAGGCAAGCTCCGGCAGGTGGATGCAGCCGGAGGCGGGGGCGGGGTCCGGCGAGAGGACGCGGCGTCGGGATGCAGGCGGAGGCGGGGGCGCCTGGGGACGCGGCGGCAGGGTCCGGCGAGAGGACGCGGCGCCGGGGTCCGGCGAGAGGACGCGGCGCCGGGGTCCGGCCAGAGGACACGGCGTCGGTGTCTGGCGAAGCAGAGGCGAGTGGTGGTGCGGTGGGGATCGAGAGAAGGGAGGCAGGGCCGTAGGAGATGGGATCGTGGGTGGGTGGGTGGGGTCTCGGGAGTGAGGATAATGGACGGGTGGTGGGCCAGCGGGTGGGTGTGTCAGGCGCGCGTGGTGAGAGAGAGGCAGACACAGTGGATCGCGCGCATGCTGAGAGAGGCGGGCGGCCCGGATGGGATCGATCCGTGGCGTGTGTTTTCTCTTTGCCGTCTGCGTTTATGTTCACAGACGGCAAAGTCCCGACTTTGCCGTCTATAAATATAAACGCAGACGGCAAAGACTTTGCCGTCCCCAAAAAAAACACAGATGGCAAATATCTCACTTCGCCGTCTGTAGGAAAAAAAGCAGACGGCAAAGATTCTTTGTCGTCTGTCTTTTTTTCGCAGACGGCAAAGTGAGCTCTTTGTTGTCTGTAATTTTTTTGGGTGACGGCAAAGTCTATTTTACCGTTAGATTTTCTTTGCCGTCTGCTGATGACGGGAAACCATTTCTTTGCCGTCTGCCCCGACGAAAAGCTGACGGCAAAGACGCTCCCTGACGGCAAATTAGCAGTTTCTTGTAGTGTGAGTGCTTCACAATCATAAAAGATGTCCAAGATAATATATTTATATGTGAACTCCTCTTTCCTTATTACTTCCTATTAATTGCAACGATGACCAAGGCTACATTCATCAACTCTCAACAATTTTTATGACTCATACTTTCTATGTGTGAAGTTATCACTATCCATAAGATCAATATGAACTCTTTTGTTCTTTCTACTTTCTCAAGATCATAGCAACATAGCAAAGCCCTTGACTCAACACTAATCTTTATTATAGATAGCACACGGACTCGATTACATAAATCACAAAGAAAAACTCAAAACTACTTGATATCAAAACTTCGAACTAATAGATCAAGATACTACTAAAAGGATCAAACTAAATAAAGCAGTAAAGATAGGACTGTGATGGTGATACGATACCGGGGCACCTCCCCCAAGCTTGGCAGTTGCCAAGGGGAGTGCCCATACCCATGTGATTATTTCTTCGGAGGTGATGGAGGTGGTGATGATGACGGTGGATAATCGCACATCGAGCGTAAAAGCTCCTCCAACTTGCGGATAATGCCCTTGAGCCCAGCAATATGATCCTTCAACAAAATATTCTACTCTGTGAGATACTTGTTCTGTATACGGGCTAACTCAATCATCTTGAAAGCTTCAATCTCTGTTGGAGTGAAAAGGTTAGGTAAAGGTTGAGGGGTGTCTTCTTCTTTCACCACCAGAGCCTGAGCCTCCATGGCCTTCTTGATCCCTTCATCCTTGTTGATCTCTTCTGGTTCCTCTCTTTTCAACTCAATCTTCAATAACCAAGCATCCTTGTCTTCGTTGTTGGAGGAGGGAGAAGTCATGGTGCTCTAAATCTGCAACCGGAACAGCTCGAAACGAAAACAGAGGATATTTGCGTGATACGGTGGTCAAAACCTTCGGGAGTATATATAATGAATTTTTACCGACCAAAATACGTAACATACAAGAAAACGGAGTCCGGGAGGCACACGAGGTGCCCACGAGATAGGGGGCGCGCCCTTCTCTCTCGTGGGAGCCTCGTGCCCCTTTCGGGCTACTTCTTTCTTCCTAAAATCTTTAAATAATCCAAAACTGATAAAAATTGATATTAGGGTTGTTTTGGAGTCGATTTACTTAACGTACCACGTACCTATGCCTTTTCGGAGTCTGGAACGTTCTGGAAAGTGTCTCTTATGTATTCCTCAGGGGTTATGGTTTCAATAATATTAGTTTCAACATTGATAGGATTACCTGAAATATAATGCTTAATTCTTTGACCATTTACCACCCTCGGATTTGTGCCTTCGAAGTTATTGATTTTTATAGCACCAGAATGATATACCTCCTCGATAACGTAGCGACCTTCCCATTTTGAGAGAACTTTTCCTGCAAAAAATCTTAAACGAGAGTTGAACAATAATACATAATCTCCTACGTTAAACTCACGCTTTTGTATCCTCTTATCATGCCAGTGTTTGACTTTTTCTTTGAAAAGCTTGGCATTCTCATATGCTTGGGTTCTCCATTCATCAAGTGAGCTAATACCAAATAACCTTTTCTCACCGGCAAGTTTGAAGTCATAATTAAGCTCTTTAATAGCCCAATATGCTATATGTTCAAGTTCAAGAGGTAAATGACATGCTTTTCCATAAACCATCTTATATGGAGACATACCCATAGGATTTTTGTATGCAGTTCTATAGGCCCATAATGCATCATCAAGTTTTTTGGACCAATTCTTTCTAGATCTATTGACAGTCTTTTGCAAAATTAATTTGAGCTCTCTATTTCTCAACTCTACTTGACCACTAGACTGCAGGTGATAAGGAGATGCAATTCTATGATTGACATCATACTTAGCAAGCATTTTACGGAAAGCACCATGAATAAAGTGTGAACCACCATCATTCATAAGATATCTAGGGTCTCCAAACCTCGGAAAAATAACTTCTTTAAGCATTTTAATAGAAGTGTTATGATCAGCACTACAAGTTGGAATAGCTTCTACCCACTTAGTAATGTAATCAACAGCAACTAAAATATGTGTATAACCATTGGAGGCAGGAAAAGGTCCCATATAATCAAAGCCCCAAATATCAAACGGTTCAATAACAAGAGAATAATTCATAGGCATTTCTTGACGTCTACTGATGTTACCTATTCTTTGACATTCATCACAAGATAAGACAAACTTACGAGCATCTTTGAAAAGAGTAGGCCAATAAAAAACAGATTGTAGTACCTTGTGTGCAGTTCTATCTCCAGCGTGGTGTCCCCCATAGGATTCAGAGTGACACTTGCGTAGGATTTGTTCCTGTTCATGCTCAGGCACACAACGTCTAATAATACCATCTACTCCTTTATAAAGGTGTGGATCATCCCAGAAGTAATGTCTTAAATCATAAAAGAACTTTTTCTTTTGCTGGTATGTGAAACTAGGCGGTATATATTTAGCAACAATGTAATTAGCATAATCAGAATACCAAGGAAACCGCTAATTGTTCATCAGGAAAGCTATCATTAATAGGCAGTGGGTCATCAAGAACATTCTCTAACCTAGACAAGTTGTCTGCAATGGGGTTCTCAGCTCCCTTTCTATCAACAATATGCAAGTCAAATTCTTGGAGCAAGAGAACCCATCTAATGAGTCTAGGATTAGCATCTTTCTTTTCCATAAGGTATTTAATAGCAGCATGATCAGTGTGAAAAGTAACTTTGGAATCAACAATATAAGGTCTAAACTTATCACATGCAAACACAACTGCTAAGAATTCTTTTTTAGTGGTAGCATAATTTCTCTAGGCAGTATCAAGAGTCTTGCTAGCATCATGGATAACATTCAATTTCTTGTCGACTCTTTGCCCTAAAACAGCCCCTACAACATAATCACTAGCATCGCACATAATTTCAAAAGGTAAATTCCAATCAGGTGGCTGAACAATAGGTGCAGTGATCAAAGTTTTCTTAAGTGTTTCAAAAGCTTCTACATAATCATCATCAAAGACAAAAGGAATATCTTTTTGCAATAAATTAGTCAGAGGCCTAGAGATTTTAGAAAAGTCCTTAATGAACCTCCTATAAAAACCGGCATGACCAAGGAAACTTCTTATACCTTTTATGTCCTTGGGACATGGCATCTTTTCAATAGCATCAACTTTGGCTTTATCAACTTCAATACCTCTCTCGGAGATCTTGTGCCCCAAGACAATGCCTTCATTAACCATAAAGTGACACTTTTCCCAATTCAGGACGAGACTAGTGTCTTCGCACCTCTGCAAAACTTGATCAAGGTTGCTCAAACAATCATCAAAAGAGGTCCATAGACGGACAAGTCATCCATGAATACCTCACAAATCTTTTCACAGAAATTAGAAAATATAGCCATCATGCATCTTTGAAAGGTAGCAAGTGCATTACATAAACTAAAAGGCATACGTCTATAAGCAAAAGTACCAAAAGGGCAAGTAAAAGTAGTTTTAGATTGATCCCCCACTGATACAGGTATCTGAGAGAAGCCAGAATAACCATCTAGAAAGCAAAAATGTGTGTGTTTGGAAAGCCTTTCTAGCATTTGATCAATAAAAGGTAAAGGGTAATGATCTTTCTTAGTAGCTTTATTTAACTTACGGAAATCAATTAACATCCTATAGCTTTTAATAATTCTTTGCGGGATCAATTCATCTTTAACATTAGGAACAACGGTAATACCTCCCTTTTTAGGGACACAATGGACAGGGCTTACCCATTCACTATCAGCAACGGGATAAATAATACCTGCCTCAAGGAGTTTTAGTATCTCCTTTCTTACCACTTCCTTCATTTTGGGATTTAATCGTCTTTGAGGGTCTCTAACTGGTTTGGCATCTTTCTCCACTGAAATTTTGTGTTGACATAATGTGGGACTAATGCCCTTAAGATCATCCAGAGTATATCCAATAGCAACTCTGTGCTTCTTCAGAGTTTTCAATAATCTTTCTTCTTCTTTTTTTCTGAAAGGTTAGCACTAATAATAATAGGATATATTTCTTTTTCATCAAGATAAGCATACTTAAGATTATCACGTAATGGTTTGAGTTCAAACATGGGATCACCCTTGGGTGGAGGGGGATCCCCAAGGATTTCAACGGGAAGGTGATGTTTCAGCATAGGTTCTTGTTTAAGGAACACTTCATCTATTTCTTCCCTTTCCTTCATAAACATATCGTTTTCATGGTCTAGCAAATATTGTTCTAACGGATCAGTTGGAGGAACAGCAATGGAAGCAAGACCAATAATTTCATCCTTACTAGATGGTTCCTTTTCATGATGTTGTCTACTAAACTTGGCAAAATTAAAATCATGAGACGTACCGTCTATGCCAACAGTGACAACCTTCCTCTTACAATCAATCTTAGCACTAGCAGTATTCAAGAAGAGTCTACCAAAAATAATGAGACAAAAATCATCTTGTGGGGAACCAAGAACAAGAAAATCAGCAGGGTATTTAATTTTCCCACACAAGACTTCAACATCTCTAACAATTCCAATAGGTTTAATAGTGTCCCTATTGGCAAGCTTAATAGTAACATCAATGTCTTCTACTTCAACAGGTGCAATATCATGCATAATTTCTTTATAAAGATCATAAGGTATCGCATTATCACTAGCACCCATATCACATAAAACATGATAGCAATGATCTCCTATTTTACTAGAAATAACAGGCATGCCTACAACAGCTCTACGTGTCTTAGTATCGGGTCTAGCAATATTAGCAGTTTCACCCAAGAAAGAGATAACATGCCCATCTAAATCCTCATCCAAAAGATCTTTAATCATAGCAATACCAGGTTCAACATTAATTTGCTTAGGAGGTGTATAAGTCCTAGTATTACTCTTACGAACAACGGTCGAAGCTTTAACATGATCTTTTATCCTAACAGGAAAAGGAGGTTTTTCAACATAAGCAGTAGGAATAATAGGATCACTATATGTAATAGTCTTCTCTACGACTGTAATAGGTGCAACTACTTTCACTTCAACAGGAGGATTATATTTAAATCACTTCTCTTTAGGGAGATCAATGTGAGTAGCAAAAGTTTCACAAAAAGTAGCTACTATCTCAGAGTCAAGTCCATACTTAGAGCTAAATCCACGGAAAGCATCGGTATCCATAAAAGATTTAACACAATCAAACTTAGGTGTCATACATGACTCCTTACCATCGTCGGAACCCCAATCTTAAGAGTTGCGTTTAATTCTTTCCAATAAGTCCCATTTGAAATCAATAGTCTTCAGCATATAGGAACCAACACAGGAAGTATCGAGCAAGTTGCGATTATCAAGAGAAAGCCGAGCATAAAAATTCTGAATAATCATTTTCTGAGAGAGCTCATGATTGGGGCATGAATACAACAATGACTTAAGCCTCCCCCAAGCTTGAGCGATGCTTTCTCCTTCGCGAGGCCAGAAATTATATATGTAATTACGATCATGATGAACAAGATGCATAGGATAGAACTTCTGGTGAAATTCCAACTTCAATCACTTTTTAATTCCAATATCTCGTATCATCACATAGCCTATACCATGTCATTGCATCTCCCTTCAAAGATAAAGGGAATACCTTTCTTTTGACATCATCATCGGGAATACCTGCAAGCTTAAATAATCCATAAACTTCATCCACAAAGATAAGGTGTAAGTTGGGATGCAATGTTCCGTCTCCTGCAAAAGGATTAGCTAGAAGTTTTTCTATCATACCGGAAGGAATCTCAAAGTGAATATTTTCATAAGGTTCAGTAGGTTGAGGAGCATCTCTTTGCTCTTCCAGTTGGGGTGAAGATACCCCAAACAAACCCCTCAAAGAATTAGTTTCCATAGTGACAAGTAACAGAAAATTTCAGCACACTATATAAATGTTCCCTTACCAAGTTCCACTCACCAAGAGCGCTACGCTCCCCAGCAACGGCGCCAGAAAAGAGTCTTGATGACCCACAAGTATAGGGGATCTATCGTAGCCTTTTCTATAAGTAAGAGTGTCGAACCCAACGAGGAGCAGAAGGAAATGATAAGCGGTTTTCAGTAAGGTTTTCTCTGCAAGCACTGAAATAGTAGGTGATAGATAGTTTTGTGATAAGATAAATAGTAACAAGCAAAAAGTAAATAAAGTAAATAAAATGCAGCAAGGTGGCCCAATCCTTTATGTAGCAAAGGATAAGCCTGGACAAATTCTAATAATGAAGAAGAAGTTCCCGAGGACACATTGGGAATTATCGTCAAGCTAGTTTTCATCACGTTCATAAGATTCGCGTTCGGTACTTTGATAATTTGATATGTGGGTGGACCGGCACTTGGGTACTGCCCTAACATGGACAAGCATCCCGCTTATGATTAACCCCTATAGCAAGCATCCACAACTACAAAAAGGAGTATTAAGGTAAACCTAACCACAGCATTAAACGTATGGGTCCATATCAACCCCTAACGAAGCAACGCATAAACTAGGGTTTAAGCTTCTGTCACTCTAGCAACCCATCATCTACTTATTACTTCCCTACGCCTTCCTCTAGGCCCAAATAATGGTGAAGTGTCATGTAGTCGATGTTCACATAACACCACTAGAGGAAAAACAACATACATCTCATCAAAATATCGAACGAATACCAAATTCACATGACTACTAATAGCAAGACTTCACCCATGTCCTCAGGAACAAATGTAACTACTCACAAAGCATATTCATGTTCATAATCAGAGGGGTAATGATATTCATAAAGGATCTGAACATATGATCTTCCACCAAGTAAACCAAATAGCATCAACTACAAGGAGTAATCAACACTACTAGCAACCCGCAAGTACCAATTTGTGGTTTTGATACAAGATTGGATACAAGAGATGAACTAGGGTTTTGAGATGAGATGGTGCTGGTGAAGATGTTGATGGAGATTCACCCCCTCCCGATGAGAGGATCGTTGGTGATGACATTGGTGATGATTTCCCCCTCCTGGAGGGAAGTGTCCCCGGTAGAACAGCTCCGCCAGAGCCCTAGATTGATTCCGCCAAGGTTCCGCCTCGTGGCGGCGGAGTTTCGTCCCGTAAGCTTGCCCACGATTTTTTCCAGGGGAAAACCCTTCATATACTAGAAGATGGATGCAGGAAGCGCACCAGGGGGGCCAGGAGATAGGGGGCCGCGCCCTAGGGGGCGCGCCCCCTGTCTCCTGGATAGGGTGTGGGCCCCCTGGCCTATTTCTTTTGTCCAAAAATTCTTATTAAATCTAAAAAGTTGTTTCGTGGAGTCTCGGGTCTTTTGGAGTTGTGCAGAATAGGTTTCCAACGTTTGCTCCTTTTCCAGCCAGAATTCCAGCTGCCGGCATCCCCTTTCTTCATGGTAAACCTTGTAAAATAAGGGAGAATAGCCATAAGTATTGAGATATAATGTGTAGTAACAGCCCATAATGCAATAAATATTGATATAAAAGCATGATGCAAAATGGACGTATCAGACGCCTCGTGGCGTTCTGACTTCAACTCCAATTCTTCTGGATTGCTTTCGGTACAAGAAAGATCATCACGAAGGTTTCATTCTGTTTGGACTCCGTTTGGTATCCCTTTTCTGCAAAACTCTAAAATAGGCAAAAAAATAGAAACTGCCGCTGGGCCTCCGGCTAATAGGTTAGTCCCAAAATTAATATAAAAGAGCATATTAAAGCCTATTAAACATCCAAAACAGATAATATAATAGCATGGAACCGTAAAAAATTATAGATACGTTGGAGACGTATCATTTGGACGTCCGCTCGCTGGGCCTTTAGGCGCCGGACGTCCGGTCCTGGTCAGACGTCCGCCGGCTGGACCGTCAGGCGCCGGACGTCCGGTCCTGGTTGGACGTCCGGTGGTTGGAGCTTCTTCGATAGCTCTTCTTCTTGTCCTTCATACTCGGTGTCCTCGCCGTCTTGTCCATTGGATGTAGCTGTTCTGCGGCCTTCCTCCAAGTACCTGATCACACATAGTGTTTCCGCTTGAGGTAGTAGCCATGTATCATGTGTAGAGAATGGGAGTTTGGAGAGGAGCGACTTCACCTTATCTTCGATAGCCTTTGATCGAGCTCTTGTCATTGGTCCAAATGGTGTCGTGGGAGATGTAGATATGTCCATGAGGATGATCATGGGATGCTCCGCATCAGCTTGTCATGAAGATAACCACAAGCTCTAAAACCTCAAACAGATAAAATACAAATAAGAATCAAGAAAGAAGATGCAAGGATGCAATGGTTTGAGCTCTCGACAAACGATACGATCAAGCTACTCACTTGAGAGTCCCCCTTGACAGTACGGCTACCGATCCTATAACCCGGTCTCCAAACTATCACCATGAGACTGGTAAAGTAGAAAACCTATCAAGGGCAAACCTTTCCCTTGCACGAAGTCCACTTGAGCTAGATGATGACGATCTTGACTCCCTCAAGTTGGACCACCTTTCATGATTGCGTTGGCTCGATGAAGGCTATTTGATTGCTCCCCCATACACCACTATGGGTGAGTCACTCTTCGGCACACCTTCAAAAGTCCATTGTCACCACAATGGAAGGCAAGCTACAAGCATGATTTCTTCCTGATGCTCCACTTGAACTTGCACAACACAACCTTGATTTGATGTCATCCTCCATGGGGTGTATGTGATCTTCCTCTTGATGCAAGCCCATGGAAGCAAACCTAACCCCACATAGAACTCTCACAAAGACCATGGGTTAGTGTACAAAGCGCAATGGACAATGCTTACCAAACTGTGAGATCACTTGATCCCACTCGGTGTATCCTCTACGCTTTGTGTAAAATATTCTCTCTTCATAAAGATGATGTCTTGAAGATACACATGAATGTTCACACAATCTTCTTCTTCAAGACATGCTAGCAATTAGCTCAACACTCACTAGACCAATCTTTGGATAGATCCTTGGATACCACCTTGGTCAACACATAAACTTCCTGAAACCAACAAATGGACTTAAAGAAAAGCCTATGGACAAATCCTACGAATATAACTCAACGCAACTATTAGTCCATAGAGATTGTCATCAATTACCAAAACAAAACATGGGGGCACTGATACGTCTCCAACGTATCTATAATTTTTTATTGTTCCATGCTATTATATTATCTGTTTTGGAAGTTTAATGGGCTTTATTATATACTTTTATACTATTTTTGGGACTAACCTATTAACCGGAGGCCCAGTCCAAATTGTTGTTTTTTTTCTATTTCAGTGTTTCTTAGAAAAGGAATATCAAGTGGAGTCCAAACGGAATGAAACCTTCAGGAGAGTTGTTTTTGGAACATACGCAATCCATGAGACTTGGAGTGGACGTCAAGGAAGCAATGAGGCGGCGACGAGGCAGGGAGGCATGCCCAGGGGGTAGGCGCGCCCCTGATAACCCACAAGTGTAGGGGATCGCAAGAGCTTTCGAGGGTAGAGTATTCAAATCAAATTTATTGATTCGACACAAGGGGAGCCAAAGAATATTCTTAAGTATTAGCAGTTGAGTTGTCAATTCAACCACACCTGGATAATTTAGTATCTACAGCAGAGTATTTAGTAGCAAAGTAGTATAATAGTAATGGTAACAGTGGCAAAAGTAAAGATAGCAGTTTTGTAGTAGTTGTAATAGTAGCAACGGAAAAGTAAATAAGCGAAACACAATATGTGAAAATCTCGTAGGCATTGGATCAGTGATGGATAATTATGTCGGATGCGATTCCTCATGTAATAGCTATAACATAGGTTGACACAGAACTAGCTCCAGTTCATCAATGTGATGTAGGCATGTATTCCGAATATAGTCATATGTGCTTATGGAAAAGAATTTGCATGACATCTTTAGTCCTACCCTCCCGTGGCAGCGGGGTCCTAACGGAAACTAAGGGATATTAAGGCCTCCTTTTAATAGAGAACCGGAACAAAGCATTAGCACATAGTTAATACATGAACTCCTCAAACTATGGTCATCACCGAGAAGTATCCCGATTATTGTCACTTCGGGGTTGTCGGATCATAACTCATAATAGGTGACTATAGACTTGCAAGATAGGATCAAGAACTCACATATATTCATCAAAACATAATAGGTTCAGATCTGAAATCATGGCACTCGGGCCCTAGTGACAAGCATTAAGCATAGCAAAGTCATAGCAACATCAATCTCAGAACATAGTGGATACTAGGGATCAAACCCTAACAAAACTAACTTGATTACATGGTAAATCTCATCCAACCCATCACCGTCCAGCAAGCCTACGATGGAATTACTCACGCATGGTGGTGAGCATCATGAAATTGGTGATGGAGGATGGTTGGTGATGACGATGGCGACGAATGCCCCTCTCCGGAGCCCCGAACGGACTCCAGATCAGCCCTCCCGAGCGAGATTAGGGCTTTGCAGTGCCTCCGTATCGTAAAACGCGATGAAACTTTCTCTCTAATTTTTTTTCTCCGTGAAATGGAATATATGGAGTTGGAGTTGAGGTCGGTGGAGCGTCAGGGGGCCCACGATATAGGGGAGCGCGCCCAGGGGGGAGGGCGCGCTCCCACCCTCGTGGACAGGGTGGGGGCCCCCTGGTCTTGATTCTTTCGCCAGTATTTTTATATTTTCCAAAACGTATCTCCGTGTATTTTCAGGTCATTCCGAGAACTTTTGTTTTCTACACATAAAACAACATCATGGCAGTTCTGCTGAAAACAGCGTCAGTCCAGGTTAGTTTCATTCAAATCATGCAAGTTAGAGTCCAAAACAAGGGCAAAAGTGTTTGGAAAAGTAGATACGTTGGAGACGTATCAACTCCCCCAAGCTTAAACCTTTGCTTGTCCTCAAGCAATTCAGTTGATAAACTAAAAGTGATAAAGAAAAACTTTTACAAACTCTGTTTGCTCTTGTTGTTGTAAACATGTAAAGCCAGCATTCATGTTTCAGCAAGTATTATGAACTAACCATACTCACAATAACACCTAGGTCTCACAATTGCTCATATCAATGGTGTAATCAGCTAGCGAGCCATAATAATAAAACTCGGATGACAACACTTTCTCAAAACATTCATAATATGATATAACAAAATGGTATCTTGCTAGCCCTTTCTGAGACCACAAAACATAAATGCAGAGCACCTTTAAAGATCAAGGACTGACTAAACATTGTAATTCATGGTAAAAGAGATCCAGTCAAGTCATGCCCAATATAAACCAATAGTAATGAATGCAAAGGTGCTTTTTAATAAGAAGGTGATGACTCAACATAAAAGTAAATAGATAGGCCCTTCGCAAAGGGAAGCAGGGATTTGTAGAGGTGCCAGAGCTCGATTTTAAAATAGAGATGAATAACATTTTGAGCGGCATACTTTCACTGTCAACGCAACAACTATGAGATGGCTATATCTTCCATACTACATGCATTATAGGCAGTTCCCAAACAGAATGGTAAAAGTTTATACTCCCCAACCACCAACAAGCATCAATCCATGGCTTGCTCAAAACAATGAGTGCCACCAACTAACAACAGCCCTGGGGGAGTTTTGTTTAATTATGTTGATTTGCTTTGATCTTTTTGGATCATGGGACTGGGCATCCCGGTTACCAGCCCTTTCTCGTGAATGAGGAGCGGAGTCCACTCCTCTTGAGAATAACCCACATAGCATGGGAGATATAGGCAGCCCTAGTTGAAACATGAGCTACTCAAGCATACAAAACAGAATTTCATTGAAGGTTTGGAGTTTGGCACATACAAATTTACTTGGAACGGCAGGTAGATACTGCATATAGGAAGGTATGGTGGACTCATATGGAACAACTTTGGGGTTTAAGGAGTTTGGATGCACAAGGAGTATTCCCGCTTAGTAAAGGTGAAGGCTAGCAAAAGACTGGGAAGCGACCAACTGAGAGA
The DNA here is from genome assembly GCF_002162155.2 of Triticum dicoccoides. Lineage (NCBI taxonomy): Eukaryota > Viridiplantae > Streptophyta > Magnoliopsida > Poales > Poaceae > Triticum > Triticum dicoccoides. Next base: position 202,011,500 of record NC_041385.1, read on the forward strand.
ACGACAACAGTCATGAACATGCATTAAAATTAATTCACACCGAGTACAAGCATGAGTAGGATATAATCCACCATGAACATAAATATCATGAAGGCTATGTTGATTTGTTTCAACTACATGCGTGAACATGTGCCAAATCGAGTCACTCAATTCATTCAAAGGAGGATACCATCCCATCATACCACATCACAATCATTTTAATAGCATGTTGGCACGCAAGGTAAACCATTATAACTCATAGCTAATCAAGCATGGCACAAGCAACTATAATCTCTAAATGTCATTGAAAATATGTTTACTTCATAATAAGCTAAATTAGGAATGATGAACTCATCATATTTACAAAAACAAAAGAGGTCGAGTTCATACCAGCTTTTCTCATCTCAATCAGTCCATCATATATCGTCATTATTGCCTTTCACTTGCACGACCGAATGATGTGTATAATAATAATAGTGCACGTTCATTGGACTAAGATGGAATCTACAAGCATTCAACTCAAGAGAGAAGACAAGTAATATGGGCTCTAAGTTAAATAAATAATCATGCATATGAGAGCCACTAAACATTTTCAATCTCGACCCCCAAAGGAAAGAAAATAAAATAAAACTATTTACACGGGAAAGCTCCCAACAAGTAAGAAGAACAAGAAATCTTTTTGGGTTTTCATTTTAATTTCTACTACAAGCATGGAAATTAAACTAACTATTTTTTTTTGTTTTTTCTTAAGGTTTATCAAACACACAAGAAGAAAGTTAGAGAAAGGAATTTAAACTAGCATGGATAAAACAATGAAAGAGTATGAGCACCGACAACTAGGATAGTGTGTGAACATGAATGTAAAGTCAGTGAGAAATACATACTCCCCCAAGCTTAGGCTTTTGGCCTAAGTTGGTCTATTGCCACGGACCGCGGCTACTCTCCCCGGTGTACTGAGGGGTGTAATCCGGATACCACTGGCTGGCCATCTCCTCCGGATCCCACTAGTAAGATGATGCACGATAAGGGTCCAGTGAAGGTTCCGGCTCAGGCTCAGGTTCTGGAGTGGATGCTTGGCCTCGATGAGCGTACACCGCTCCCGGCGTGACAAGAAAATTATCTGCAGTCAAATCAAACAACAGAGGCGCAGGCAGAATAAAAGTCTCATGCTTCTTATTAAATCTCAGGTTATACGGAAGCATCTTATCTTCGTTGTCAACAATAAACTCATGCTCTACCATTCTCCTGTAATCTAAAATTTAAGGAGGCAATATTGTCTCCTCTTTCTCATGGTTCCTAATAGGTATCTCAAAATATTTAGCCAGACGTGCAGCATAGATACCTCCAAAGATGGGGCCTTTTGTACGATTCAGGTTTAGACGTTTAGCAATAACGGCACCCATACTAAAACTATTATCACCAAACAAGGCATGGTGAAGAATAATAATATCAGGAACACTGAAGTTTCCACTATTTCCACGACCAATTAATCATCAACTAGCAAATATGACAAAGTAGCATAAAACAGGAAAGTGTATGCTAGAGATTCTCGCATCAGAACCCTTCTTTTGATCCCCTATAGTGATAGTGTTAACAAAGCCATCCACATCTTTATGATGTGGTTCATCTAATTTTCCCTCAAAGGGAATCCTACAAACCGCGCAAAAATTATGTAAAGACATTTCCCTGAATTCATTATATAAATGAAATGATACTGAAGGCAGTGACTTCTTAGGGTAGTAATAAAAGTTTTGCACGAAAGTATTGGTGAGTAAGAGATACTGATCGATCCGGTCGTCGAGGAAGTCGGTGAGGCCTGCATTCTCGATCAAAGAATAAAAGTCTTCATAAATCCTGGCTTCTCTCAAGAATTCGTCACAGGGCCATTCACACGGTCATACTTCCGCTATGCAAGGAAGATTATACTTGGCCTTTTCCTTCTCTTTAGCTTGTTTTTCCTGGGAGCCTTGGCTAGAAGAGCCCCTCAAAAATCTCCTTAACATTTTCTGAAAATTTCTCGTAACTTCAAAATAAAAGTGAATAAAACTAAACAAGATTGGTAGCAACTACTCCTACAAGTGCCTAGAGCCTATATCATGCATTAGAATTACTTGGGACCTCATAAATTTGACATGCAAGCTCAAGAACAGGGTCACCTATGCAGCAAAAATTTGCAATGAATAAAGCACTAGAGCAAAAACTAATTGGACCAATGGAGGAGTCACATAGCAAGCAACAATCTCCCAAAGCAGCTTTGTGAATGGAGCTTTGAGCAAGGAGATCGAAAATCGCAGCAAAATGAGCTAGAACTCGTGCTCGAGCTAGATGAGGATTTTTTTGGGAAGAAGATGGAGTGTGTGGGTCCAGGAATAAGTGGAGGGGGGCCACCGTGGGCCCACGAGACAGGGGGCACGCCCAGGGGGTGTGGGCGCGCCCTCCACCCTCGTGGCCAGGTGCTTGCCCCTCCTGCGGTGTTTTTAGTGCTTAAAATCCACAAATATTCCAAAAAATTCATACTAAATTTGCAGGGCATTTGGAGCACTTTTATTTTCAGGATATTTTTTATTGCACGGATAATTCAGAAAATAGACATATAATACTATTTTTGCTTTATTTATTCTAAATAACAGAAAGTAAAAAGGGGGTACAAAAGGTTGTGCCTTCTAGTTTCATCCATCTCATGATCATCAAAATGAATCCACTAACAAGGTTGATCAAGTCTTGTTAACAAACTCATTCCGAATAACACAGAACCGGAGAAATTTTGAATAACACTAAGTTACCTCAACGGGGATATGAACATCCCCAACAATAAGAATATCATACTTTTTCTTGACAGTAGGAAGAGGAAATTCAAAACCTCCAATAATGATAGTTGGACTTTTTCCAATAGAATTAATGCTATGAACTTGAGGTTGTTTCCTCGGAAAGTGTACCGTATGCTCATTACCATTAACATGAAAAGTGACATTGCCTTTGTTGCAATCAATAACAGCCCTTGCAGTATTAAAAAAGGGTCTACCAAGGATAGTCGACATACTATCGTCCTCGGGAATATCAAGAATAACAAAGTCCGTTAAGATAGTGACATTTGCAACCACAACAGGCACATCCTCACAAATGCCGACAGGTATAGCAGTTGATTTATCAGCCATTTGCAAAGATATTTCAGTAGGTGTCAACTTATTCAATTCAAGTCTACGGTATAAAGAGAGAGGCATGACACTAACACCGGCTCCAAGATCACATAAAGCAGTTTTAACATAGTTTCTTTTAATGGAGCATGGTATAGTTGGTATCCCTGGATCTCCAAGTTTCTCTGGTATTCCACCCTTAAAAGTGTAATTAGCAAGCATGGTGGAAATTTCAGCTTCCGGTATCTTTCTTTTATTTGTGATGATATCCTTCATATATTTAGCATAAGGATTTACTTTAAGCATATCAGTTAAGCACATACGTAAGAAGATAGGTCTAATCATTTCAGCAAAGCGCTCAAAATCCTCATCATCCTTTGTCTTGGAAGGTTTATGTAACATCCCAAAATTAGATAGGTCTAATCATTTCAGCAAAGCGCTCAAAATCCTCATCATCCTTTGTCTTGGATGGTTTATGTAACATCCCAAAATTCTAAATTTTGGAATGTTATAAACAAATAGATAGTTTTGATTGATTGTTTGATTGATTGACTGAAAGTGAGTGAAACTCGAAACTTTTTGAAAGTTAAATGAGAGGGAATAAAAGGACTTTCCCAAAACTTTCATTTTTGCTTTTATGATCTCCGTGAATTCAAATTCTTTTCATCACAAAACCCTGGAGAGAAGATGACATGACTTCTTCCATTTATTTAAATGACAAGGGGTGTTGAAAATATTTGAATTTCATTTGGAAAATATTTCCAACCCAGGAACTTTATGCAACTCAATGATTTTCACGAGCGAAGATAAAATGACTTCTTCAAAACATATGAAATATGAGTTGGGAGTTTCAAAGAATTAAATTCAAAGTTTGTTTGAATTTATTTTCAATTTGGAGTTATTTGAGTTTTATTCAAATTATTTTTCTCCAAAAATAAAATATATGGAAAATAGGTTAACATGATTCCTTACATCAAAAAATTGGAGAAAAATAAATTTGAATTAATTTTGGTATTTTTAAAATGATTTTTATTGAATTTTACTAGGGCAGAAGCACTCTTTGCTTTATTTGAATTTGTGTGTATTTTATTTGACTCTAGATAAATGTCCAAGTTGTACGAAATCTTTTTCTGCAAATTTCGGTATATTATATGCCTATATAATATTTTGGTTTATTTTGTTCTATTTTTGTTTGTGCGGATAAAAGTTTTTTTTTTAAATGCCCGCCGCCGAACTGGGCCGGCCCAGCTCCCAGCCAGGCCAAAGCCCAGCACCGCGCCGCCTCGCCCGTCGTCCCCGACCGGGACTCCTCCCGGAGTCCGGCGCCGCCCCGCCACCTTGCCCCTCGCCCACGCCAACGCCGCCCTCCCCCTCCTATAAAGCGCCACGGGACCCCCTGGATCCCATTTTCGCCGCCACGTCCGCTCCTCCTCGCCTCGTTTCGCCGCTGCCGCCGCTAGATCCGCCGCGCCGCCGCCGCTGCTGCTGCCTGCGCCGTGCTCCGCCCCGCCGCCGCCGCTTGCTTGCCTCATCGCTGCCGCCTGCCGTCGTAGCCGCGCCGCCACCTGCCGCTGCCGCCGCACCTCGCAGTCGCCGGAGCCGCGCCGCACTTCGCCGGAGAACACCGTCACCACCGCCGCCGGTTTTCCCCTCCCGAACTAGTATAACCCGAGAAAAAAACCGCCCGGTTTTTGTTTTAAATTGGTTTTCTGAAAACCCTAGACTAGATCGGTTTTCTTCGGTTTTATTAAACAACGAACGTCCACTGTTTATAGCTTATAAACGAACGTTCGTTATTTAGTTCTTTTCTTTTATTTTATTTTCGGCCAGGGACCCGTCTGTGAATATTTTATTTACAGATTAGCCCCTGGACTTCAAACACTCACAACTTTTTACTCGTTAGTCCAAATCCAACGAAACCAATGCCCACCTCTTCGTTATGATCTCGTCTATCCATTAAAACAACTTCAACATATATTTGAAAGTTTAAAATTTGAATTAGATCAGATTTGAATTTGAACTTTGTTTGATCATAACTTGAGTTTCGTAACTCCGTTTTAGTTGATTCTTTTTGCAAATCGAAGCTCTTGACCTAAACTTTCTGATAAGGCTAAATACACATAGTTTTGGTACTGTTAGAAATTGTTTTATGCTGCAAGAGTCATTTGTTTGGTTTTGATGTTTTCGGAATCGTACTCTTCGTTCTTTCCGATCTTCTGAGTGATTGCTTATGTGTGGTTACTATTGCTTGCTGACGATAGATTGACCGGAGTGTGACGAATAGATATATCAGGAGTTGAGTGTGAATCATCTTCATCAACATTGCAGACAAGTTCACACTTTGATCATACTTCCTTATTACCCAGTTTTTATGCATTAGATCAATCCTCAAACATTGCATGATTAGGATCTAATTAAATTGTGGGATGGGAAGTAGATGAGGTAGTACCTATTACCTGTTTTACTTACGAAACATTTGGGAGTTACTTCTGCGTTTGCTTATTATGCCATGCTATGCTAGTAGACGTGGATTGGGTGAGTGAAATCCATGATAGATGTGAGATTGTTAATTAATGGTTTATCTAAGGTGGCAACTTAAATACACATTTGGGTGGATTGAGGCACCTGGGGTATCCAGTGATTGCCTTTTTTTTGGAAATCTCGGGGGTACCGTGTGATTTTCCTATGGACCGCCACCCAGGCTCAAAGGGATCATAAGATAATTCATGCTAGTAACTTCCGTGTGCAGCCACAAGCCATTATGGGCTCTGGCATAGTTGACTAAGTCGTGCGAACTCTTATAGTGGTAGACTAGCAGATGTAGGGGATGTAGGTGTACCGGTCTACCCATCGTAAGGTGCTAGCACTTCAGGAAGACTATGTCTCGGTCATCCGTTTCTCAAACACCATGTAGTAACCAAACGAAGGCGATCGAGTCTTGTGGGGAAAAGTGCGCAAACCTCTGCAGAGTGTACAAACTAATCATGATTAGCCGTGTCCCCGGTTATGGACATCTTGAGTATCTAGTACTTGAATATCATGTGAATCTCAACATGTTACTCTAATTTAATATTGTTGGGTTTTTTAATGAGTGCATTTAATTGGGATTGAGAATGCTGTCAACCATTCTCAATGTTTAACAACCACCATGATAGTTAAATAAATGTATTCCTTGCAGTAGGGGAAAATTGGCTTTTCATAAAACTGTAACCATAGAGCTTTTCCACCAGCCATATATGCATGTAGTGATAGCCTTTATTCATCATTGCTCTATGGTGTGAATTTGCCAGTACATTCAATGTACTGACCCTCTGTGGCTGCAACGTCTCATGTTGCAGGATCTTACGATGAGTAAGTGATACGTTAGGGTTACGATTTCCTATACTCAACTTTGCCGTTGGTGTTGATGGGAATCCACAACCTTGTTGCTTCCGCTATTTTTGGATTGAGGTAATAGTATTTACGTTACTTTATACATGTGATTTACCTCTGTTATAAATCCTCGAGTACTGTGTGTGTCAGCATACCGATCCAGGGATGACACGTAAGCACAGAGACTTGACCGTCTGAGGTCGGGTCGCTACAAGATGGTATCAGAGCACATGTTGACTGTAGGACGTGACCCTAGAAACTGGCAAGCCCATAGGAAAGATTTTTCTCTACTACTTCATTTTCAAAAAGATCTTTTACCTCTCTTCTCTTCTGAGCTTATTCAAATACTCCCTTTTAGTGAGACCACACCCCTTTCCCCTTTTGACCCCTCGAAGATTCGACTGATGAGACCACTCCAAGGAGTACAAGATATCGGACAACTAAGACCACTATGAAATGAAGGAGATTTTACCGTGCATTTGAATAATGGAAACTACAACGGTTGAAGACTCCAAAGACTAGGAGAATTTGAAGGCTTTGAAGAATTTCCAGATTTGGTATGACCAAGGAAGGCTACACTTATGGAAACTTGACAGACTATGGCAGCTGTCAATATCCGAGATCAAGGTATATCGGAGAAAGACTGGAACATGGAGCGTTAGAACTCAAAGTTTTTGTCAAGAAAGCCCCAAGGCAGGAGATAACAATTATGGAATGATAGCTCATGGCAGTAACATGGGCATAAACACGGTTATCCATGATGTTATTGCCCGCTTATACTATTATCACCAGGCTGAGTTAAGCATGCAGATGCATGGAAGTATTGGATGGTAGAAGGCTGATGGATCATCTGTCAGCAAAGGATGCAGCTTTAAACTTAGCTGGTGTATCACCAGGATCTGGAGTGTTACATCAAGAAGTTAAGATGTACCTACAAGAAGCAGTATTTTGACAAGGAAGTATTTCATGAAGAACTCAGGACCCTGAAGATGAGAGTAGCCAAACTGGAGGAGCAAAACCTCGAGATACAAGAGATTCGTCAGGAACTGAAGGACAGGAGGACATGGTTCATGCCAAGGATGTTGAAACCCGGAAGTTTGGAACGGAACTCCAGAAATATTAAAGGATGTCATGAGAGAATTCGCATCAACAGAGATGATTTGGCAAAAGAACTTGAGAAGGACAAGCATGATCAGAAGAAGCCATCGGAGACATGACCAAGACTCGAAGTGTTTGATGATTTTGAAGATTTATTGACCTTTAGAAGACCAAACCCCTGTTTTATACTTACGTTAGATGCGACGATTGTGAGCTGTCATTTGTTTGTTGTTTTTCCGACAGCCACAATAAAATCGGTCTTTTCAAAACTATTGTTTGTATTGTGTGCATCCCTCTCGATCTCTCTTATCCCACCCCAAACCCATGGACCCAATAGAGGATGAATGGAGATGAGCTCATATTTTCTGGACCGATGAGTCAATTGGAGATGGACCAATGGATTCAGAACATGGAGGATCACATGAAGAATAACTCTATAGTCGGAAATGATATGACCCAGCATGCTCTTCAGAGTTTTTGAAAGAGGTGTTGTTACTTGGTGGAGGATGTATCAAACCATCAATGGATGGCAAGGAGTAACCACTTGGAAAGAATTTAAGTTGACTTTGCAAAGATCTCGTCTTGTGTCCCAGAAGTTGAAGCCTTATGGAAGTGATATGAAGAAACCTTGTGCATGCAAGCTTTGTGGAGAAATAGGACACAACCATAAAGAAAACAAGGACTAATGCCCTCATAAGCGGAGGATTTCCCAAGGGAGTTTGCCAAGGATCTCAGGGAACTTCGGTTGGAGATTGTTCCCAAAGGTTTTGTTGCAGCAATGGAAGTTCAGTCTACATTGTTGGGAAAGATTCGTGAAGCTCAGAAGTATGGCAAAGAGATTGCTGAGATAAAAGAGAGGATGAGCAAAGGAAAAAGCCAAAGGTTTTCGTAAGGATGAGCACGACATCTTATGGTTCGAGGGCCATGTATATGTTCCCAATAATGCAAGGATCATGAAGTAAATACTTCAAGAGGCTCATGACTCACCATACTCGATTCGCTCTGGAAACACCAAGATGTATTTGGATTTGAAGGAGTGTTTCTGGTGGACTGGTATGAAGAAGGATATTGCGGAGTATGTAGTCGTAGGTGATGTATGCTAGAGAGAGTAAAAGCATAGCATCAAAAGCCAGGAGGATTAATACAGCCTATGCCGATACCCGAATGGAAGTGGGATAAGCTTGGCATGGATTTCATTACCGGATTTCCCAGAACCCGATTGGGATATGATTCTATCTGGGTAGTAGTTGATTCGCTTGACCAAAGTGGCTCACTTTATCCCAGTGAAAACCACCCATACAAGTGCGAAGTTGGCCAAGATATATTTGACCAGGATCATGTGTCTGCATGGAGTTTCGAGGACCACCGTATCGGATAGAGGAACACAATTTACCTCAAAGTTTTGGAAATCAGCTGCACCAGACTTTGGGTACTAGGCTAGAGTTCAGTACAGCCTTTCATCCGCAGACAGATGGATAAATCAAGAGAGTCAATCAGATTCTGGAGGACATGTTGAGAGCGTGTGCGCTAAATTATGGATCTAGTAGGGATGATAATCTACCTTACGCGGAGTTCTCATACAACAACAGTTACCAAGTCAGTTTGAAGATGGCCCCTTTTAAAGTTTTGTATGGGAGAAGGTGCCAGACACCGTTGATGTGGGATGAAGTTGGAGACCGTCAGTTGTTTGGATCAAATGTGATCAAGGAGTCAGAAGAGGATGTTAAGATGCTTCGAGATAGACTGAAGGTAGCTCAGTCCTGGCAGAAGAGTTATGCAGACTCAAAAATGCAAGGAGGAAGTCTATGAAATTGGAGACAGAGCATGTCTTCGTGTGTCCCCTCTGCGAGGAGTTAAACGATTTGGAATTAAGGATAGTTAGCCCCGAGATTTGTAGGACCATACTGAGTTTTGGAGCGTATGGGAGAAGTGGCCAACAAATTGGAGTCATCCAAAGGACTGTTAGGAGTTCATGATGTGTTTCACGTTTTCCAGTTGAAGAAGTACTATGCAGGAGATTGTAGTAATTTGAGGACCAATAAAGTTAGCACCCTTAGTACTGATTGGATCTTGTTACTCTGTGAAGGAAGATTTTGACCGTTTTCGAGGATATGAGAAATATGGTCTATGGATGAGTTTGTGTAATTTTAAGGGTGGTAGTACCCTGTGAGGACGCTTGGCCCTAGAAAGGATAATGATGTTCCACGAAGTGGAGTATGGACTTCATAAGTATAAGTTTTATCTCAGTATGTGGGACATCCCACGAGGATGAAGAGATGTATTACTATTGGATATAACGGAGGTATGATGTTGGAAATATGGATCAATGGAAATTCCATGATGAGTCTGAGTAATCATGTCCTGTTTGGTGCCAATAGAAGGAAGGAAGACAGTACAATTGGATGGATTTTAAGTATGCTAGGAGGCTAGAAGTTGGATGATGGAATAATGATCATATGCCTGATGATAAGTTCAAGGACTACAAGTGATGAAATGGGCCATAACCCACAGGCCCCAGGACCTGTCAAGAAGCAAGCACACTCTTGCTGAAGGAAAACCCTTGGAAGAGGATATGCCTTTATCAACCGACGATTTTATAGGAGCAACGCAAAACCTGAGAGTTGAGAAGGAACGATAGATGTTTGTTTGGCTTGCAGAATCAATGGATTTATCCGAATTTGGTTCGTCGACAAGAGAAAATTCTGCAATGCTTGTGAGGATGACCGAGTGTTAGAATGCGAGATTCACTAAACCATATACAAGATAATGATTTGGGTGCGGGATGGATTGATCACCATACCGACTTACTCTTATTATTCGCCTTGCTATGTGGGATGGTAAATCTGAGTGACTTACCTATAGTAGAGAGACGACGATCAAAACCTTGTTTAAACCTTAGAATGGTATAAGTATTTTCCCTTGTACACGACAGCTGTTGCCAATCGTAGGTCATACGGTGAGATTCAGCCCAGACCCGTTTTCTGCAGGAGAAACCATAAACTGTTGACCACCATGAGATATCGATATTTGCTTAGTATTGGCGCCAGACCCGTCAGCTAAGAAGACCCGGTCATGGAATAATCTTACCAGATGAAATGGATATGAGAATTGAGAAAAGGGTTATGCCACTACCGGAAGAGCCCAGAGAAGGAATTATCTCGAAGATCTAAGAAGACCGACACTGTCAACAATAAGGATGGAGTATATGAGTTTTGATGGAACCGTAACCATGCTTCTAAGGGTGGTAGCACCCGAGACCCCCCTGAGACGATCGATAGATTTTGAGGAGACCCCCAAACCCTAACCTATTTCTTTCTAGCCTCTCCGAATCTCGAGGACGAGATTCATTTTAAGGGTGGTAGGTTTGTAACATCCCAAAATTATAAATTTTGGAATGTTATAAACAAATAGATAGTTTTGATTGATTGTTTGATTAATTGACTGAAAGTGAGTGAAATTCGAAACTTTTTGAAAGTTAAATGAGAGGGAATAAAAGGACTTTCCCAAAACTTTCATTTTTGCTTTTATGATCTCCGTGAATTCAAATTCTTTTCATCACAAAACCCTGGAGAGAAGATGACATGACTTCTTCCATTTATTTAAATGACAAGGGGTGTTGAAAATATTTGAATTTCATTTGGAAAATATTTCCAACCCAGGAACTTTATGCAACTCAATGATTTTCACGAGCGAAGATAAAATGACTTCTTCAAAACATATGAAATATGAGTTGGGAGTTTCAAAGAATTAAATTCAAAGTTCGTTTGAATTTACTTTCAATTTGGAGTTATTTGAGTTTTATTCAAATTATTTTTCTCCAAAAATAAAATATATGGAAAATAGGGTAACATGATTCCTTACATCAGAAAATTGGAGAAAAATAAATTCGAATTAATTTTGGTATTTTTAAAATGATTTTTATTGAATTTTACTAGGGCAGAAGCACTCTTTGCTTTATTTGAATTTGTGTGTATTTTATTTGACTCTAGATAAATGTCCAAGTTGTAGGAAATCTTTTTCTGCAAATTTCGGTATATTATATGCCTATATAATATTTCGGTTTATTTTGTTCTATTTTGGTTTGTGCGGATAAAAGTTTTTTTAAAAAAAAAAGAAAGAAAAATGCCCGCCGCCGAACTGGGCCGGTCCAGCTCCCAGCCAGGCCAAAGCCCAGCACCGCGCCACCTCGCCCGTCGTCCCCGACCGGGACTCCACCCGGAGTCCGGCGCCGCCCCGCCACCTTGCCCCTCGCCCACGCCAACGCCGCCCTCCCCCTCCTATAAAGCGCCACGGGACCTCCCTGGATCCCGTTTTCGCCGCCGCCTCCGCTCCTCCTCGCCGCGTTTCGCCGCCGCCACCGCCAGATCCGCCGCGCCGCCGCCGCTG